>NC_141824.1:19468663-19800330 GCF_982586985.1 Callionymus lyra | reverse complement strand
TCACGTCTCTCACGTGTGCAGCAGCTGTCATGGAACATGATGGAACATCCTTCAAATGAGGCGAGAAGTCGATCACAGTGAACACGCTCAGTAAATATAGATGAGCGAGCGTTTCATCAAACCACTCACCAGAGCAGATACAGTCGTCCAGGAGAGACTCGGAGCAGAACCAGCGACTGGTGTGACGTCAGAACACTGGAGTGAACTTAACGCTCGTGATCATCAGCAGCTTCACATGCAGGCCACGCCTCCTCAGATGATCGCACAACTGACTTGTGTAGAATAAACACACCTGGTTTAAGGACACAAACTCAACACTGACAAACACACAAACACTACAACTATTTAAAAGTTGTTGTCTATTGTCCAGATTGATTAAAAAAAACCACTATTATTTTAATGTCATTAATAATAAAATATAATTTGATTGTCTTGTCTTTGTATCAATGTGTGTGTGTTGTGTAGCAGTGTGTGTCTATATGTAAGTGTGTTTGAAGTGTTTATGTTGGCTAGACAATGTGTGTGTGTGCACCAGTGATTGTGTAAATGCTTATCAATGTATGTGTGTGTTTGTGTGACAATTTATTTGTGTGTGACTTGTACCATGTGTATGTTCCCTTAAATGTGTGTGTGAGAACGACCGTGACTGGTTTAAGTGTGTATTTTGGCATGACCATTTAGTTCTTTCTGTGTGTGCGTGTGTGTGTCTTGTGCCATGTATTTTGATTGCGTTTCATTTGAATTTTTGTGTAACAATGTGAGCATTTGTGTGTCTATTGTGTGCAAGGTTGATTGTGTGCAGCCATGGTTATATTTGTGTCATTTTGTGTGACTGTGTGTGTGCTCGACATTCTCAGAGTTTGTCCATGTTTTCATCTGCTGCTCTTCTGTGGCCCCTGAGTGCTGCAGTCAGGAACGTCAGCCGGATTGAAAATGTCAAACTCCCACCTTGTTGTACGAAAGGAAAGAGTGTGTGTGCGCGTTAGCATTTGTGTGCGTGCGTGTGTGTGTGTGCTAGCATTTTTGAATGTGTGTGACATGAACAAAGACAGACTGACTTTAAAAAAAGGCTCATTTATTCGCCACCGTCGCACTTGTGACAAAATCAAAAATCTCATTAGTGACAACACATCTTTGCAGTTGATCAATCAAACTGTCTTGAGTGGAGCAGAACCGAGACAGAACCAACCAGTAGAACCTCAACAAGAAGATCAAAACTCAACAAGAAACTACTGCAACATTTAAAAAACAAGTAAAAAATACAGAAACCTTTAATTTTTGGTGCTAAACTTGCTGACCAATCAGAAACATTTATCCAAGATAGGCTTGGTACCGGCTCCTGGGTTCTGAGGTGGAGGGTCAGCACCCGGACACGTCTTTGGTTTTGTTGCGTCTCTGGAAGCGGGTTTCGGACGGGTCGAAGCCTTGCTCGTGGGCTCCGAACATAGCCCAGCTGGGCGTCTTTGCCATGTAGTCGAGCGCTGAGAAACTCTGATCGCCTCCGCTCTCCTCGTGGGTCCGGACCAGCTCCTGGAACCGGTCGTAGTCGATCCAGGTCCACCAGTCGCCGTCCACCTTGAACTGGACACACAAGACGTCATTCATTTAGAACAGAAGCCAGAGCAAGAAAAACACGAACACAAGAGCAGCAGTGTGTTTCTCGTGAGTTATTCTACCACAGCAGGGGGCGCCGTCCACATCACCCCCCTCTATTATCGTGCTTATTGTTAGGCAAGTGAGCTCAGGCTTCCCAGCATGCACCTCTGCTCCACACCATTTCTCCTGCTGGTTGATGATGCTAAACGAGGCGAAAAAGTGGAAGCGCTGACTTCTGACTTGAACTTCGACGACGTCCGTCTCAGCAGGAATCGGGGTCGTCCGTCTAAATTGGCTGGGGGTGACCTTAGGTGACCCCTGGTGAGAGCAGAGAGGGTTTCCAGGCGAGAGTTAGAAGCACGTGGCAGCAGGTCATCGCTGAGGGACGTCTGAGCCGTTCACTTGTTGGAATCCCAAATTTAAACTCTTTTGAGACACTGCTGAACTCTTGGGCTTCACGGGGTGCACCTGATTAAAGGCATAGTAAGCAGTATTACTATGCAGGGTTCCCGACTATGGATACATGCAGAGTAATACTTAACTTTGAGCCTCACGGAGTAATAGGACAGCCCATAGCGTAAAGATATGAGGTGTTCTTTACCATTATACAACAGAGCTTCGCCGAGTGATACGAAGCATCATCGCTGAGTAATACGATGCACTTGGATTAATAAGATGCATTTTCATTAAGTGATACTATGCATCATTGCTGAGTGATCTGATGCATCCTCACTGAGTGATACGATGCATCTTCGCAGAGTGATCCGATGCATCCTCGCAGAGTGATACAATGCATCTTTGCGGAGTGATACGATGCATTCTTGCAGATTGATACGATGCATCCTTGCAGAGTGATCGATGCATCCTCGTGGAGTGATACGATGCATCATCGTGGAGTGATACGATGCATCATCGTGGAGTGATAAGATGCATCCTTGTGGAGTGATACGATGCATCATCGTGGAGTGATACGATGCATCCTTGCAGAGTGATCGATGCATCCTCGTGGAGTGATACGATGCATCATCGTGGAGTGATAAGATGCATCCTTGTGGAGTGATACGATGCATCATCGTGGAGTGATACGATGCATCATCGTGGAGTGATACGATGCATCCTCGTGGAGTGATACGATGCATCCTCGTGGAGTGATACGATGCATCATCGTGGAGTGATACGATGCATCATCGTGGAGTGATACGATGCATCATCGTGGAGTGATACGATGCATCATCGTGGAGTGATACGATGCATCATCGTGGAGTGATACGATGCATCATCGTGGAGTGATACGATGCATCATCGTGGAGTGATACGATGCATCATCGTGGAGTGATACGATGCATCCTTGTGGAGTGATACGATGCATCATCGTGGAGTGATACGATGCATCATCGTGGAGTGATACGATGCATCATCGTGGAGTGATACGATGCATCATCGTGGAGTGATACGATGCATCATCGTGGAGTGATACGATGCATCATCGTGGAGTGATACGATGCATCATCGTGGAGTGATACGATGCATCATCGTGGAGTGATACGATGCATCATCGTGGAGTGATACGATGCATCATCGTGGAGTGATACGATGCATCATCGTGGAGTGATACGATGCATCATCGTGGAGTGATACGATGCATCATCGTGGAGTGATACGATGCATCATCGTGGAGTGATACGATGCATCCTCGTGGAGTGATACGATGCATCATCGTGGAGTGATACGATGCATCATCGTGGAGTGATACGATGCATCATCGTGGAGTGATACGATGCATCATCGTGGAGTGATACGATGCATCCTCGTGGAGTGATACGATGCATCATCGTGGAGTGATACGATGCATCATCGTGGAGTGATACGATGCATCATCGTGGAGTGATACGATGCATCATCGTGGAGTGATACGATGCATCATCGTGGAGTGATACGATGCATCATCGTGGAGTGATACGATGCATCATCGTGGAGTGATACGATGCATCATCGTGGAGTGATACGATGCATCATCGCGGAGTGATACAATGCATCCTTGCGGAGTTATACAACGGAGCCTTCGAGTATTACGACGGAGCCTGTGCAGAAATATCACAGAGCTTTGCTGAGAAATACTACACATGATAAAGTTAATTTACAGAAAACCTGTAAGAAGTTGATCATGAGAAATGTTGAATCTTGGGTTATTTGACTCAATGTATTGAACTTCTGGACACCATCACAGCACTTCAACATCGCCACCAGTGCAGCCAGAAGAGACATGTTTTCATCTCCATGCGAACAGATTTTCCTGCTCTTGGCCTTTTGCGTAACCACTTAGACGCCTTAAATCATTTTCACCTCCTCGCCTACAGCTGTCGCCGCTTCTTAATATACTCGCTCTCCGTCTCCTTCCACTTCCTGCTCGCACTCACGCAGGCTTCTGCGGCCAAGATCATCCATCGGAGCGTAAGAAGCCGGAGTTGATCGAAACAAACGCACCTTTCCTCACTCCGCTACAGAGGCTCTTTTTTTAGTGCAAAGAAAATGAAGCTGCTACACAATTACAGTCGCTTTTGAGAATCATTACTCAGGAGCCTATCAACTCTCTTTGGTAATGAGAAGCTTAAGAAAGCTGCTCGTAAACATCCTGAAGAGGACGATCCAGGACTCGCACTCACAGTCTCACTGTGAATGTTCACCAACTATCGAAGAAAAGTGTGTGTTCGTGTGTGTGTGTGAAAGAGAGCTTCACTGTCCTCTGATCTCTGATGGGTTAGAGGAGGCCACCATTTGATCTTAAAAAGACGCGCGTGTGCATGTGTGTGAGTGTGACTTCTTTCTGCGACACCCGACCATCATTAACTACTCTTGTGATCACCACATTTTCATGAATTTCCCTCTCGTCCTTTCATCTTGGCGCTTTTTTTCTTCCCGCTCTCCTCCCCTCTTCCCGACTTCTGTCGAAGGATGGAGCGGGGATGACGGTCGGGGCAGACTCAATCTGATAAACATTTATGTTTCGTTTCAAAAAGTCTGACAAAAGTATTTTTAATTGCGTAACTTTCTGACAAGTCAGTTGAAGAAATACATTCAATGATTCTTTTTTTTTAAAAGGTTGAACCAAGTGTTTTGTTGTTCAGGTTAAAATGATGATTTTGAATTATTGATACTTTTATTGGTGAAAATAAGCTTATAGGATCCACAACTGTGTAGGGTTATAAAAGTAAAGTTGTTGAAAATGTGTGCGAGTGGGCCATGGAGGGTCCTACCTTGGTGTGCGCGAGGAGCAGACAGTTGGAGTGCTCGTGCTCGCAGGCGATCTCGTACTGAGGCAGCATGTCGGCCAGCTGCTGGACGAAGGCGACCACTTCCTGGTGCCAGGGCACGTTGGCCATGGTGAGGCTGCTGGCCGAGCTCTCCCCGCAGTATGTCACCCCCTGAACACAACACAGATACGAGCATTCATTCAGTGTTCTGCAGATGTCGCATGATCGTGTAGCTTTACAATCATGATTCAGAACAACGGCAGTGAGAATGTACACAGAAATACAGTGCAAAAAATAAAATAAAAACATTGAAGTATTATGGACTTAACCTACACATTTAATCCTTCAAACTCCTCTTTTTCCAAGGAGAAAAATATGTTAAATAATATAATAAAAAAATTATAATATAAACTGTCCCGTAATGAAACTATGCACCTGCACTTGCATTAAAACTAAAGCTGTGTCTCAAATCGCATACTACTCTTAGTATACTAGAAGTTAGTATGCATCAGTTTAGTGTACGTACTAACTAGTACGCAAATTCTCCACAGATAGTATGTCTCAAATCAAACACTGTCGCTACACACTAACCGGAAATCACATGAGCGCTTCTTCTTCTACTTCTATTTAACGATGTTTCAACCAGCTGTTTGAACACTATCGCCGACACCTGCTGGCAGCACGTATTGCAGCTTTGGAAAAAGACATGAAGAAAAAATATGAGAATCGAAATATTTGCGAGATATTTAAGCTGGTATCAGCAGCGAAGATGTGTTTATCCTCCTACTGCTGCTGAAAATAAACCTGTAAGTATATGAATATATATGCATTTATATATGACGTAACTTCCGTTTAAAACGTCATTAAGATGGCGGCCGTTTAGGGTGGTTAGTGTCCATCGAACCATGGGCGTGTTAGTACGCCAATTTAGTGTGCATGGCGCACTAAATTTCGCATACTAAGAATTGAGACGCACATACGCACTAAAAATACTAACTTTGAGTACGCTAGTATGCGATTTGAGACACAGCATAAGTCTTCAGTACAAGGACTCCTGATACATCAGTGCATTTTAAACAAAAAGGTCTTAAAGCAGGAAACCAAGAATGTCATGTATGATATAAACAAGCATGATGAGGGGAAAGGGGAGAAATCCAAAACACACATCTGCAGTGCTGAGTTCTCTGAGAGGGACTAAGGAAAAGAGTAAGCAATGATGGAAAACAAGTCTTACATGGAGTAAGAAGACTAGTTTTTTTGAATTTCTTCACCTGCATTTCTTCTTTACTTTTGCATTATCATTTAAAAAAACAATCATCTGCGTCCTGCAGCGAGATATTCTTCATTTCTACAGGTAAGAATCTGTGTTGCAAGCGCTCAGAAGCTGACGAGTGCAAAAGAGTGTCAGGAGAGTAATTAAGATTTCAGGAGTGATTAGAGCAGCCATTCATCAAACGTGGGCAGCGGCTTTTTTGGGTCGTTCGTGTTCTGCTGCGCGTCGACATCACAGAAAGTGTGTATTCAAACACGTGTAAGTCAGCGGTGGCAGCGAGGAATAAGATGGATGGAGTTTCTTTCACTGAGAAATTGCAGAATTCAGCAAGAAGACGTACGTTTGTTGATTGTTACATGTGGAGAACCAGGACACAAACAAGAGAAAAAGCACAGAGTCAGAGAATATTTGCTCCATTTCACATCCAAACAGTTGACAATTGAATCAACGAAACAACTTCCATGATTCAAGAATTGTGTTTTCTAATGACCGAAAGTGTCTTGTGCAGCAGAATCCTTACCAAAAGACCTCTACAGGCGTTAGCGTAGAAAACCTTAAAACAACATTGAGGTTTTCAGATGATTTCAGTGATTTAATTTGGTCTTTATAATTATATTTGTAGGTTTTATAAATTTTTGAATAACCCAGCCACGTCATGTAAAATTGAATGAATGATCCTTCAAAATGTTCCACAATACAGATTAAACTATTAAACACCGTCGTAAAAGAAGATTTTTTTCCTCCGTAATTTATCAACATTTCCTGGAAACTTTTCAAAAATACCTTCAGAACTACATTGTTAGTTCCGCGACAACTTAATAAATGTAGACCAAAGCATAACCTCCTTGGAAGCGGTAATGACCCTCATTACACTTGAGTTAGTCACATGACTGTGTCCATAGCGCACGTCAACAAATGTTCATAACGCAAATATGTTTTAACTGAAACAAAGGAGAAGAAGTCGTCTGGAACTGTGCAAAAGGACGACCAAAAGAAGCCAATGGGAAGTATCGAACCTCACATCCAGATCCTCAGACAGATATGTTGACGGGAATCATTCATCCGGGTCTGTTTGTGAGATGAGAAATGATCGTCTCCTTCACGCATTGATCAATTTCCTGTTAGAGCTGCAGACGATGGCAGAAAGGCGGCCCTGATGAATAACGCCGCCGCTCGCATGGCGGCTGCTGACAATGTTTGGTGCCGCACAGGATGATGGAATCGTTAGTGGGTCAATAACTGACTTCATGCGAGAGGCGGTGAATTAAATACATATACTCCATTTATCACCTTTCTCCTCAAACTCCACTTGTTCAAATTCATCATAAATAACAAGACTGGAGTGAACAAGAGGAGAATTCTAACTCAGTCGAAACAGAAGGGGGCTGGAGTTCCAGGATTGGATGTGCTCCATTTTAGATGTTTAATATTCTCATCACTTTCTCCTCACTAAAACATAATCTTATACTTTTGGCTCGAAGAAAAACGTAAAATCCAATTCCTGCAATAAACGACGAACTCAGATGGACACAGAAAAATCCACTTAAGAGCCGAGGAGGGAATAGATGTGTGAAAACGGCAGCGTCCACAGAAGTGTGACACTCCGGGGACGTGCACTCAGACCACACCTGAGCCTCCGACTGACTATTCTGATCCTCTCAGCTGGGGGCACAGAAGCGCCGAAGGTTAAATATTTACAGGACGTTCAGAGCACTGCTCTTTGAAGAGAAACGTTCCTGGTACCGGAACATCAAGTGGTTATGAGGAGACAATCTTCTGGTGCGTTCTAACAAACATGTCCACCCATTTATCTCTTGGTTGAATACAGATGAGGTTTAATGTGAAGTCAAATATACTGACACACAGTATGAAAGTGACTTGGTTAAAAGGCAACTAATGTGTTGATTTAAGTGTCTCTTAAATAGATATTGGACCTCTATTGTATCATCAGTATGTGTCTGTTTGTACAAAACTCTCTTTTCATTTAAATATTTACTTTAGAAAATGTGATTAAGCCCCAAATAATTTAACCCAACCCCACCCATTAAGCTGTGATTGGTCAAACATCAAGGTTTTTCACCGTGCATCTCCACCTACAGGGACTCATTGTATAAACAAAGCGGGCCTCAAGTACAGCTGGCTGGAGGAGTCATTATTAAGTCATAACTCCACTCTCGTAACCTCTCGTTCGCCCACATTTCTGACGATGGAGAACTTTATAAAGTAATAAGTTCAAAACTTGGTCATGATGAGGGACTTACTGCATCTTAGGGAGGAAGACTTTAACATTTTAAACATGCGAGAGAGTAAGGAGAGTCGTTTTTATTTTTAATTTATTTGCCCTTTAACAACAGGGACAGAAAAAGACCAAGATGGGAAAGAGAATTGGTAAACCATGTAAACCATGTAAATCATAAGTAGTGTAGCTAAACTAGAATGTCTAAAGATGACTTGGTAAATTAGTTAGTCCATGAGGTCTAAAACATATTTGGTTAACGATGAGTTCAAGAAAAAAATAATACCTGAAGAATATTTTTAACTATTAGACCTGAAGTCTTTGTAAACTATTAGACCTGAAGGCTTTGTAAACAATTAGACCTGAAGGCTTTGTAAACTATTAGACCTGAAGGCTTTGTAAACTATTAGACCTGAAGGCCTTGTAAACTATTAGACCTGAAGGCTTTGTAAACTATTCGACCTGAAGGCTTTGTAAAAAATTAGACCTGAAGGCTTTGTAAACAATTAGACCTGAAGGCTTTGTAAACTATTAGACCTGGAGGCTTTGTAAACTATTAGACCTGAAGGCTTTGTAAACTATTAGACCTGAAGGCTTTGTAAACAATTAGACCTGAAGGCTTTGTAAACTATTAGACCTGAAGGCTTTGTAAACTATTAGACCTGAAGGCTTTGAAAACTATTAGACCTGAAGGCTTTGTAAACTATTAGACCTGAAGGCTTTGTAAACTATTAGACCTGAAGGCTTTGTAAACTATTAGACCTGAAGGCTTTGTAAACTATTAGACCTGAAGGCTTTGTAAACTATTAGACCTGAAGGCTTTGTAAACAATTAGACCTGAAGGCTTTGTAAACTATTAGACCTGAAGGCTTTGTAAACTATTAGACCTGAAGGCTTTGTAAACTACAGTATAAGACCTGAAGGCTTTGTAAACAATTAGACCTGAAGGCTTTGTAAACTATTAGACCTGAAGTCTTTGTAAACAATTAGACCTGAAGGCTTTGTAAACAATTAGACCTGAAGGCTTTGTAAACTATTTGACCTGAAGGCTTTGTAAACAATTAGACCTGAAGGCTTGTAAACTATTAAACCTGAAGTCTTTGTAAACAATTAGACCTGAAGGCTTTGTAAACTATTAGACCTGAAGGCTTTGTAAACTATTAAACCTGAAGTCTTTGTAAACTATTAGACCTGAAGGCTTTGTAAACTATTAGACCTGAAGGCTTTGTAAACTATTAGACCTGAAGGCTTTGTAAACAATTAGACCTGAAGGCTTTGTAAACTATTAAACCTGAAGTCTTTGTAAACTATTTGACCTGAAGGCTTTGTAAACAATTAGACCTGAAGGCTTTGTAAACTATTAGACCTGAAGGCTTTGTAAACTATTAAACCTGAAGTCTTTGTAAACTATTATACCTGAAGGCTTTGTAAACTATTAGACCTGAAGGCTTTGTAAACTATTTGACCTGAAGGCTTTGTAAACAATTAGACCTGAAGGCTTTGTAAACTATTAAACCTGAAGTCTTTGTAAACTATTAGACCTGAAGGCTTTGTAAACTATTAGACCTGAAGGCTTTGTAAACTATTAGACCTGAAGGCTTTGTAAACTATTAGACCTGAAGGCTTTGTAAACTATTAGACCTGAAGGCTTTGTAAACTATTAAACCTGAAGTCTTTGTAAACTATTAGACCTGAAGGCTTTGTAAACTATTTGACCTGAAGGCTTTGTAAACAATTAAACCTGAAGTCTTTGTAAACAATTAGACCTGAAGGCTTTGTAAACTATTAGACCTGAAGGCTTTGTAAACTATTAAACCTGAAGTCTTTGTAAACTATTAGACCTGAAGGCTTTGTAAACTATTAGACCTGAAGGCTTTGTAAACTATTAGACCTGAAGGCTTTGTAAACTATTAGACCTGAAGGCTTTGTAAACTATTAAACCTGAAGTCTTTGTAAACTATTTGACCTGAAGGCTTTGTAAACAATTAGACCTGAAGGCTTTGTAAACTATTAGACCTGAAGGCTTTGTAAACTATTAAACCTGAAGTCTTTGTAAACTATTATACCTGAAGGCTTTGTAAACTATTAGACCTGAAGGCTTTGTAAACTATTTGACCTGAAGGCTTTGTAAACAATTAGACCTGAAGGCTTTGTAAACTATTAGACCTGAAGGCCTTGTATCTTTGTATCTGCATTTGCATCTTATATATGAGCATCAACTCTCTTTAGAATCGTTTCTGGACTTCGAGTCTAGAAGTTGAGCCAGTGCCGCTCCAACATCGGTCGGTTCGCCGGCTAATTTGAGAGTTGGCGACACAAGGCAGCAGCTCGCTCCATCACTCTGTCAGCAGGCCGTCTTCGAAACACCAATTACGGAGCTCATGACGCTGCGACCCAGAGCTGGTCCGGAGCTGAGCAGCCTGCAGGCTTCATCTGTTCAGTGGGGTTTATGTTGCTCATGGGCAGGAGGACGGACAGATTCGAGAGAGAGAGAGAGAGAGAGAGCGAGAGAGAGGAACAGTAAAACCATGAGGTAAGTGGTCATAATGTAATGGTTGGTTGTTGTTCGTAACAAGCTCAATTCTGATCTCTACTCTCCCATTCATCCGTTCTCGCCAGTACGAGAATTAAACTCTGGCTGGAGGACACATTATTATAACTTCAGTTGGACCAGAATTGAGCTCAATAATAGTGAAGATTATTACGAGAGAAGATCCGTCATGGTGTCCCCGATGGGTTTGGATTTCAGTTCAATTAAAGAATTCCACTCATGACGTCTACATGGTCTTGTCACGTTTAGCTGCAGCAAGGATGAACTTAATCTACGAAGAACTTCAACTATTTATGGACTAATGTTTATGATTGATTAATTGAGACCAACAGTTTGCCAAAACAGACCAGATTCACCACACAAATCAAGAGTAACTCAGGGATTCTTAGTATGGTAACCTCTGAACCATCACTGGGATTTAAGAGAATTAAACGGTTTATAAAAGACAAACATTTATAATATGCATATAAATTAATAGAAGGAATTTTTCTGCAAGCATTTATTCAGTTATTCAAGCAGCTTAAAACACCTCGTCACTCAACAAGTGAATAATAAAAGTCCAGGAGTGAAAGTTTATGTAAATTTGTCACATAGTTGAAATTCATCATCTCAGTTTGATTAGTCATGTCTTATGTTGTTGTCGAAAAGTCCAGTTGACTTCATGTGTTTTTCACCACTTATCACAGTCAAAAACCTGATATTGGAAATTAAATATTTAATATCTAAAGGGAATAAAGGGAAACTGAAACTTTCTCCAGGCAAAGTTCTACAGCTATTAATCAAAATAAAATGAAAACTATAATAAAAGGGTTGGACACATTTGTGGTTGGATATATTAGACTTCAACTAAAAAACAAAGACCAGAACTCACCTTGACTTCGATGAAGTCTGGTTGTCCCAGGGCAATGAGCTCAGAGTAGGCCAGCATTTCCTCCACGTTCCAGGACTTGACCAGGGTCAGTCTGTAGACGGTCCTCTGTCTCTGCGGTGGACAGATCGATCAAAATTAGCTAGAAATACTTTTCACCATATTTAGGTGAACGTATAGAATTGTTTTCTTCTTCTTTTGATCACCCCCCCCCCCCCCCCCGCCTTCCCAACATATTTGTTATGCACTGGGAAAAGACCTTCAGTTTGACAAGTGCAACTACTGAGGACACAGAGCCACAGACTGGAGAGACCCTGAACAGAGGAGACGTCATGCTCTGATTTCAGTTAAATCAGAGGAACGGGATCAGCGGCACCTGAAAGTGGAGCGGCTCACAGAGCAGTGGAGTGGAACAGCAGGAGTCTGATGCCGATACGCTAAAGCGGCAGACAGGATAATCCTCGGTGTGAAGAATATAGCAGGGACAGGTATAGAGAACAGAGGGGAGCGGGAGAAGATGAAACTAGCTGATGAGGTCATTTTCTTTCCGGTTCTCATTGACCGGGTGGTTTTTCTGGAGCACCTGCTCCTTTGGACGGCAGCACAGAAGTGTATAATTGGCCTGACAGAGCAGGGAGGCCATTCCAGGTGTCTTCATCCTGAATTCTGGCCACAAATCCATCATCCCTGGAAAAGCTGGCAGGGAGGCATTTGGAGGAGACCGACCACAAAGGAGGATTAGCCCGTTGATGGAGTGAGGGGAGACGACGAAGGAGGACGGGAACAGCAGGTGTATTTGAGGATAAATAAACTGACACAGTCGGTCGAAGTAAAGAGGGGTTTGCTTCCACAGACACCTTATTTAGGGTTCACTGAAGAAACACACAGAAGTGCCAAGGACAACCAGAAACGTGTATTTATCCAGGTCAGGTTCGAACACCTCACCAGGTAACGTCAACATGCGTTAATAAAGAATTGGTGCCATTTTAACAGAGAAATAAAAATAGTGGGTCACTTGACTCTGTTCTTAATAAACTAAATTTCTCCTTTGGATTATCTTTTCTTATTGGAATCATCGTGTTGACTAAGAAAAAAGTCAGGGGGCAGCCAAGCAGCATCTAAGCAGGGGGGTAGAATCTACATGTTTGGCAGCTTGAAAATGAAAATGTTGAAGTTAAAACCATTTTGAGGGTGAAAATATGCATTCAATTACCTGGTTATCAAGAATTTTTCCAGTGTCGGAATTTTATAGAGGATTATATAAATTGGTCATGTTAGCGATAGAACACAAATTGACCAGGTTCGGAACAAAGCACCAGATGCGGTTTGAGTGAGAGCCAGAAGGTCAAAGGTCAAGTCACTCAAATCATTTTTTTCATTCCACCATCAAAGTCCCGTTAGTGATCAAACAGATACATGAGCTACAATCTTTGCTCTTCAGCCAAAGCACAACTTTCATGAATAAATATTCAGATCAAGTCTCTCTAGCGAGTGGCTTGAGAAGAGAAGAAAAAAGGCAAACATGAAAGAACATTAAACCTTTCAAGACCAATCACGATTGGACAGCTCACCTTCTCTCCCAGGGCTCTCAGGCTGTCCAGGAAACGTGGCCAGAAATCTTTAAAAAGTGGACGGTCGATTTTCTTCAGACTGTCTTTGGTGCTGGCGTCCACGCTCACATAGAGCTGAGTGACTGGAACCAAAGTCCTGCAAGTAAAATACGTTTACAACGGACACATCATGAATAAATATTCAAGTAATACCACAGCAGCTACAAACACGTGAACATTGACTTGTTAACCAGTGAATAATAAAAATCCAGGCGTGAATTCTTTTTACGTCAAATTCATCAGTTGGGTTCATATCTGAGTTCTTATCACGTTTCTTAGATAAAATACAGCTTAATTTCTGTCTCATTGTATGCATACTTATTGCAGATTTAGAAAATGTAACGTATATTAAAAGGACAAACACACTTTCAATTGTATTTTAGCAAGAATATGTCATTCCTTACCCACAAAATTTGAATCCATGGCATCTGTTAAATACTTTAACAGTGTCGATATAACTCAACTATAAACTGTTTAATATGTTATAAATTTTAAAACTCGCCTTGTGATCTACAGGCTATGTACAGTAAAACTTGTTTTGCAGAATCTAAAGAATGATCTCCGCTTAGTAAAACCTTCCTCTATCTCCATCTAAATATAATATATCTCTATACTTAGGAAAATGATGTCACAACACGATCTGGAGATTATAATCCATGCGACAAATAAGGATCTGTCTCGCCTGCAGTTAATAAAAAACTGCAGGGAGAATTCTGACCTGCTCAAGTAGAAGAACTCACATTTCCCTGATCCTTAAAACTCTTCACTGACTGCCAGTTTCTTTCAGGATCGATTTTAAAATTCTGGTTCTTACATTCAGATCTATTCATGGTCAGGCTCCTCCTTACATCAGTGATCTGATCCAGCCTTACACCCCAGCTCGGGCTCTGAGGTCTGTGGACCATAATCTACTGATGGTTCCTAAACACGCTTCAGGACCAGAGGAGAGAAATCCTTGCAGGCTGTTGCTCCTAAGCTTTGGAACGATCTTCCTCTCTCTCTGTGTTTGATGATCTACTGACTCCTTCAAAAAGCATCTTAAGACTTATATATTTGTTCAGGCTTTTTCCTAATTTTCTTGGAGCTTCTGTGTTTTTCTCCATGTTATTTTGGCCTTTTTAAAGCAAAGCGTATGTATTGATTTTGATTGTTAAAGCTCTTTTCTGACCCTGGTATGAGAAATGTGCTTCATAAATTATTACTTACTCTTAGATATTTTTAACTTCAAGAAGAAAAGAAGTTACAAACCGCTACGACAACTACTACATGAGTTACCGTGATACATTTAATAACTGTATCAATGATATACAGGATGAACGCCATCAAATAATCGAACCTGAACATATGCATAGTCTTTCGTCACCCGAGTAAAGCTGCAGAAGTGAGCAGACTCAGAAACCAGAGTATTTGTTTTTTTCTACCTGATCTCCTCTGGAAACTGAGCGTTGGTGACCAGGAAGCTGGAGATGTGTTGAGAGTGCAGCAGACGGAGGAAGGTGTTGATCTCAGGATACATGATGGGCTCTCCCACGAGGGAGAGAGCGCAGTGTTTGGCGGTCAAACCCTCCTCGAACCTCTCTGGCTTCACTCCAGGGACGCCTGCAGGAGACTCACAGCGCTCAAACAAAAAGGCTATCACGAGTCTCTGTCAGAGATTATCAAAGAAAAAGCCACTCTTTTCTTAAATGTCAGCTCTCAACAACTAATTAATGAAACATAATGTAGAATTTTGAAAGTGACAGCGCCACCTACTGAGCTTTAACACTATCATAAAACCTCATCAATTCACCCAATATACATGAAAAACATGGCAACAAATCAGATCCATCTCTGAATCGAGCTACTTCTAGTAGAGCAAGAAGTGTAATCTTCAGAGAATATAAATCGTACTTATGCTGTTAAAATGATGGAAATGATTTTCTCAGACACGTCACGCTCGAGCACAGAAACCGCCTCCCCAAGAGGGTATCTGTGCGCAGCAAGTGCTCATTAAAAGGATATATATCTATGAAAGTATTCAGCATAAAATATTCTATTAAATTTTCATCTTTTTTTCTCACTTCGGCTTTAAGTGTGTGTTTCAGTGTATCGCGGAGGACAAGCTGTTCTTTTTAATTAATAGATCCTCAAAATAGGACAGATTTCAAATTGAAAACCAGAGACTCATCAGGAAGTTAATTTAAAATACGAGTGTTTGAGGAGGTTGAAGTAAAATAGCGCTCGGACAGAAGCGTTACACGAGCAGAGTCCGTTTAAATTGTTCTAGTTTGCCGAGTGGAAAGAATCGCAGAAGGAAATGTTTAATTCACGCGTGGACTCCAGAGGAAATTCAGAACAGTGTGTTCCGATCTGAAGGGGAGCACATGAGATTGTTAAGCTAGCAAAGAATCATGGAACTTAAAGATCAGATATAAAAATCACTCGGAGCGGGAAAACTGAGAAAGCATTTTTATCCTGTCACCTTTGAACTGACGAATCATGTTCTGATGTTTCTCCAGACTTTCCTGCAAGATCTTCTCGGCAGGATCCATCTTCCAGCGCCACTCGGTGCCGACTGGGTTGGTGTGATGTCTGGCCGGGAGAGAGGAGAAGAGATGATCACCACTGGCTATTATCAAAGGTTTAGTGATGGGTTCAAGTATCACGACACAGTGCCTTCCTCTTGATAGGCCACAAGATGGCACTCTCTGATTTATACAAGTAGGATCTGATCAACTCGTTCAATGAAAGTTGGCATCGTTTCCAAACTTAAAGTCACATCTAGTGGCCTTTCATCACTAGAAAAGTGCTTCATCGACTCATCACCAGTCGTGTCTATGCGAGGGAGAGGACCATCGGACTCACCTCCAGCAGAAGACACACTTGTTTGCACAGGCGAGGCTCGGGGTCGTCTCCATGCAGCGGTGGGACTCGATCCCGTAGAAGGTGTGTTTGTAACATCCTCCTCTGCCTCGCAGCATCGACTGCAACACACTCAACGATTAGCTCATTCCTGCAACAACCTACCACGTCGAGTAGAAAAAGGGAAACAAACCTTCGTCCACCTGCAGAGTTTCACTCCAGAGTGACTTCCAATCAGTTTGTATCCTAAAGAGAATTCAATGATTAAATAAAAGAACCAAAAAAAAGGGTTAAATATTGAAATATAACGACTTAAATTGAAGATAAGATTAGAAGAAAAAAAAAGACTGAACCCATACAAGTACTAAAACACAAGCCAGGAAAATATATAGTGCCTATAAAATACTACAACTTTTCAAATTATGGAAGTTCTCCCCATAGTTTCAGTAGTTTTTGACTTGATTTCCTGTGATTTTCCAGCGACTTTCATCAACAACACAAAATGAAAAAGAAAAAGAATAGTCAAAGAATAAGCAGGGTTCTTTTCAGGCAGTTATTTGTAGCAGAACCACAGAAGTCTGGAAGATGTCATCGCAGCTTCAGCATAAACACAGTGTCTCCTGTTTCACAGCAAACACACGTTAAACATCCCAAAAAAGTGTGACCGATGACGAGGAGGACTTCCGGCTACTTCAGAGTTTTGTTGATGATGCACTTCGGACAAGCTCGTTCTACTTAAAACAAGATTATGGCCGCACATCATAGGAACCTCTCGGTGTCTGAGAGGAGCCCAGAATGAATTGAGAACAAACAGGATATCAACCCATTTCTATTTGATCTGTTTAAAGGTCCACAATATTTCTTTGCACCATCCACTAGTTTGATATCAGAAGTATTTTTTAATAAATGAGCCAAAACCCCAAAATATAACAGCATTACTGGTATAAAAAAAAAAATCAAGTAAATGAAAAATAAATCTTGCTGAATCATCATATGCTCTGGACTGACTGCTTTGCAATAAGGTGGTTACATATAAAGCATGTGTTGTACTTATTTAACTAGTTTTTGTTAACTTTACCGAAATAAGCATCTTCACTCGAGTCAGAGATTTATGTTAATTTCGGGAAAATCCATTCTTTTAAAAAATAGAACACCTTCAGACTGTAATAATCAATACACCATATAACAGATAATTATTTTCATACTTTCTTTTCTTTCTGGCTGCGAAGCACTGATCTATAGATAGATAAACTTTATTAGGGTCATAGTAAAATGATGTCAGTACGGCCTACTGGTTACATCAAAAAAATCCCTCTTTAAGAGACAAAAGAGGTCGACGGTAAAGCGACGAGCAGCTGTGGTGTGCAATTAACGTTGCTTTTACGATAACAAAATGCAGTTTAAATAATCATGAAGAGACATTGACACCCTGGTCTGGAAAGCGATTTACAAATGACTATTACTTACATCCAGCAGATGGACGTCAGGAAACATGGCCAATTTTAACAGGTGTCAAACACGTTTTTTTTTTTAATTTGAGGGAAGAAATGAGTACGAAGAGTGAAAAGAAAATGACAAACTGGCAAAGAAGTCACAAAAACATTACACTGTGTTGAGAAAAATGAAGGGAATGTTGGCAGGGGACCACAGTGCTGCCACCCTTTCCTGGAATTAAGGAATCGACCGGTGATTGATGGGATCTTTTCCCTCCACATGCTGCCGTCAGCTCCGACTCCCTCACAGAGTAAAGACTTTTCAAGTTGGTCATGAATCAACGTGACTAATGCGCGTCAACATATGGGTAATCTCAGTGCTTATTTTAGCAATTATTAAGAAATGAATCATTTCCGATAAGCCAGTGTAAAAGTTCTTCACTCGCCTTGTTTGGTGAGCGACTCCCTCAGGGCCGGAGTGATCATCTCTCGTCGCTCCGCCTCGCTTCTCTTCACTCCGTTGACTTTGGAAAGCTTCACCATGGCGCCGTCTTCGCTCTGTGAGACACGAGTTGATGTTACAAGAGAAATATTTGTCGAGGGGTGATCTTGAAGATCTTGTTTTTTGCTCATCAGTGAGCAGAGAAAATGATCCCATTTCTGACGCTCAGGCTCTTTAACCAGCTCTGCTAATTACCAGCCGCCTCCGAGGGCTCGCCGGTGTTTAATGTACGAACTAATTACATCCCGCGCCGCCTCGCTGGATCAAATTACCAAAAAACAACAACATACATTTGTTTCTCCACACGCACTCAAATCACACTCCACTGTGGTTAAAAAAAAAAAGTATAACTTTAACACCAAACTTCTTCAAATCAAGTCAGACGCTTCCGATTCCTCGCCATCCTCAAGATACCTGCAGCCTCTCGAATGAATGCAACACTAGAGCAACACACGGTCTGTGTTATGAAAGATGGATGCAGACATTTTAGAGAATAAACAAAAGCCTGAACCTCAGCAGGAAAATATTTTTGAACAAAAAGTGCTTGAGTTCAAATGAAGTCTAAATTGAGATAAAAAACTTAAGAGAAAGAAGTTTAAATGACCAAATATAAATTCATTTATCAATTTTGATAGAAGCCCTTAAAACAAACTCTTTGTAAATGTATTAAATTATAATAAAAAGGTACAAACTCAAACTTGTAATTCTAACTGAAAAATCAGATAAACTATCAACTATTCATTTCTGGTTCGTATACGTACAGTGGATGTATAAAGTCTCACATCCACACACACATTACACACATCCCTGTTCAAATCCCAGGTTTTCGTGATGTAAAAGAAAATGATAGAAAGATAAATAATTGAACAACTTTTTCCACCTTTAATGTGAACTATCACCTGTACAATGCAATAGAAAAAAAACTGAAACCCTAAAGGTAAAGAATATAAATATAAATTGTGTTACTATGCACACCCTTAAACGAATACTTGGTTGCGGCACCATTAGCTTTTATTACAGCATTCAGTCTTATTGGGTAGGAACCTATTAGCATAGTACATCTTGGGCCATTCCAAAGCATTATTATGAAGACATTCTTTTGTTGATTTAGACGTGTACTTTGGGTCAATGTCCTGCTGTTCCTCTTCCTCTACAGTCTAATAACAAAAGGCCAGAAGTCTTGCAAAATTAAAAGAAGACTTCCGTCTTGCCAGCCCACACCATTGCCCAAACTTATGAAGAAGACAAGAAGACTCTAAACATTTTTGTTACATGTACCACACATGTACCACACATGAACCACACATGTACCACACATGTACCACACATGTACCACCACACATGTACCACCGCACATGTACCACACATGTACCACACATGTACCACCGCACATGTACCACCACATGTACCACCACACATGTACCACACATGTACCACACATGTACCACACATGTACCACCGCACATGTACCTCACATGTACCACACATGTACCACCGCACTTGTACCACCACATGTACCACCACACATGTACCACACATGTAACACACATGTACCACCACACATGTACCACAAATGTACCACCACACATATACCACCACGCATGTACCACGCATGAACCACACATGTACCACACATGTACCACCACACATGTACCACCACACATGTACCGCCACACATGTACCACCACACATGTACCACACATGTACCACGCATATACCATGCATGTACCACACATGTACCACCGCACATGTACCACACATGTACCACACATGTACCACACATGAACCACACATGAACCACACATGTACCACACATACCACACATGTACCACACATGTACCACCGCACATGTACCACACATGTACCACCGCACATGTACCACACATGTACCACACATGTACCACCACACATGTACCACAAATGTACCACCACACATGTACCACACATGTACCACCACACATGTACCACCACACATGTACCACCACACATATACCGCCACACATGTACCACCACACATGTACCACACATGTACCACGCATATACCATGCATGTACCACACATGTACCACCACACATGTACCACCACACATGTACCACCACACATGTGCCACCACACATGAACCACACATGTACCACCACACATGTACTACCACACATGTACCACGCATGAACCACACATGTACCACCACACATGTGCCACCACACATGAACCACACATGAACCACACATGTACTACCACACATGTACCACGCATGAACCACACATGTACCACCACACATGTACCACCACACATGTACCACCACACATGTACCACCACACATGTACCACCACACATGTGCCACCACACATGAACCACACATGAACCACCACACATGTACTACGCATGTACCACGCATGTACCACCACACATGTACCACGCATGAACCATACATGTACCACGCATGTACTACGCATGTACCACGCATGTACCACCACACATGTATCACCACACATGTACCACACATGTACCACGCATATACCACGCATGTACAACAGATGTACCACACATGTACCACACATGTACGACACCTCACAATCCTCACCATATTAAATGGTACATTTAATTCCTTGAAAATTATTTTGTAGCCTTAACACGACTGATATCTTTGAATAATGAGTTCAGCTAAAGCTCTAAAAGCGCTCCGTTGACATGGCTTGTGCTGGAAGATGTGGCTCAAAAAAATGTCAGGAAAACAGCTTGAACAGCTGAACTTTATTTGGGGTGTATCAGAGGAACATTATTTGGTGACAGGTGTGTGCCGAGTTTGAATGTAATTGGTTTAATCTGAACTCGGCAACATTCCCAATTATAAAAGGATCTGTACACTTGTTACACAGTTGTTCATTTTGACTTCACCTCCACGAAGGTTTGTCTTTCAATCACATTATACAAGTTATAAGTCACGTTAATTGTGGGAAAAGTTGTGAAGTTATTCATCTTGATGTGATTTTAACATGATCAAAACCTGACATTTGAACAGTATAGACTTTTTATATCCACTGTAATCTTTAGTTGCTGGACTGATTCAAAATGCTGAGGCAAGATGAAAGAATGTTAAAAAGGTTCAGTCTAAATTATTTTAAAGAAGCATGAATTACAATAAAAGTGGTTATTAGTTCACTGAAAAAAAGTCCAAATTAAAATGTCTTAATTACCAGTCAAAATAAGGGGGCACGAATGTATGATATGAGCCTGAACTGTAGAGAAAAGCATAAACCATTCATGTTAAAATGATGAGATAAAAAGATACATTATTATTCAATCAGGGGTATTAGATTAAGAATACCATTTTCTTTACTTAATTATCATCAGAAAAAGTCAAACTTATTATAACACAAAAGTCTGAACTTAAACCATCAAATATATTTTCTGAGTTAAGAGTCTGAGCTATATTGTAATTGTGTAGAATAGAATTATTGGAGATTTTCAAGAAGTTTCGAGAGTGAACAAGGCCGTCAAACTACGATGCTTCCACGCTGGAAGTTCACAGAATTGTCAAGAGTTTTCAGCGTAAAAGCGTCGGGCTGCAATATTGATGCAGACGTCAGAATGAATCGACACAATAAACTTCATGTTCCTGTCAGAAACTTTTTTCCTGCAACTGACCTGGACCTCGTGGAGGAAGATTATCAATTCATGAGAGCAAAGCTGCTTGAGGAGTTGGACTCGCATCAATTCTTCACAGAGAAAATTGCTGGTCAGTTGACTCTCGGGCACGAAGGGCACGATCAGAGCATGACCAATGGGATTAGAGGACCGGTTTGAGCCGGATCCAATGTTCGATAATGGACTTGTGCAGGACTGATTCACCTTAACGTGGCAAGGTGGTTTGAGCTCTTTATAGGGGCTCTCAGGGAGCATTCAGACCCTCCTGACGGGTCCGTTACCTTCCATCCCCTTCTGAGAAAATCCACCATCGTAGCTCGAACGAGTCAAATGGATAAGAAGTAGGTGTGGCCTGGTACAATTGATCGAAGAGCGGGAATCCTTTAATCCTTTTGTTCACACACTCGCTCACAACCCCTGATTCTCCTACTCAACGTCATGTAGAAGTCAATCCGACGCCACTTCCTTCTTCTTCCTAGTCAGAGTGTCAAGTGGGCGTCCTGGCTCTTACGCAAAAAACCCGAGCTCTCGCCTGTGTCTATCAACCCATCTGCTGCTTCGCCGTCAGCGGCGCCGCTTCTCCAAGTATAGCCGCCGCTGCCGCACTGCTGCTGTCAATAAGGTGAGGTCCGACTCCGGAGCCAAGCGTGGAGGAAAAAAAACGACTGATTGTGACACACATTCGGATATTACATCTAAAACGAGAGGGTGATATAAATCCTGGGTTTATCTCAACACCAGCGAACTGACAAGCTGTGTGTGTGTGTGTATATATATACTGTATATATATATATATATTCAGTATATACACACTTATTATATCTATAAAATCTGAACCATAATGAAGAACTGTTTCTGCCCTTTATTGTAATAATTTTCTTTCTAAACAGAAATGTTTGCTTATTAAGTTGCTCATATTAATGTTGTGACTGTTGTTGTGTTCATTGTTGTTGTGCTTTCAACAGTAACAACTCAATGTTTCTTGGTGGAGTCTGAGAGTTATGTATTAGAAGTCGTACGGAAGTTTAACAGCAAAACATCTACAGATGATAATGCTATTGATATGTTTCTTATAAAGGAAGTAATGGACTGTGTCCTCGAACTTTTCACTTATATATGCAATAAATCTTTTCAAACAGGTATTTTTCCTGATGGAATGAAAATGGCTAAGGTGGTCCCAATCTATAAAAATGGTGACAAGCATATTATATCAAACCGGTGCTACCTTAGTTTCCAAAATTGTTTGTAAACAGATTGGATAATTTTATAGAGAAATATGAATTACTGAGGGACCATCAATATGGAGAAACCGATCAACATCCCTAGCAGTGATGGAATTTTTATGGATGGGAAATATACTATAGCTAAGGATAAAAAAATGTACGTGTTTTTGTTGATTTACGTGAAGCATTTGATACAATAAATCATTCCTTACTACTGCAGAAAGAGTGTTGTGGAATAAGAGGTGTTAGACTAAACTGAATAAGAAGCATTAAAATAATTAAAATAATAGATTTCCATATGTAAAAAAAAAGTGACTTGTGGTGTACCACAGGGTTTGGTATTGGGACCCAAGTTATTTATACTTTATTTGAATGATATTGGTACAGTATTTAATAAGATGAAATGTATTACATTTGCGGACGATAAAACTTGATTTAGTTCAGGACCAGACATCACAGAATTGTTGACAACAGTAGAAGAGGTTAAAAGAATGATTTGATATTAATAAGTTATCATTAAATGAAAATAAAACAAGGTTTATGGTGTTTGCTGGTGTCAGGGCTAATTGGGAAACTATTACTGAATGGAGTAAAAATTGAAAGAGTATTTGAGAACAAATTCTTGGGAGTAATCTTAGATCATAAATTTAGTTGGAAGCCACACACTGAGTACATTAAAAATAAATTAGCTAAATCGATCAGGTATTATCTACAAAGTAAGAGATTTATTGAACAATAAATGTCTATTATACTTATTACTAATAATGCCATATTGTGTTGAGGTTTGGGGAAATACATACAGGACATACACAGAACCTATTATTAAACGCCAGCAAAGAGTCATTCGAATATTAACAAAGCTTCATATAGAGAAACCACAACTAAAGTTTTTATAAAGTCTGGCAAATTTTACGTATAAAAACATTATAAATATTATTTCGAGTTAAGAACAAAAGTTTTCCCACCTGTATTCAGCATTTCTTTAAACTGAGAGAAAATAATTATAATTTAAGAGGGTTGTATGTCTTTGAAGTGTGCGAAGTGAGAACCAATGTAAATATAGATGTGTTTAACTTCTGGGAGTTCAATTATGGACTTAGTGACGAACTGAAATTGCCAACTGAAACTGAAAAAAAAACAAAAAACTGATGAGAGTTTTAGTGATAAGAAAATGTAATCCAAGTGTTTTTTTTGTATTGTAGCCTAAGTAAATAATTATTTCATATTTCATTCATTTTTTATTCATCATTGTTGTTTATTTATTTAAATATTTTTTCAGTGCTCTTTTTTTAAGAGATACAAACGGCGAAGAAGAGTCCATCTATTTTATATTTCTAAATTATTTTGCTCACAGATAAACACTTGTGATCATGATCCCCATGGTGGAAGAAAACAATTAAACTGGACTCTATGTCATGGAAAGAACTCTGAACAGACATGAGTAATCAAACGATGATGATGATGATTGATGTGAACTTCTAGGCATAAACGATGATAAGTGTTTTTACGGAACAGCTGACCTTTGCTTTTCTGACGCTGCTCATGATGCTGCCCAGATCCTCCACGTCGACCACAGAAGCAGATCCCGCTTCGCCTTCAGTGCCGGACTCTTCATCAGAGCTCGACTCCAGCAGATCATCCTGAAAGAATGAACACAAATGTGTAAGTGGTTCTACTCTTAGTATCTCCAAGTGTCAAGTTTTTAAACAAACCAGCCTTTGGCTCAGCTCTTTCTTCACAACAGACTGATAATGATTCTTTAAATAGCATTTAAAAAACTGCATTTTCTCCTTGTTGGGCGACATTTAAGAATGTCTGGATACATGCTCAGTATTATCGGACCTTCAAAATACAACACAAATACACGTCGACCATGACGGCCCAGGACTGAACAGATTGCTTCTAACTTCAGGGAGTAAAACCTTCTACAGAACGTGTGACTCAGTGACGGTCCCGTCGCTGCAGCCTCGGTCTGTTCCGGCTGAATGTCACCTCGAAGAGTGTTGCAGACTGGTGGGAGAAAGTCGCAGCAAGAGTTGGCTCTTAGGTGTCCGCTGCCATGACAACCGGTCATCCATGTGCTATAGTGTGTGTGTGCGTGTTTGTACTACATTCACACTTGTGAAATGTGTCTTCTTGATGATGGGTGAGAAGGAAAGTGCAACATTGATGGACAGAAAAAAAATGTCAGGACATTTAATACCAGGCTGCACACAGCCAGAGTGGTAAACCAGGATGCCTTGTTCGGGTCACACAGAAATACTCTCGGTGAAAGTAACAATCTCTGCTCTTTTTTTTAGGCTCCTCATCTGCCCTTCAGGGATGAACTCTCGTCACCTTCCCAGCATGCACACAATCCCTGTGAAAGAGCCACTTAATGGTGAGAGACCCGTTGAGAAATGGTTTCAAGTTGCCTTGTCCACTTCCATCTCAGTAATATCCGTTTCTTATGAATACATTTTCCCTTAAGCACTAACATTATCATTTCTTTTATGATAATTTGTCTGTGTTATGTTCTGGTAGAATTATTTTTGGGTGAATTCGGCCATTTTTGGTACTCCTATTTAGGCAAGAGCTTAAAATACCCAGAGTTGGCTTTGACACTACAAACTCATTTAAAGATCACCCAAGATTAGATTACCTGTAACGCATGTTAATATCACTACATCAACACTTGGCTCAATTGACATCCATAAGGAAGCAGAGGTTCTATACAATTACAGAGAGAATTCACCCGGATAAGCCAATTAGGGAAGTTGTTTGAAGCGGAAGATGTTTTTTTCTTTCCTTCTTGGACGGTGTTTAATTTTCTAAGGAAAAACTTAAAAGGAAAATGATGTCACAACACGATCTGTAGCTTGTCATCCATGCGTTTGTGTCTTCTCGTTTAGACTATTGTAACAGTTTATTTCTGTGTCTAAACAAGAAGGAGCTGTCTTGCTCCTGATGGTAGACTTGGCGCAGGTGTGCAGCCTACTCCCATCAGTATGTGTGAATGACTGTCAAAAGCACTACCGAATTTCCCCTCGCGGGACTAATAAGGGATTCTAAAAAAAAAAAATACTGCAGCAAGAATTCTGACCTGCTCTAGTAGAAGAACTCACATTTCCCCGATCCTCCCTCTACTGGCTGCCAGTTTATTTCAGGATCAATTTTAAAATTCTGGTTCTTACTTTCAGATCTATTCATGGTCAGACTCCTCCTTACATCAGTGATCTGATCCAGCCTTACACCCCAGCTCGGGCTCTTAGGCCTGTGGACCAGAATCTACTGATGGTTCCTGAACACACTTCTGGACCAGAGGAGAGAAATCCTTCCAGGCAGTTGCTCCTAAGCTTTGGAACGATCTTCATCTCCCTGTGTTTGATGGATCTAATGACTCCTTCAAGAAATATCTTTCTTGAAGACATTCTTATTTGTGCAGGCTTTTATCTGATTTTCTGAAACTCCTGTGTTTGTCATATGTGTCTTGATCTTTAAAGTATATATTTTATCTGTGCATTGTGTTTGATGTTAAAGCGCTTTGTGACCCTGGTCTAGAAAGGCACTTTAGAAATAACTATTACTTACTTACAACTGAGAGTCTAACAAAGCCTATCAAACCAAATACAAATCTGAAAATCAAAAATGAGGAGGCCCCTAGACTCAGAACACACTTTATATGCCATTTATTCCATGAGAGGGACGTTGTTTTCAAATACTATGGTTGAATGAACAAACCTCAGAGCTGTGGTCATTGTCCTCCATGTCCTTCTGTCCGTCTTTCTTCAGTCTCTCTCTGGAGTCTCCACTCTTATAGTTCCCGTTGCTCATCTTCTTCTCGCCTGTGGAAAGCTCCTGAAGACGAATCAGGAATTTCTCCTTCCAGGCCTGGAAGTCAGCCTGGACGCTGCCGTGACGGCTCTTCACAACGTTACAGTCGCCTTCTCCTCTGCTCATGATCCGCGTGCCACTCAGCATCCACAGCCATTTGTCAATATTTGTTCCCACCTGAAGAGGAAGAGGAGGGTGAGGGTGAAGTTCTGGTCAGACTTCAGGTGACCTGAGCGCATCTCACCGTGTTATAGTGTCCGACGTATACTGAATCCCCGAGACCAAAGACGGCGTATCGGAGACCCTTCAGGTAGGTTTTCCCGTATCTGAAGTCCGTGGACGCCTCGTCCAGCCACTTGCAGAACCACTCTGCGTTCTCTGTGGGCTGACCGTCAGTGTAGGTGGCCACCAGAAACACACACACAGACCTGCTGGAGCACTGACAACAAAATATTCAACACAAGTCAACAAGACTTTTACGAAGGAGAAGAAAAAGTGAAAAGAATTGCAAAATTCCTTTGAATCATTTTCTATAATAATCAAATATTTGATCTAGAAGACCATATATATGGACTCACCAAGTCTCAATGATGAAATGTGAGAAATAAGAATTTGTGTGTAAAAAGTCAACAAAGGTTAATTTACTAGTGATAAGATGAAGCCTCACGAACCACTGAATCCATCCATCCATCCTTGGACCAAGACTTTGTGAGGCTTCATTTACTCTACTACGCCATCAAGTGGACAATAAGTGTGAAGCTCCGACATAATTTTGCTTAAAGTATTCAGAATCAGAAACTCTTATTTCCACATTCTACGATGTGTTGTTTTAGAAGGCAGATATTAGATTGTATTTTGTTAAACATCTGAATACCCATACATATTTATAACTATTAGAGACGATACTGTTGTCGAGATATACTGTTGTTGTAAAATGCTTCATGATACATAGATGTATTTTTTATAAACACAACTTTATTCTCTGGGATGACTGACAAAGTGTCTTTTTAGGAATTCAATTAAATTGTAGAAATGAAAAGTAAGTACATTCTTCAGAATAAAACCTCTGGTTTCAATTATATAAGAATATAAATACTGTCTAAACAAAAAAAAACAGAGTTAGCCTATTCTTCAATGTTTAGTTCTTCATCAAAATAATGTATTTTGTTGTGGCCAATACCAACATATATAAAGAGCTATATCACAATAACATTTGAAAAACAATCACGTTCAAATAAAAATACAAATGCGGGTATCGATCCCTGACTTTGTTTGAGAGGCATGAACTCTAGCCACGAACCAGACTGACTGACGATGTATTTAGTGTAAACTACTAATAATACATTTCAGGATCTAAATCATCGCGAGACCACATATCAGTTTTTTTCACCATATCATGTATGGGGCTACATAGAGAACAGCTCAAAACGCTGCCTCAAAGAAAAGATATCCTCTTTCTTGCAGGCTAAATATTGTTAGTTACTTAGACGTGAGGCGTTTCACGTCACATTATGCCTGGAAGATGCTCGAACCAGCTGGTTCCAGAGGCTTCGAAGGTCACCACAGCATCACCATGAAAATCGTCCTGGATACTTCGACACACGCTTTGAAGCCTCGACACTATTGGACACATCACTAAAATGTACAGGACTTTGACATTCATCAATACAATAGTAGCCAAGATCTTTTTGTAGCCACTAAAAAAAATATAAACCTGCTCCAGACCACGTGTATCGTTTGTGTAAATTCAATAATGCACATGAATGATGCTTTTAAATTGCTTTTCTGTTATGTAAACAATATACAGATGCCTTTGGAACAAATGATATGAACATGACCAAAAATAACAGATTTAGTTAAATTAGTTGAGAATTAGCCGCTTCAAAATCCAGATTATGTTCATTATTTAAAAAAAAAATTATACATGATTATATAATATATATATATATATATATATATATAATATATAATATAATTTTACTAATGATAACCATAATGATAAAATAAAAAGTCTGAGGAAGATATAATTCCCGACAGGGAGGTCTCCCCAATAATGCGAGCAAAGTTCTACAGAGACAAGATGAACAGACCTTGGTCAAGGTGGTTTGATATTAGATAAAGTCTTTGTCCGCTATATTCCCAAAGTTAACTCGTGGTCGAACTTCTAAGAGCATTTTAGCTACAGCGGTTCGTTTGGATCGTCTATCATCCGATAGGATAAATGTTGGGATGATCAACGGCATCTGTCACCTTCAGACCTCCACTTTCCTTTCCCTTCCAGAGAACACTATTAAACACAAGAAAACTAAAAGTTTTTCTGACCTCCACTTCACCCAAAATTTTTGGTCTCCGCTTCAGAAAAGTTTTTTGTTTGTGGCGTGTCTGACAGGTCAACAAGATCATCTACACCTCCTTATATAATGATCATTGTCTATTCATGGGTGGTGATTTATAGTAATTACTCATTACCATTAGTACTTTATGAGTAACTGGCATTCATTGTCACACACAATTTCACGATCAGATCTTAATGTGGTTCATGGATCCTTAGTACATTTTTAAAAGCGCAGACCTTTGTGTGCAAATCTGCTTGTAGATTTCCACACATTTCATGAATGAGACACAATGTGTTGAATTACACATTTGACAGTTCATGACCTGATGATGTTGCAGAGGAATTACATAAATAAACACCATAAGAAAACGTTATTCGATCAATATGGAAAGACAATGACGGATTGATCGACACTGTAAAGACTAGTTTGTGTCGTGACGCACCTCATCAGCCAGATTATCCTCCGGATCATAGTCCTTCATGTCGATCACATCAGCTGGGATTCGGAGACTTTTCACTCCGTCAGACAGTTCTTTAGCAAAGTTCTGTGCCGGCAACAGATTACATCAACAATTAGCAACATGTCAATCAATTAAAATATATATTTAGTGGCTATAAATATAAAATATATCTAAAATGTAAAATGTAATTCTTTAAAAGATGGGGAACCCTATATCCTATATATACACACCTCTTCAAACGTGCTTATTCTTTGTAATAATTTATATGTATTTTACTGTATATTTACTGTGTATTTTCAAAGTTTTATTGTCCTGCTTTTAACCTCTGTAAGGAGTCCTTGGGTGTCTTTAAAGGCGCCATCAAATAAAATGAATTATTATTATTATATTGTTTTCCGTCTGATTTCACGAACAAGGGAAAAAGAAGACGTACTTTTGCAGTTCCTGTTTGAGAGCCATAGAAGATTTTAACATCCGATAAGTGACTGTCGTTGTGTGTTTCGGGGCTTCTTTTCTCCACCTTTGCCGGTTCCACAGTGAGGATTTTCTGGACGAGAAGAGCAAAAACGTCACTTGATATGACAGTGAAAAAATCAAGAAATGTAATCAATGGTCAAAGTCCAGGTTTTGTTTTATTAATATCACTTTAGATGAGAGGTGGATTTAGGACAGTAACAGGAGTATCAACATACTGAGACTTGTATAGTTGCATTAAATAATAGAACCAACAAGAGTCATGGATGCAAGTGAGAGCATTTTTTCAAAGTTGTTTCACCTTTTCAAAGACCTTCTTGAAGCAGAACCAGCAGGCGAAGGCCACAGCAGCAGCAGAATACAGGTAGATCCTCTGTTGCCACAGGGACACCAAGAAACTGTCATAATGACCGTTGCGAGAATCGGTTCCTGAAATCACGTATATGTTCATTAACTACAGTTATTGAGGAAAAGCAAAAAACTGCATCGAAACATGAATTAGAGTCAAAAAATGAAAATAACGTCGTATTGTTAAAACCCTTCAACGTCACCTGCTGCATGTAAACAAGAGGCACTTCACTTGCTAACAACACATCTCTGCATGTTTTAGGACATTCTCTCCTCAAATTAAGACTTTAAATAAACTCACCTTCACTGTTAGGATTGGATTCAGCACCTGCGATAAGAAAAAGGATCGGGATAAAACTTTGCGCCATTTTTAGACACGATAAACCTTTTAATGTGTGCTATCTGTTCTGTCTGCAGTGAGGAACCATGTTTCTGTGCCGCGTGGCCTGATGGGTAATGTAGTTATTACGCGCACTTCGAGAATAAAGAGAAGCCGCTTGGATCATAAAGAGGAATAACACTATTATAGCCGCAACAACAAATCGTGAATCAGATTTTAGTTGTAGTGTGTGTACTTCATAACAAAGGAAATGACGATTAACTGTTTCGTATCATGTCTTCATTGTTGTAATTTATTAAGATATTGAATAAGTATTTTTAATATAATCATCATTATATAAATACTTTTGTGGACCATATGTTGGTAATAATGCTGTCTCAATTTTGTTAGTGATGCTATTAAGATTTTAATAAAATAAAAAAGGTGCTTCAATTAAAAAAAGAAAAAAAAATCAAAATAAGCTGATTCAATATTTTTTTTAAATGACAACAAAAAGTTTTTTCTTTGAAGTTATCATTTTGTGTTAAACCATTTTTTAAATTGAAATTATTATATTATAAATTATGAAACAATTATCCATAGTTTTTAGGTCATTCGGAATGTTACTGCGCTCCACGATTCAAAACAAATAGCGTCCCCTAGTGTTATTAAATTATATTGCGACTTTAATTTACTTAAATTTAGATTTTAAATAATGCCGCTGTTATTGCTACATTGGGCTAGATGCGTTCAATAAAATTCGTATATTTTTCTAATGTATTGTAAAGTAACTAATGTTAGTACATCTACATGTATTTACGTGGGGGTTTTATATATCCGTATTACTATCTGATAGGATGTCTGCATTCTCGCATGAAAAAGATTATTACAAACGGTAATGTTTAAGACAGAAACTCAAAAAAGTCTTGCTCGAAAGCACTTTTTTTTCTATTCTGCAAAGCGGAACCAAATCTCTTCGCACCTGTCATTTCCGACGGACCCTGTTCGAGGCAGCACCAAACGACGACACTACCATGAGAAGAGGCGACTAGCGTTTGTTGTCAGCCTGTAGTTTACATTATTAACCTTATTATAACTATATCGACATGTCTATATTCACACCCACGAATCAAATCCGGCTCACCAACGTGGCTGTGGTCCGGATGAAAAAAGGAGGAAAGCGGTTTGAAATCGCGTGTTACAAGAACAAAGTTGTGAGCTGGAGAACCGGAGCGTGAGTGAACTGTCATGATCTGACATTATTGTCATTTATTCGCCGATCGTTTTGTTCGTTTTGACTCCTTTTAATGAACTAACTTTCTGTCTCTATCTGTGCTTTTAGTGTGTGTTCTCGCATGGACCGTTCAGTTTGATTGAAAAAGTGTATCTTACAGTGAATATAAAAGTGCACCAGAGGCTGATAACAGATATATGATGTAAGAGTTGCAGCAAAAGTGGTAACACAAACAGCCATGATGACTAGAGAGTCACACTAGGATGAGTCAGAGTTGGAAATCATAGAATGATCTTTAGATATTTTTTATGTGACATCTGTCTCTGTATTTTTTAAATAATTCAAGTTAAAAGAAATCACAAAATAAACCTTTTATAAAGCGAAAATATTCATCCCAGTCAAGAAACATGGAATTTACAGGTTATTTTTTGTATCGTTTTTGTGATATGGACAGCATGTATGGCTCAGAGTTCAAGACTAAAGGTCAAGATAAAACTGAGAACAACACAGAAGTTCCAGAAAATCAAGGAAAGCCTGAACAAATAAAAACGTCTTAAGATGTTTCTTGAAGGAGTCAATAGATCCATCAAGTGCAAAGAGAGAGGAAGATCGTTCCAAAGCTTAGGAGCAACAGCCTGAAAAGATTTCTCTCTAAGAAATAAATGTGTGTGTGAGATTTTTCATAATTAACTAAAGATTATTAAGTAGATAATGGATGTAAAAAACTGTTTACTAGTCTGGTGTAAGATTTATTTTGATATTTGGGAGGTGATCTTATAGGTTTCAATGTTGATATCCAGATGAGCTTTTGAGGTCAGCTGCAAATCTGAGTAATCAGTATCTTACAGAACCAGCTGACAGGGTAGTGGACTCATGGTGGTTCTGGCATAGATCGCCTCCATGTTAGGTACAGGTTACAGGTCAGCAGAGTTGATTAGAGGTGGAGATTTGTTTGTTTATTTTGGAGACGTAAAACTTGTAACTGTGTCCTGTGACAGGGAGAAGGATCTGGATGAAGTTCTGCAGACGAGTTCTGTTTTCGTGAATGTGTCCAAAGGTCAAGTGGCCAAGAAGGATGACCTTAGCAAGGCTTTCGGAACGGACGATCTGACGGAAATCTGTAAACAGGTCAGTCACGGTGAACTGGTAACTAAATGTGAACTACAAGTTCTGATGATCATTTTCGTCTCAATGGTTTTTCAGATTCTGGCCAAAGGGGAGCTTCAGGTGTCGGACAAAGAGCGCCAGACTCAGATAGAGTCCATGTTCCGGGACATCGCTACGATCGTCTCTGAGAAGTGCGTGAACCCCGAAACCAAGCGTCCGTACACGGTCAGCCTGATTGAGAAGGCCATGAAGGACATTCACTACTCCGTCAAGGTCAACAGGAGCACCAAGCAGCAGGTCCGGTTCCACTCCTGATTCTGATCAGTCCAGGTTAAGATGATTTGTTAACCTCCTTGCCCTAATTTCACCTCACAGGCTCTGGATGTGATCCGGCAGCTGAAGGAGACCATGGAGATCCAAAGAGCCCACATGAAGCTGAGACTGGTTCTGCCAGCCAAGGAGGCCAAGAGGCTGAAGGAGAAGCTGAAGCCGATGCTGGAGGTGGTTGAAAGCGAGGACTTCAGCGAGGAGCTGGAGATGGTGAGCGGTTGTTGGTTCAACACCAGGAGATGATTCCTGTATCTCTACAGAAGTTACAACTCATAGTTCTCGCCAAAGAAGTTGAGCTTTGATTTATAGTCAAATGTCACTTGGAATATTTGCTCAAGAACCTCGTCCACGATCACGTCTGTTTTCATGTGATGCTCACACTAGCATCCCACCCACAGATCATCTTCTCTGCGTATCTTTGGTTTTTATTTGAACTTCCGTCCAAAAGTTACCTTAAGAACTAAACGGACCAACAGCAACGTTGGCTTGGAATTTAAAAATCACCAAATCAAACACTTGATTAACCTGTTCAATTGACTTCAAACCTAAATGACTTAAAATTTAAACAATGAAATTTGCGACAAATAAAATAATAAACGTATGCCGACTAGGGGTTTCAAAGTCTACATGTGTAAACACGGATAACAAATCACAACTGATTAGACAAATCAATAACCTTCTACATGTTTTTTTCTCTCTTCTTCTCAATGTTTATTTGTCAACAGTATATACCTGTGAGTGATGCAGAGTGTCCGTGGACCAATGAGGCAAAAACATGCCTCATTGGTCATGTGATGTGACTTTATTGACAGCGACGACTCAAGCTTTTTTCTTTTTTTTTTCAAGTACAACAATATTATTTTTTAAATATGTCTTTATTATAGAAATATATTGTTTTAAATGTTTGTCAATTAAGACATTAATATAGTCCAGGTGCGTAGTATTACTTTCTCAAGGCATAATACTATGGAGCCTTAAGAAGTAATATTACAGTCACTCACATTTTGACAGGATTTTGAGCACAGTGTACCACGTAAAAATAAGTTTGAGCTCAGTTAGTTTAACCAAAATTAAAACATAAGGCTTATGCAACGCGCTGTATTGTTTTTGAGAAAACCTTTTTTAGGTGCTCTTTATTATCAAATAAATACAGTAAATGAAGGTATGTGATGTATCTATTATGGTGGCTATAATTTAGTGCCTATTTGAGATGAGTCTACGAGAATAAATCTTTTGTCTGATCACTCCTGGAAGTGCCTTGCTGTAATGGTATTAGGACGTGTTTGAATGGAGACAGATCCCACTAGTGGTTATATAACAGAACTACATGTAACCAGTTACACGATGGTCACAAGACTCGACTACACATGTAGAAGAATTTCAAATGTTGACACCCTTAATCAAGATCTTGTGCCAGTTCTCAGGACACTATTAATCTTTGCCGTCTTTACCCTAAAACTGGAAATCCTTAAAACCTTTTCCATTATTTGAAAATAACCGGAATAACCAGAAAAGACAAGTAATTCACAGATATATGATCATTTATACTTCCACCAAAAAAACAAAAATGGCTCAATGCTCAAGTTGCTACCTCTTTATTAAACCAAACGAAAAATGGTTAACCAAAATAAAAACTAAAACGTTATTGATGTTGACCAGAACAAGAGGAAAAAGATTTTAGAAGCTTTCAGAAAACATATGATGAATGTCTCTTGAATCCTTTATTGTATTTAAAATGTGTTCCTAAATATTATATCCTTTAAAACATGTCTTTTATTCTTGTATTCAATTTACAATTTTGTTGTTATTCAAAACATATTTTTGTGTTTATAAACTGGAGTCAATCCGGACATCTAGTGGTGAATGAAAGCATGGATGATGGGACATGTGTCTGGACTCACCTGCACACACCTGACCATGATGCCTTCTGCTGCTCTTCAGGTGTGTCTGGTGGATCCTGGCTACTACCGAGAGATCGACGAGCTGATCCGCTGCGAGACTAAAGGTCGAGGGTCTCTGGAGGTCGTGAGCCTGATGGACGTGGAGGAAGGAGATGAGAAGATGTAGAGCCCGGTCCACGCTAACCAACTTATGTTTATTAAATATGTTTATTAAAGATTTATCCCAGTTGAACGATGAGAACGCATCAGGAGGGTTTCGTTCTCGGTGTCGACTTCTTTTTAATTGATATTCACAATGAATAAATGTTGACCAGAATTTAAAACTCTTGTGTTTGTTTTGTTGCACGTACCATCAGATGTTAGGAGTGTTAATACAACTAAAATGGAGCAACAGTTCCTCTTAATCACAAACAATAATAAGTACTTAGTTGTCAATATAACCAAAAATTGTATATTTTACTGTACCGCAAATCTATGACAAGAATAGCATGTAGTCTTGAATTTATACAAGATTGATTTGGTCCTTCAGAAAATATATTTTGGTTTCATAAAAGTCAAGATCTTTTAATTAAAGCTCCATGAAAATGAATGATTACAGACATTTTACAAAATATACAAAAAATATTCTACAAATTCAAGGCAACATGCTAACACAAGTGTCTTATCAATATATATTAAAGAAATAAAACAATTTTAAATGCCGTCTCGTTCTGTATTTAAATTAACAGAGGATAATTCTAACATGCACTGTTGAATACATTAAGATTCAAGCTGCAAATATGTATTAATATGTATTCATTTAAAGCTCTGGTGTTGCACTGACCCCTGAGTTTGACAAATGTTTAAAACTCTTCGAGTTACTTTTCGTACACATATTTGAATTGTGTATCATTGTTGGTCCAGAATAAACGTTGACAATTTTAGAAAATCAACATTTATCAATGTTAAAGTACTGTACAAATAATAAGAGGTGAGGGTTAAAGAAAATGTTAGAAATGATTCCAAAGTAAGTCTAGTTTTCCACCAAAAGTCTTCAGTTCTCGTAGACAGATTCTGAACGACGCTCCAACTGGCTCTGAGTGAAGTTGGTTCTGTTGATCCTGTTCAGAGGGTGGTCTGGAGAGTCTGCGCCCTCTAGAGGGTTCTCTCTGTCACGGGTGGGCTTCTGAAAAGTGAGACATCTGGCGGTCAGAAACCCGCCCCCAACGACCATCAGAACGAAAGAGATCCAGGCCATGTACAGAGCCGGGCCCCAGTCCCTCCTCAGCAGAGTGGCGCTCTCCAGCGGCTGACCGGTGTGGTGAGTGGTCCAGGCTGCCTCGACTAGCAGCAGCACCCCGGCCAGGACAAACATGGCACCAGAGGAGACTTTGATCTCCGGTCTTTGAGGGAACCGCAGGGCTCCCACCAATCCTGTCAACGAAGCTACCGCTCCAACGGTGATGGCCGCCAAAACCAGGGCCCTCCAAGTCCGAAAGTTCCCAGACAGGGACATGAGCGAGCGGTAGAAGGAGCAGTGCAGGGAGCCGTCCTGACCCAGGTCCCAGTCGTCCCACTTCAGCCAGACCCCATCCAAGTAGACCGGCAGCGAGACCGTGGAGTTGTCCAGCGTGCCGCTCACCGTCCACAGCACCAGGAGGCGGGTCAGAACGGAGGCCACCCAGCCAATGAAGGCCAGAGCCAGAGCGGCCGGCTCCAGAGGGATCATGGCTGCCGATGGAAAGTTAAAGGGAAGAGCCGAGACGGAGAGTTCGGGACGTGTTAGCGCATGTGTCGTACTGACAAACCAGTCCTTCAGGCATTCAGCGACAGAAGAGGGCTCGGCCCGGGAGGAGAAGGAAATCCCTGTGTTGTGGTTTCAAAACAAAGTATCGCAGTCTGAACCTGACAGAGATTCCTCTGTGATTAGCCCGGTTTTAAAGAGACAGAGTCGCACCAGCGAGTGACACGACCGTATAGTGAAGCGTCGCCAGCTTACACTAGCTGTGTTTGGAGATGTCACCAGTTGTGAAGGATAGATCGAGTGAACCGAACTAGTCGTTGATGTTTCCGGTCAGGTGAGTCGGGTGGAGAGATCCGGCTCAGGAATGACTTGAGGAAGTAGTTTTGATCGACGTTACTGATGATAAATAGTTCCATGGAGTTCCTAAATAGTTTGACTTACCTAGAAAAATATCCGAGGGCTCAACTCAAGCTACAACGTGAATTTTCTTTCCTTGTAGCAAAGGTAGTGACGGACATTTTTAATGGAAAAACTTTAACTATGTTGTTTAAAATCCTGCTCAAACCTTGATTAACGACATAATACTAAATTAATATAGAAATACAAAACTCAATGTATTAATACCATATGTATATGATTATATGGAGCACTTAAAACATCTCAAGACATTTTTATTTGTGCAGCCTTTTCCTTGATTTTCTGAAAAGCACTCTATAAATACTAATTACTTACTTACTTAAAGTACCAGATTTTATTTCAAAAATCAACTGTGCGCATTATAAGCCTCCTTCTGATTGGGTACAAGGCTCTGTAGTATTAGGACGCGAGGGTTCATAGTACTACTCCAGGAGTCTCTGTAGTATTACTCCACGAGGCTTCGTAGTATTGCTCTGCAAAGGCTTTGTACCATCACTCCGCAAGGCTGCTAGTATTAGTCCATGAGGCTTCATAGTTTTACTCCGCAAGGCTTAAAAGTATAACTCAGTGAGGCTCTGTAGTATTTCTCAGCAATGCTCCATAATATTACTCCCTTAGACTCAGTAGTATTACTCCACAAAGCTTCATAGTATAACTCAGTGAGGCTTTGTAGTATTGCTCAGCAAGGCTCCGTAATATTAATCCCTAAGGCTCAGTAGTGTTACTCAGCAAGGCATCATAGTATAACTTCACAAGGCTTTGTAGTATTACTCGACGAGACTTCTTAGTATGAATCCAAAGTCAGGACGCACCTGGCTAACAGCCTCACCGCGATGAAATCAGATAACTGATAAAAGAACGGTTCTACTTCTGTATAATCTTTTATTTGTGATGGACTTGTCCTAAGCGCCCCAACAATGAATGTTCAAATATTCACAGCGTTTTTGGGTTGCAATTAAAGTTCAGGCCCCAAACAATGAAATCCCGAGAGATCCCGGCGATGACTGGGAACGAGAGGATACAGTCAACTCAAGCAGCTTTTAAAGCTGATATTTGGACATATTTTGGTTTCAGAGTCAAGTACGCAGACAAAATTAGACATAAATCCTTGCTCCTACAGTATCACAATATCTCGTATTCTACATATCGTATACACGGTATCACCAGATTCGTGTCAATACACACCCCTAACTACAACCTCATCAACAGAATAAATCTAAGAAAATAAATTGATGATTTCTGATGGTGAGTGAACCTTTCTCAACACTGACGATCATTTATGGCGAATTAATAGTTACTAAATAACAGTGAAGGGGAAAAATGAAAAGAGAAATTGAGATGTCAGACCTTTTTTTGGGGGATTTTGAGTGTAAAAACTTTAATTCTAATGTCGGGTGTTGACAGACAGCTCTAGATCCCTAAGCCCTGGCAGCTGACAAACCTCTGTTACAGTCTAGAGTAACCTGGTACCTGCCATGAGGGTCTGCTCACACATAGTTCTTGAAGGCGTAGCTGCTGTTGGAGGGTCCACGCCTGTACCCGCCGGTGGCGGTCCTGGACCTGGAGGACGGGCAGCTCAGGCACAAGATGACGCCTCCACACAAGAGCAGGCCGGACGTGATGAAGCCGATGTAAATGGCGGCGCCGAGCTCTCTCTTCAGAACCTCAGGCACCCTGGGGTTGTAGAAGTCCACGATGATGGTGTTCGCCGTCCAGGCCACGGGCACAATGGTGGTCAGCGCTGACAGGCAGAAGATGACCCCGGAGGCCATGACCACGCGAGTCTTGACCTGCGGGTGACCCAGACAGTTGGTGCAACGCGCCCCAAGCAGGAAGACCAGGAAGCCCAGACACCCCAAGACCAGGCTGATGCAGATGAGGCCCCGGGCCGCCTGGAGATCCGGCGACAGGTCCAGGAGGGCGTCGTAGAGCTTGCACTGCATCTGCCCGGTGTACTCGCTGACGCAGGTCATCCACAGCCCCTCCCAGAACACCTGCATGACCACCAGGTGAGTCCCGATGAAAGCGGTCACCTTCCACATGGGCAGCGCGCAGATGAGGACGGTGGCGGCGACGCCCGCCATGGACAGCGTGAAGCCGAGCTCCTGCAGGGTCATGACGCCGGGCACAGCACCTGCAACACACACACAGGGGTCCACGGTCAGGGAGTCACTGGACAGTCCTCTGAGGGGCCATGACCTCTAAGTATCAGTAGCTTATTTATCAAGTACTGAGTGTCTGGTCGTCCAGAAAGAAATGATCACCCAAAACATGTTCAAAGTTGAGTTTTCATAGAGAGGAACCGTTCACGTCTATTCAATCAAGTGAATTTATTTTCGTTCTCTTAGTCACCACTAGAGGTCAGCAAAGACTAGTATGACTAGCTTTAAGACAAATACACATTTAAGATTGACATCGTTAAAGAAATATTTTTTCTGGTTTGTTTACTGATTGAAAAGTACATTTAAAATATGAATTTGATTTGCATTCAAATACTTTTAATATTAACAATGTGTCATTTAGACTTAAACGTCTGTATTTTATTCACTTTTAGCGAAAATTGTCATTTTTTTACTTTATGTACATTTTGCATATTTTTTATTGTGTTTTATTGTATTGTTTTAATAGTCCCAAAATATATTTTGCTTTTTTAATTAAGAAGTAGTTTCATTGCAAATGATTTAACAGTCTTCAATAAAACATGCTTTGCCAGTAAAACCAAATTATTTTAAAGAATAAAATATTTGGACCGAACTAAATTGCTTTTACTAAAAAAAGTTGGTACTTTTGTATGTCTAACTCATTTTTTGTATACCATAGAAAGATTGAGATGGAAAGGTAGTCAGTAAAAACTGAAAAAAGAATGTGACGGACAGTCCTTCTGATTGACAGTAAGACTCTCAAAGAGAGTTATAGATTCACACAAAATATTTTTGAATCTACAGTTAGATATATGGATAAAAATGAATCAGAGATAGAAGAAACACACAGAATTATAACTTATCCAGTGATAACATAACAAAGAGGTCATAGTTGGGCATTTATTAATCAATTACAAATCCTTCAAAACAAAACTGTAAAAATCCTTCATAAATCCGAGCAAAAAAACAAAAAATAGACTGAAACATGCGACTAAAGTGCTTTCAAACTTCTCCCTGATGTGACGAATCATGAGAGGAGGTGACAGAAGAATGTGGTTTGTTTTTAGAAACATCAACAGCTGCGTTCGTTAGGTGGGGAAACTGGACAAACCGGTCAGCTCGGGTTGGAAAATCTGAGCTGAAGCAGCACTTTTCTAATTTGTTTACATCACAACAAGCATGAGAAATGAATCAGAAGTGAGTTTCAACACGTTCATCAAAAACCCTTTCACAAACAGACGGAAAACATGGAGCAAAAAAATGTGTATTTCCAACAAAACCAGAGAGTTTGTAGAGTGTGGCACCAGTCCTCCTCAGATGTAGGTCTTCACTGGCGTGGATGAATACTCAGAGTCGGCCCCTGATGTTCTGTTGAGGAGGAACTTCTCAGAGGGACCCGTTTCTTCTTTAGGGGGGCATGAGCTGCACAGCAGCGCCCCTCCCAGGACCAGAAGCCCTCCTGCGCCCCAGCCAATGTAGAGGGAAGCACCCAGCTCGCGTTTCTGGGCATCCACCAGCATCGGGTTGTAGAAGTCCCTGATGATCACACTGGCGGTCCACGACACGGGGATGAGGCAGAGTAGACCACAGATGATCAGGACCACGCCGGCCGCCACCATCGCCCTGGCTTTGGACCGCTCATCCGGGATGAAGTTGGTGCACTTCCCGCTCGCGAAGGCCACGAGGATCCCGGCGAGACCGGTCACGATAGAGACCACCATCAAAGCCCGGGCGCCCTGGAGGTCCGTGCTGAGCGCCAGCATGGAGTCGTAGACCTTACACTGCATCTGCCCGGTGCTCTGGACCACGCAGGTCATCCACAGGCCCTCCCACATGACCTGCGACGTCACGATGTTGCTGCCGATGAAGGCGGTGACCCGCCACATGGGGGAGCCACACGTGACCAGGACCCCGATCCAGCCGATGAGGCCGAGCGCGCTGCCCGCCATCTGCATCCCGAGGGAAGCCATCGTGCTCTCGGAGGCGTCGTGAGAAAAAAGGCGGCGAGCCGGCTGCGACTAGCTGACACGAGGCGGGTGAAGAATGAGGTGGAGGAGTTACGAGCGAGTCAGGCAGCTCGACCGTCCAGATTCTTTGTATGCAGAACAATAAAGTTTCAATGTTCTCATGGACGCGGCGAGGGTTGTGTTACTCTCACTTTTGTCGACGCCAGGAAAAATATGCTTGTCGCAGAAAATGAGATGCACGGAGGAGGGGCGTCCAGGGGAGAGCCTTTTTCACATTCTAGGGCTAATAATAATAATAACAATAATAATATTTATTTTCAGGAGAGAATATAAAGGGACACAAAAGTTATTGTTTCATGTAACTTAACACAAAACCCGATTGTTGGATGAGATTAACATGACAAAGTCATGGACAGGAAAATACACGTTGCTAACGAAACTTGACCCTCAATTAACACTTGTCTGAATGAAGAATTTCAAACCCTTGAAAGTTAGGCAGAAAAATATTCGCTAGAAAGTTAAAAATGGTAACTTTCATGTTGTTCTAATACAGGGATCTAAAACTGAAGCCTGGGGACAGTTTCATGTGAGTTTTAATTTTAGCATCAGACACACCCTCATGTGTATCACTATAAAACTGATGATATCAAAATGTTACAGTAAAGTTGTTACATTAGACTTTATTTTCTCCTCTTTTTATTTTTCATATATATATATATATATATATTATTTTTTCTTTTATACAGTATTTAATGTCAATCAGAGATAATTTAAAATTACTTTTTGTTTTAATCTAAACAATAATAACATTATTTTAAAATATGTCTTCAGGATCTTTTAATAAAATAAAACAATAATAACAATTAATTAAATCACAGCTTTATCTTCATTTTCTAATATTCTTTGTTGGATATTTTCTAGGCTTTCCTGTCATATTAAGGCTGCATTTATCTATAAAAGTCCCTTCTATCATGTACAGGTACTGACCACTGCACTGGAGACAAGAGCTTGTTTGTTCTGTAACCCGACAGGTTTTTGATGGAATGTGAGGTTGAGGGTGTGGATCGCTGGTTCAACCCTGACGACATTATAAATGTTTCTTGCGACGACGAGTATCAACGGCTCGAGTCTATAAACTAGGCCAAACGTTTTGGATGCTTTCATGTGCTAATCATGGCATCAGGAAACAAAGACAAACTCACGCCATTTCTCTTCAACATGTCTTTTTGTTACGTCAAGAGTGGAAACGCAAAGAAGACAAAGAGGAAACCAAGCCCAGGAAGAGCTACCCTCGCCTCTGACCTCTGACCCATGATATCAAGTTAAAGAAATGGATTAGGGAAAGGGAAAACTATATATTAATTGACATAAACTTGCTCTTTTTAACTTTAAACACTTCCTTTCAACTTAATTTAAAAAAAAGTTCAAGTTGTAGTATAAGTATATATATAATTTGTTGTTATGTTCATTTATTTTCTTTTTTAGTCATTTTATTTTTTAAAGAAAGAATATATATGTGTTTTTTATATTTAATTTTTATATAATATAAATCGAAAAAGGTAGGTAATATATCAATACATTTATTGAAATCACTTGTAATTGTTTTATTTTTTTAAATTAAGAAAATAATAGGTGGATTTATTTACATGTATATAAATCTAAATATATTTAGATTATTTGGCATTATTTTAGTTAATTTTATTTAAATTATAACCGTAACTGGGAGCTAAAGAGGCTTGATTGACCCACTCAGCAGGAATGTGCTTGCGATGAGAACTGGTCGGTTCAGTGAAGGTGTTGTTGTTTCAGGTACGCCCGGTTCATCACCTGTTGCCCCAGTTTAATACTGAGTTTACAGAACGTCAACGCGAAGTCGAAGCAAGTCGGCGAATAAAAGGCGGGAAAACATGTGCAGTGAAAACGTTTTATTAAATATGAGTGATTGTAGCAAAAGACATAAGAGATCAAACACAATAAAACACAACAATCTGTCCTTCCACGGCAGCTCACGCTCCGATCAGCTTCCATAGAAGAGGAAAATGACAATTCTCAGTCCCGCCGCTTCAGTCTGCAGCCCAACCGTGGAACTCTGCAAACTCAGTCTCTCTCTGTGGTGTGGACCTTAGACGTAGGCCCGGCTGGTGGCCGTAGACCTTGCGGTGGAGTACTTGACCGGATACTCGTTGCCTTCCTTAGGCGGACAGGAGCTGCAGAGAAGAGCGCCCCCCAGGAGGAGGAGGGCGGCGGTGCCCCAGCCAATGTACAGAGCGGCGCCGAGCTCCCTCCTCTGAGCGTTGACCAGGACGGGGCTGTAGAAGTCGCGGATGATGTTGTTGGCCGACCAGCAGACGGGGATCAGGATCATGATCCCGGCCACGATGAAAATAATCCCAGCGGCGATGGCCACCTTGGCTTTGGCGGCCGGATCCTCCACGAAGTTGGTGCACTTCCCGCCGGCGACGCCGAGGATCACCCCGAAGATGGAGACGATGATGGCGATGACCACCAGGGCCCGGGCGGCCTGCAGGTCCTGAGACAGGGCCAGCAGGGAGTCGTAGATCTTGCACTGCATCTGGCCCGTGCTCTGGGTCACACAGTTCATCCACAGGCCTTCCCAGATGACCTGCGCCGTCACGATGTTGGCGCCGATGAAGGCCGTGACCCGCCACATGGGGAGGGCGCAGACGATGATGGTCCCCAGGAAGCCGATGACGCCGAGGGCGAAGCCCAGCATCTGTCGTCCCATTGACACCATGTTGATGTGAGATGTGTGTGTCTGGAGAGCGGAGGTGAATAATGTCGGCAATGGAGGCTGGATCTGGTTTTTAAAAACGTCTTCGGAGAAGGTGGAGTCACGACGTCCCTGACCTGAAACCTGCCGTCATACCGGCCGGTCCGGATTCCTTGCATCTACTGTGTGCGGATAGTTTCGACGAGATGAGCATCAGTCACCCAACGACTCATGCTAATGGACTCCGCATTCCCTATTCAAACGACACGACTCCGTGATTGGCCGCCACACAGGAAGTGAGATTGTACGGAGTTTCCAGGTTGCGTAAATTCAGCTGTTGTTTAAGTGCGTAACTGTGCCAACAGGAAGCTGTGGGCGTGGATAATAACATGTTTTTGATTGAAAACTAAAGTTTACTTTCGCTCACGTCATCCCTCTGCCGGTATCTGGATCAATCGATCACATGTCTTCACCTTGAAGATTATTGATGACGTCAATCAATGGATAGAATTGAAGTTTCAGTCACAGTGAGAGAAATGAATTAGAGTCTATTTGAAATAATGACTGAGATGAAACTATCATTACCTGATGAAAACAACAATAATATAGAAAATGAAGAGAGAATATTAAGTCAGAGTCTGAAATGAAGAGACAGAAAAATGGACTTTTAAAAAAGAAATGTCAATTATACTAAAAGGTCGAATGAGAAAAAAAAACCAAAAATTTAGAAAGACTTGCGAAATGAGCTTTGTGTGTTTCAAAATAATGATCAACATAATAATGGGAAGATCGAACACTTTTTAATCTTAATATCGACTCATAAGACAAAAGATAATGAACAAGTAAAAACTGAAGTACCAACTTTTAACTCGACTAACTAACTACAAATAAGACACTGTGAAGGGATGTTAGTGATTGTATATGACTTTAAAATAATGTATTTTCAGTTTCAAATAGAATAGAAAAGGAGAGCGTTTTATGGAATAAGTACGGAAAATAGATGTAGTATCCTGCTCATGCAATAAAAGCTGATATAAATACATTTTTTTAAATAAAATCAACACCATTAATATGAAGACAGAATACATGTGATCACACTTGGTTCTGACTACGTAATAATGTTTGCATGTTGAAGTAATCTTGTCTGTCCAGTACAACAAAGTGTTCTAATCCCGTTCTTACAAGACTCTGATCCAGATGGTACAGTGAGGTCGCGGTTACTTCTGCAACTTCACAGCAAGAATGCTTGAATCTGGTATGAAGAAATCTTCTCTCTGGATTTTATTTGAATCCTCTGGAAACTCTGGTTTCCTCCCACAGTCTGAAAACATAAACTCTAAACTGTCCATGAGTTTAAGTGGTTTAAGTGTTTGTGTTGGACTGTGTTGAACAAGTAGCTCCAGACTCCAAACCCTTGAGACCTCTTGAACGGGATATGCGGGATCAGAGGAATGAACCTTTTACAACACAATTATCTAGATCAGGCATGTCGTAGGTCTGGACCAAGACCTTTCATCTGGCCCTCAATCTGTCGTCAAAGGTTTTATTTGTTTCTAACCTTATCTGTTACACATGAATGACACATCATCGTAAAATTAAAACTACAGATTAGGAGCGGAGCTTAAACAAAACTGTGCATCATTGACTGCCAAACCTGTCAATTTATGTTTAAGATCAACTTAAAATTTTAGACAATTTAAGACAGGTTTGATGTTTTTCAAGATATAAACAAACTAGATATGTAGTTTGTTGAACGTAATTATGTTTGAACAAGATGATGAGTCGAGTAAACAACAGAAGCATCGTGTTTGTTTAATATAATATATTTTAATGATCATGTTAAGTTGAAAGCGATGGTTCTGCCGAGGACAGAGATAATGGCAGATAAACGAACAGGAAGGTGTGACACATATAAAGTAAGTAAGTAATCATTTGTAAAGCGCCTTTCTAGACCAGGGTCACAAAGCGCTTTAACAATCAAAAACAATACACGGTTAAAATATATACTTTAAAGATCAAGACAACATAAGACAAACACAGGAGTCTCAGAAAATCATGGAAAAGCCTGAACAAATAAAAATGTCTTAAGATGCTTTTTGAAGGAGTCAGTAGATCATCAAACACAGAGGGAGAGGAAGATCGTTCCAAAGCTTAGGAGCAACAGCCTGGAAGGATTTCTCTCCTCTGGTCCTGAAGCGTGTTCAGGAACCATCAGTAGATTCTGATCCACAGACCTCAGAGCCCGAGCTGGGGTGTAAGGCTGGATCAGATCACTGATGTAAGGAGGAGCCTGACCATGAATAGATCTGAAAGTAAGAACCAGAATTTTAAAGTTGATCCTGAAAGAAACTGGCAGCCAGTGAAGAGTTTTAAGGATCGGGGAAATGTGAGTTCTTCTACTAGAGCAGCTCGGAATTCTCGCTGAAGAGTTTTGTATTAACTGCAGAGACAGATCCTTCTTGTTTAGACATGAAAATAAACTGTTACAATAGTCCAGACGAGAAGACAAACACATGGATTATAAGATCCTTTGTAATGGCATATTTTACTCCAACATGTTGCTCAAAATATTTTTTTTATCTAATCTCATTGAACCTGAGGAATGCTTCAGGAGTTTCCCTCTCTTGACTGCAGTGGTCAGTACAAGATAAAAAAAATGTATCAGAGAAGGAAGATAGGGAACTGGCCACACAGTCTTGTTGCTGAAAACAATTTCAGCTCAACTTTGAATTAATAATGATAAAATAAATAATAGAAATAGGAAAATAATATAAAATTGTGTTTTCATTTCATTTTTGAAGATCGATTTAGAAAAAAAAAATGCTTGGAATAATAGAAAGATTATTTCTATCCTTTATTGAACACGTAAATTGGTTCAAAAGTTCACCTTTACCTGGTGGACGACACCTTCACTGGGAATCCACCTCTGGGTCTCAGACACACAACGTCCTTCCTAAAGAGAGAAAAATGAATTAAATAATGAATTGGCTGTGTTATAATTATAACTATACTAGTAGTATAATGTTTATTATAAATACAACATACTTATATATATCCGAGCCAATTTGTTTGTTTGTATCTAAAGTGTATTTTTATATATACATTCTGACTTTTTATTTCATTTTTTTATTATAGTTATTTAAAAAAAATTCAAACGTGAATAAACACAGAAAACAGAAATAAAGAGATATTTTGTTTCAACATTTTTATTAAAGTTCTCTCAGATATTTACAATGCAGAAAAACATATTTACAGAATGAGAGACAATAAATAAAGCATGTCAGTGTCATGACAGGATTTAGACGTTCATCTCTGGAAGGATCAAGAATTAAAGTTCACAGTAAAAGGTAAAAATCACATGTATTGTCTGCCCGAGTACACGGTCGGGGCCGTGTAGGGTTTAGCCGGGCTGTAGGTGCCGCTCGGCGTGTAGGCTCTGCTGGAGGCGGGCGCATACACCGGCCCGTACTGGTTCACACTCTGCGGCGGGTACGGGTACATCGGCGTCGGTTGGTATCCTGGATATCCGTACATCGGTTTCTCTTTTGGACAGGAAGTGGTCAGCGTGATCCCGCCCACCAGGAGGATGGCGGCGGAAGCCCAGCCGATGTAGATGGACGCGCCGATCTCCCTCCGCTGCGTGTTGACGGTCAGCGGGTTCTGGAAGTCGGTGATGGTGATGGTGGCCGACCAGGTCACGGGAATCAGGACCAGGACGGCGCAGAATATGATCAGGCAGCCTCCCAGGATGACCACTTTAGCCATGGACGTCTGCCTCTTCAGGCAGCTGGTGCACTTGGCGCCGATGAAGGTGACGATGAAGCCGATGAAGCCGAAGACCAGCGAGATGATGACCAGGGCGCGGGCCGCCTGCAGGTCCCTGGACAGATTCATCACCGACTCGTTCAGCTTACACTGCATCTGTCCCGTGGATTGTTGGACGCATTTCATCCACAGGCCGTCCCAGATGGTCTGCCCGGTCACGATGTTGGCGCCGACGTAGGACGTCACCCGCCACATAGGGACGCCGCAGCAGACCGAGACGCCGACCAGGCCGATGAAGCTGATGATCTGACCGGCCGTTTCTTTGCCGATCCTCCCCATGTCGATGCTGGCTGTGCGAGTGCGGATCTGGATCTGAGGCGACCCGAGTGTTTTTCAGGAGGAGCCGCAGACCTCGGCAGACCAGTTCTTCAGGTTCGATCGAATTCCTCCAGAAAGCCAGAGGCCCGGCCTTTAAAACAGCGACGAGCGCCCGATTGGTCGGTCGAATGGAGAAAACTGAGGAGATTTGTTTTCTATTGGGTCCATAAACAGATCAATGACGTCGTGTGAATGGAGAGGTAACGGAAATCTAAATAATGAAATCACTTTAGTTTCTCCTCATCAACACCTTTCATTAGAAATGAAACTGACCTATTAAGACACCCCATTACATTTTCCTCTGACCCTGCCCCCCTGTTTTGGTTCTTTCTTTCTCACTCTGTATCTACCAATCCCACTCTTCCCCACTTCTTTTATTACCAGTTCCAGGCTTGGTTTCTTATTGCACTACTTTATTCCCCCTTTCCTTTCAAAAGACATTAATTCATTAAGTCCTTTCTTGTTCTCCCCCTTCGCTTCTTTCTTAAAATCTTCTGCCCTTCCTCCCTTCTTCCTTCCCTTCTTTTTCACACTCTCATCCCACCTTCATTCTTCGCTTTCCTTATTTTCCTACATAACATTCTTCTTTTGCCAAAATATTTTCCTTTCTCTTTCCTTCAACAATTTCCTCTCATCTTTCACTCATTTCTTCCCTTTTTGTTTTCTTTAGTACTTCATAGCCTCATCTGCTGCCTTCCATTTCAGTTTCTACCTATTTTACTTTTACTGTCCCTGCTTTTGTTATTTAAACTTTTAATTCTGTTCTGCTATTATTGTCCCACATCCTACACTGGATGTAATTCACATTCCTTCACTTTTCTCATCTCACCTAACGTTCATCTCATGCACCAACTGTACTTACATCCTTTCCTTCCTCCGGTTGCTCGACTAAATGTGTATAGTTTCAAATAAAAAATCGAAATGATTAATAGCACAAAATAGAACAAAAACATTTATTCACATTCTCAATACGAAAAGTGCAGCCTAAGGAAAACGAAAATGTTTAAATATATGCATAATTTTTAATTACGTTTTTTAATTTGAAATGTCAACAACTAGTTTTAAATCATGTAGTTTTACTAAAAAAGAAACATACTCAGCGATAAGACTTAATATTACTGCAGGAAATGTGAAATACGATGATTAATATGACAATAGTTCAAGGTTAAGCATTAATCATAGCAGTATTTCTGAGGAACAAGAAAACCTTTGAAAAGGTTTATGTCATCAGTTGCAGCTAAATTCAAGTCCGATCATCTCTTTAATCCCATTAAATTGGTCACAGTTGGTTCCAGGGGTCTTCATATTGATTAGTTTTCTGATTCAGATTCAAAAGTAGAAAATGTCGTTATCGTCCTCGCGGCTGGAAAAGTTCTCACACGTATTCTCTTGAGCTGGACTCGCTTTTCATGGGCTGGAATTTGGGCGCATGGGCGTGGTAGTGGAGCACCTGCTGCTTAGGCGGGCAGTTCCAGCACAGGAGACCTCCCCCCATCAGCAGCAGGGCAGCGGCGGCCCAGCCGATGTAGAGCGACGCCCCGAGCTCGTACCGCTGCGCTGCGATCATAATGGGGTTGTAGAAGTTGTTGATGATGGTGTTGGCGGTCCAGGAGACGGGAATCAGACACAGCAGCCCGGCCACGATGAACAGGACCCCTGCCAGGATGCAGGCTTTGGACTTCGCACGGTCGTCCTCGATGCAGTTGGTGCACTTTCCGCCAGCGATGGCCATGACCAGGCCAAAAACCCCGGCGAGGATGGAGATGACGATCATGGCGCGGGCCGCCTGAAGGTCCTGAGGCAACGCCAGCATGGAGTCGTAGACCTTACACTGCATCTGACCCGTGCTCTGGACCACGCAGTTCATCCACATGCCCTGCCAGATGGTCTGCGCCGTGATGATGTTGGCGCCGATAAAAGCGGTGACCTTCCACATGGGCAGAGCGCAAACCACGATGACCATGAACCACCCGATCACCCCCATGGAGATACCTATCATCTGAATCCCCTGAGAAACCATCTTTACTTGTCGTTGTACGCAGGTCACGGGAATCCAAGATCAGGAAATGGAAAGGTTCTTATAGTTGGTGTACCAGGGGGTTGGCCAAAGCAGCCTTGAGGTTTTTGATTGGCCAAGACATGTTTACCCCAAAACAAACCCTACTAACCTTCAATGCCGCTGACCTCCATGAAATGTGATGCAAGAAGGGTAAACACACTTGACGTTTACAATCAACACAGGAGCAACAGTTGTCCAAAACAAATCTCCAAACAGTATCTGGTTTATGTTAAATGTGTTAATCCATAAAATTATAAAGTTAACTTATTTTCTTTCCTCTCATTTTCATATTGCTAAATATTTAGAGGTTCCTTATAATTAGTTGAAGCTTAAATTCTTCAATAGCATAAGGATTCTATCGTACTAAATGTTAACTGTAGCTAACTATGAAGCCGAAATATCAGAGAACATCTGAACGTCTGTTTCTCCTCACGCCATGACATTTCTAAGGAAATAAGCTGAAATCCAAAACATCTGACTTAAATTGGTCTGTTTTTTTCTGAATCTAAGAGGGGTTGGTTTTCAAAACAAACTAGCCAGCATGTTGACAATTTTATATTTTAGAATAAAGGTTGCATTTTTTTTTTTAATTATTATTATTTTTGTGCAGGTAAGAACTTTGTTAAATCAGAAAAATTGATTCATATTTAGAATACTTTACATAAAGAGGAACAATAACATAAATGACGAATAAATGATGACAATTGTAGTCACAAAATAATAAAACAGGAAGTGCTCATTTAAAAAATAATAGTTTCAATCTGGCTTTGGTAATACAACACACTCCAACTGATGACTCATGATGTTCCAGAACAGGCGAAGACATTAAGATGGTAATAACTAATAAATCAAAGACATCTCAAAGTTTCTTGCTCTTTGCTTCATATTACTTTTACATAATAAAAGGATGAAATAAGATAATGGACAAAATAAGCAATAGAAAAACAGAACCAAGCACCAAAGCAGCCATTCTGCCGCGCCTACATACTGTGTATATAGTAAGGTCTTTACCCATTTAAAAAAAACATAAAAAAAAGAAAGAAAATATTGAAAATATTAGCAAAACACATAACTTCAGCATGTCCATGTGTCTCTATCACGCAAAACTGAAACTTTTAATTTTAAAGTCATTACATCCTTTTAAAAGCTTTATTTTCTTTGTCAATTGTAAATTATTTTGATGTGATATTAAATAGGAAATAAAGAAAACTACCTGAATTTATTTTTAAAAATATAGAACCAAATTGATTAAAAATGGCTTTTTTTTCAACTACTTTACTCAAATAATTTCTTCACCCTTTCAAATGTAACGACAAATTAAGTGAGATCATCAGAGGACAAATGAAAAAAATTCCTGCAGCGACGACAGTAGGAACGCTATCATCACTACACTGACGGGACTTTGTTAAAAATGAAAAGTCAAGATGTAAATTGACAAAAAAACGTTTATTTACAGTATTAGACAAAAGTAGTAACAATGAAATGATAAAAGACACAAATCAACACAAACAATCACACGTCCTCATCAAGAACACAATATCAAAATTTTACTTTTGAAAAAAAGTGTGGATCCGGTGCGTTCAAGTCTCTTGTTTTTTTCAGCTTGCTGTTCTCAGACGTAGTCCTTGTTTGTGGTTGTTCGGGGCGCGGAGTACTTGGCAGAGTAGTTGTCTTTGGGGGGACAGTTGGCACAGAGGAGGCCACCGCCCAAGATCAGAAGGGCGGCGGCGCCCCAGCCAATGAAAAGCGCGGCGCCCAGCTCCCTCTTCTGCGACCCCATGGTCAGAGGGTTGTAGAAGTCCTTGATGATGTTGTTGGCGTTCCAGCAAACGGGGATGAGGCACATCACGCCGGCGAGGATGAAGAACACTCCGGCCGCGATGCTGACTTTGGCTTTGGTGCCTTCGTCCTCGACACAGTTGGTGCACTTGCCCCCGGGGATGGCGAGCAGGACGCCCATGGCCCCCACCAGGATTGAGACGATCATGAGGGCCCGGGCGGCCTGCAGGTCCTGAGACAGAGCCAGCATGGAGTCGTAGACCTTGCACTGCCTTTGCCCCGTGCTCTGGACCACGCAGCTCATCCAGATCCCTTCCCAGGAGGTCTGCGCCGTCACGATGTTCTGCCCGATGAAAGCGGTCACCTTCCATTGAGGGATGGCACATGCGACAATAGTGCCGATCCAGCCGATGAGGGCCAAGGCCATGCCCAGAATCTGTAACCCAGCTGCAACCATCCTTGATCTTCTCAGGTCCCAATTCAAAAAATGTCCAAGAGGCAGATGGAGAGGAAATATGGGGAGTGCATCGGGAGCCGGTCTTTTATAGTCTGAGCCCCGGGTGGGGCCTCACGACTAGGTCTCACTAAACCCCCTTCCCCACGTCACGCGACAGCGGAGGGCAAGTTAAATCTTGTCCATTTTTGTCAGAGGCAGATTGCAAGAGCAGTGACTCACTGGTTTTGGTCCAAAAATACGACATCAGACACTCCCTGTATTTTTGCACAGGTGGTTGACACAAAAAACAAGAGTTTCCACCTGTTTTAATATAAAAAAATCCGCTCAAAATACACATGAATAAAGTGTTTGGAGTTGCAACCCGAGGGAATAAATGGAGGCCTTAGTGTCTCTCAACAACAGACAACCACTCACACAGCTTTTCACATTTTAAATAGTACAAATAATGTCCTGTAAGAGTATTATTTCAACTGCTTCAAATGTAAAAAACTCGTAAAAGTCATTAAATCCTTTAAAAAGCTTTATTTTCTTTGTCACTTGTAAATTATTTTGATGTGATATTGAATACGAAATAAAGAAAACTACCTGAATTTATTTTTAAAAATATAGAACCAAATTGATTTAAAATGGCTTTTTTTTCAACTACTTTACTCAAATAATTTCTTAACTTTTTCAAATGTAACGACAAATTAAGTGAGATCATCAGAGGACAAATGAAAAAAATTCCTGCAGCGACGACAGTAGGAACGCTATCATCACTACACTGACGGGACTTTGTTAAAAATTAAAAGTCAAGATGTAAATTGACAAAAAAACGTTTATTTACAGTATTAGACAAAAGTAGTAACAATGAAATGATAAAAGACACAAATCAACACAAACAATCACACGTCCTCATCAAGAACACAATATCAAAATTTTACTTTTGAAAAAAAGTGTGGATCCGGTGCGTTCAAGTCTCTTGTTTTTTTCAGCTTGCTGTTCTCAGACGTAGTCCTTGTTTGTGGTTGTTCGGGGCGCGGAGTACTTGGCAGAGTAGTTGTCTTTGGGGGGACAGTTGGCACAGAGGAGGCCACCGCCCAAGATCAGAAGGGCGGCGGCGCCCCAGCCAATGAAAAGCGCGGCGCCCAGCTCCCTCTTCTGCGACCCCATGGTCAGAGGGTTGTAGAAGTCCTTGATGATGTTGTTGGCGTTCCAGCAAACGGGGATGAGGCACATCACGCCGGCGAGGATGAAGAACACTCCGGCCGCGATGCTGACTTTGGCTTTGGTGCCTTCGTCCTCGACACAGTTGGTGCACTTGCCGCCGGGGATGGCGAGCAGGACGCCCATGGCCCCCACCAGGATCGACACGATCATGAGGGCCCGGGCGGCCTGCAGGTCCTGAGACAGAGCCAGCATGGAGTCGTAGACCTTGCACTGCCTTTGCCCCGTGCTCTGGACCACACAGCTCATCCAGATCCCTTCCCAGGAGGTCTGCGCCGTCACGATGTTCTGCCCGATGAAAGCGGTCACCTTCCATTGAGGGATGGCACATGCGACAATAGTGCCGATCCAGCCGATGAGGGCCAAGGCCATGCCCAGAATCTGTAACCCAGCTGCAACCATCCTTGATCTTCTCAGGTCCCAATTCAAAAAAATGTCCAAGAGGCAGATGGAGAGGAAATTATGGGGAGTGCATCGAGAGCCGGTCTTTTATAGTCTGAGCCCCGGGTGGGGCCTCACGACTAGGTCTCACTAAACCCCCTTCCCCACGTCACGCGACAGCGGAGGGCAAGTTAAATCTTGTCCATTTTTGTCAGAGGCAGATTGCAAGAGCAGTGACTCACTGGTTTTGGTCCAAAAATACGACATAAGACCACTCCCTGTTTGCACAGGTGGTTGACACGAAAAACAATCAGAGTTTCCACCTGTTTTAATATAAAAAATCCGCACAAAATACACCTGATAAAGTGTTTAGAGTTGCAACCCGAGGGAATAAATGGAGGCCTTAGTGTCTCTCAACTACAGACAACCACTCACACAGCTTTTCACATTTTAAATAGTACAAATAGTGTCCTGTAAGAGTATGATTTCAACTGCTTCAAATGTTGAGTGAAAAGTAGAAACACATGTTTCAGTATCCTCAATCGACTTTTGAATTTTTAAGGACCGTTCCTGTTCCTTATTGAACACGATGAAAGAGTGTTGCAAGACTTATTTGGAGTTCAATTGGCTCATGCGAGCTCAATGGATAAAAGTTAACAAACCTCTTACTCATTTTCTTCGCCGTCTCAGCGTGCAGTTTTCTTAATCTGCTGCCCAACGTTCTATCACTCTTGTCTTTGTTCCTTCTGTTTGTCTATGAGTAGAAGTGGAACATTACTGAGTTTGTATTGTCATATTTACATAACAACTGTTAGAAAGAAAGAATAGTTCAGGGTTTCTCTTCTGATAAGTTAGAACCAGATGCACCCAAGTGTGTGTTTGGAGAAAACATCTGGTGTTGAATTGTTATAGAGTATTAACGGCAACCAAACAAGACATACAAACATACATCTGAAATCAATAAAAACATTGTTTTTTTTCAATTATCTAGCTGGATAAATAGTTTGAAAATATGATGCAAAATGGAATACAATACAATGATAAATATTACATTAAATTAATTGTAGTCTTGTTCCTCTTTACACAAAGAGTAACAAGAAAATTAATGAGTAATTGAACATTTTTGTCATTATATCATTAATATATTTATCGATTTTTATTTTATTTTATTACTGGTAAAACAGGTGTTTTAAAAAGTTGTAATAAAAGTTACAAGTTATGTGCATTTGAAAAATAGAACAGTTATCAGGCCAGTCTTTGAATAGTACTTTCAAATAATGGAAGTAGTTTAAATAAATTGTAAATCAAGATTTAAACTGTTTTTTATGGTCTTAGCATGAATACAGCTAGCATGGCTAAAGACGAAGCTAACCGCTACATCAGAAGTTATGATGCTCGACACAATAAAATCGAATATTCACTATTACATTTACCCACCTTGTGTTTTTCATTGCCAAGTGGTAACAACCCAAGACTGCACTGGTCGCCAACTTCGAGGAGAAAAATCGCTTTTTTATCGATAAATAATACGGTTTTTGTTTTTTTTTGTAAGCGGAAGTGCTGTTACAAAATAAAAGCTCTAATTCGCGGGTGCCACTATTAAAAGGCGACAATTACATTCATGGAAAAGTTTCGATAGAATGATATATATGTATCTCTTAGGTCGTGATGATGAGTGGATTAATGTTTTTAATAAATATCATAAAAGATAATTGAATTAAAAATGAAATAAATAGTATCTATTAAAAAATAAATTCAAAATAAGATAAAAATAAATATTGATGATATATGTTTTACTACATGTTTTAATATAACTATTAATGCAGACTCACAAGTATCTATGTAAACAAAATACACAATTGCACATATAGAATAACTATGTCGTAAAACATATTAATTAAATATTGAATTAATGGGTAGTTAAACTTCTCAATTTGTATTTTTTTTGTGAAGTGCAACTATTTTTGTTTGTGAAGTACATTTTGTGTACTCACTACGAAAAGGTGTTTTCCTGATGTCAACAATGGATTTTGATTTTTCTGAGTTCAAAGAGAAAGATCCGCTGCCGTCCCCAAGGACTCACATGTGGAGCATGATAACCTCTGACCTTTGACATACGCCGTCTGAAGTCGTTTCGGAAGTTTCATGTTCTCATGACAAAGGTGGACACACAAACTACATTTGTTCACAAAGATGTGATCAAAGAGAGCATCAGAGAGAGACGTCGAGAACTATCACACATTTTTACTTTGAAATACTTTCTGTTAATAATGAGAATTTTATATATAAATATGAATGAAAACGTTATCTTTATATGTTAATAAGTGAATACAATGAGCATTTCCTTTAATTAATTAATTAATAAGTTAGTAAGTAAGTAATTAGTATTTATGAAGCTTTTCTAGACCAGGGTCACAAAGCGCTTAAACAATCAAAAAATATGTTTTTGTCAAGATATACTTGTTAATTAAAATGTGGTGTTTCAATTTCTACATTTATTAACTTGTTGATTCACTTTGACTCAAGAAAAAACATGAACTCATTAAATCATTTTAAATGATATAGATATAATATAGTTACATAAATATAAATGACTACGGTAGATATATTATATTTTATTATCGCATTTATATAACAATAAAGGAATAAATTAAACATTTTCAATTAATATTAGAATTTTATCATAATGTTTTTTTTTTATTTTTATAAAAGTCATTTTAATATATAAAAAAATGATTTGATATTTGACAAATATGTTATTCAAATAACCATAATATTAAATAAACCATTTTCTTGCTTAAAAACTGAAATATGCGACTAAAAAGTTGTAGTACATTTCATTCTCTAGCCTTTGTCACTCAGACTTAATCTATAACAGTAAAAGATAGAACATAGTAACATACAAGAGGAAGAAGATCAAAGTGGACCTTTTGACGCCAGATGAACGCGGATCCTCACGCCGGCTCGTCCTGATTGATCGATGAGCAGTTTGGAAGTTGAAGGAAATGACAGCAGAAGCACCTGCCAGGTGATTTGGGATGATGACTGCAGCAGAAAACGAGGGGGACGCTGGGAAGGGGGCGCAGAGAGAGAGAGAGGGAATCCGATGGAAAGGGGACATGAATGGGGTCTGTGTTCCCACTATAATACCTCTATTTTGTCCCGGCAAGGATCACGAAAGTGCCGAGGCGGCGTGAGGGAGATTGAGTTGCACACGCCAGGAATGTCCACAATTAGGAGGCCGAAGAAAGATGGAGCTCAGGGTGACTCACAACTGCAATGATATCATGGAGCTTTCATCCATGTTGGGATCAAAACCCATGACCTGCTGCCAGACACATGAGCGACACTGAAGCTGGTTAACATCAACACGCATCATGTGACCAGGTCAGCCCGGTAGTAACAAGACATGTATTTGAAACGTAGGCATTAGTGCAATGATGCTATTAAGATCATTACTTTAAAATTGATAACTTTTCCTTACTAGAAACAGAACAACCACGTGAGCCTGTCTGTGGATGTGATCTCGATTCTTCCACCAGTACAGTGAGCGAACTCTGATTTGGTTTCAAATGTGGTTCCGTGAGAATCTCAGAGACACAAAGATGCTTCTTCCAAGAGAACCTGTTCTCTCAGCTCCGCCGAGGGAGAATTTTAGTGGTCATGGGAAACCGCTGCAGGGTGTCGGGGCGACAAGTGTCGGCAGGCCGACAGAGCCGAGCCCACAAATCTGCTAACGGATTTGGTTCAGGCACAGAGTGAGGTGTCGCAATGCTGCAGCAGAGACGAGGGCGCGGCAGGTGTTTGTGTCGCCGCGAAAACAATATCTTAGTCAGAGTCGTAGTGTTGGTGCAAGTAGTTGTGATCGTAGTTGTTCATGTATTTGTAGCTGAAGCGATATTAGTAGAAGCCATTGTCATAGTACAGCCTATAGTAAAAGTACTGTAGTAGTTAAGGCAGTACTAGTACAGGAAAAGTAGCAGCAGTAGTAGTAGTGGTAGACAAAGACGAACTAGTATTAGTAGTATTAAAAGTAGCAATAGAAGTATTTTTGTCACTGTTATTACTCTTAGCGGTAGTAATAGTAGTAAAAAAAGTATTAGCTGAATTACTGTTTTTATTATTAGTAGTAGTATTAATAGTATTAATGGTATTTTTCCTTTTATTTTAAGTAGTAGTAGTAGTAGTATTGTATGAGCTTTAATAGTAGTAGCAGTAGAGGTAGTTGTATTCTTAGTTTATTTATTTAATTATTTTTACTATTACTAGTAGTTGTATTAGTCGTAAGTCGTAGTAGTAGAAGTACTATTTAAAAACATGTATTACTTTATTAGTTGTGAAAGCAGTTGTGTCAGTTATAAGTTATTATCTATTATAGTATAAAGACCTTTTTGTTATACTTTTACTCTGTGTGACAGCAAATCACAGTGTGTGTGTGTGTGTGTGTGTGTGTACACGCTTGTGTATGTGTGTGTGCGTGCTTGTGTTTGTGTGCATGTGTCATCACACTGAGACTGCTCAGCTGCAGTCACAGTTTCAGTGGGTGTGACTCTTGGTCACATTACCAGTAAAAAAGTCAAAATAAAAACACCAGAACGATGTCATGGGACTGACTCATCATCCTCTGTTTCCTCTCACTCCACGATAAACATGTAAACTCAGCAACAAGTGGATCTGAGGATGAAAACAAACTCAAGCACACTTTCGTTTGACTGCTGTGATCTCATCGTCCCATTCATGACGGTTTACATTGTCACCGTGAGGAGAAGATCCAGCAACATGCTACATCATTAGCATTAGCATTACTTCACTAGCAAAACAATAAAATGAAAAAGGAACCATGATAAGATTGTTGATACACTCAACCTCCAGACTGAGCAGTGGTTTATAGTTGGCGGCTGATGTCGATGAGAACTGGTCGAACCTGATCACACTCCCACAAGTGTTTGTGAAGAGCAGCACAGGTGGAAACATGTCGGTGTGTTGGTGTAAGTGTAGCTCAGTCAAGTGTTGACCTCGCTGACATGTTGATTTAACGACTTCCGTTCCAGAAAACAACTTCAACAATAGAATGAAGTCGACGAATAAACAAAGTGAACAACATAACAAAATTATATCAGAGAGTGAACAACATAATACAGAAAACAATATAAAAGAGTTAACTGAATTAATAACAATATAACAGAGTAAACAATATAAAACTATATATAACAGTGTAAGCAATAGAAAAAGCTATATAAGAGAGCGAACAAGATAAATAACAATATAACATGGTGAACGAGATAATAATAATAATAATATCTATTTATATAGCGCCTTTCTAGACCAGGGTCACAAAGCGCTTTGACAGCCATTCACACATACTGATGGGAGTAGGCTGCACCACATGGCGCCGAATCTGCCATCAGGAGCAATCAGGGTAAAGTATAAATAACAATATAACAGTGTAAACAATAGAAAAAACAATATAACATGGTGATACAATATAAATAACAATATAACATGGTGAACAATATAATAACAATGTAACATGTTGAACAATATGAATAAGAATATAACATGGTCAACAATATAACATAGTGAACAATATAAATAAAAATATAACATGGTGAACAATATAATAACAATATAACATGTGAACAATATAAATAAAAATATAACATGGTGAACAATATAATAACAATATAACATGGTGAACAGTATAATAACAATATAACATGGTGAACAATATAAATAACATTATAACAAGGTGAACAATATAATAACAATATAACATAGTGAACATTATAAATAACATTATCACATGGTGAACAATATGATAACAATATAACATGTGAACAATATAAATAAAAATATAACATGGTGAACAATATAATAACAATATAACATGGTGAACAGTATAATAACAATATAACATGGTGAACAATATAAATAACATTATAACAAGGTGAACAATATAATAACAATATAACATAGTGAACATTATAAATAACATTATCACATGGTGAACAATATGATAACAATATAACATGGTGAACAATATAATAACAATATAACATGTGAACAATATAAATAAAAATATAACATGGTGAACAATATAATAACAATATAACATGGTGAACAGTATAATAACAATATAACATGGTGAACAATATAAATAACATTATAACAAGGTGAACAATATAATAACAATATAACATAGTGAACATTATAAATAACATTATCACATGGTGAACAATATGATAACAATATAACATGGTGGAAAATAGAATTAACAATATAACATGGTGAACAATATAATAACAATAAAACATGGTGAACAATATAATAACAATATAACATGGTGAACAATATAAATAACAATATAACATGGTGAACAATATAATAAAAATATAACATGGTAATTAATATAAATAACAATATAACATGGTGAACAATATAATAACAATAAAAAATGGTGAACAATATAAATAACAATATAACATGGTGAACAATATAATAACAATAAAACATGGTGAACAATATAAATAACAATATAACATGGTGAACAATATAAATAACAATATAACATGGTGAACAATAGAAAAACTATATAACAGAGTAAACCACATGATAGAAAAAACAAAACAATATAAATATTTCTAACAACTTATAATGTCTTGGAAGACCAGGATGAACCAGACCTAACTCTTGAGCACTAGTCTGCTCACCTTATCTGACTCAGGGAGGAAACCGGAGTACCAGAGAAAACCCACACCATCACATGATCAAATCTCAGACAGAAGATTCTTTGTCGCTCGTTTCTTCTTAAAACAACGAGCGACACAAATGTTTCCCAAAAAAAAAGTTCCTGACTCCACCTTCAGAGCTCGGGGCTCTATAAAGAAGCGTCCACCTGCTTCGGCCTCCAGTCGTCCACTGGACCTGCAGCCAGGGGAGATCTGGTATCACCGGGAGGACAAAGAGTCTCCTCTGTCCTCCTCGGCATGGCCTCGGCGGGTCTGGAGATCCTGGGACTGATCCTGGCGGTGGCGGGGTGGCTGGGCGTGATGGTGACCTGCGGCCTGCCCATGTGGCGCGTAGCCGCATACATCGGCCAGAACATCGTGGTGTCGCAGGTGATCTGGGAGGGTCTGTGGATGAACTGCTCGGTCCAGAGCACCGGGCAGATGCACTGCCGGGTCCACGACTCCATGCTGGGTCTGTCGATGGACCTGCAGGCGGCCCGGGCGCTCGTCATCGTCGCCATGGTCCTCGGCGTGACGGGCATCGGGATGGCGGTGGCCGGCGCCAAGTGCACCAACTGCAGCCACGACCAGGACAGCAAGCCTCGCCTGGTGGTGTCAGCTGGGGTCGCCTTCGTGGTGGGGGGGCTGCTGCTGCTGGTGGCCGTGTCCTGGACCGCCCACGCCATCGTGCTGGGCTTCTACGACCCCATGCTGGAGGAGACCGGCAAGAGAGAATTCGGAAACGCTCTGTACTTCGGCTGGGCCTCGTCGTGCCTGCTGGTCCTGGGGGGGGCGCTGCTGTGCTGCTCGTGCCCCGCCAAGAAGCCCTCGGGTCCGACCCCCCCACCACCACACAGGACCAGGTACTCGGCTGTCAAGACCACGTCGACGAGCGGATACAACAGAAGAGACTATGTGTGATCATGTGACCTCAGGAGCGACAATTGGATCTGAGATTGTAATTAAAGATTCTTCAAAATTAAAGATTTAAATGTGTCTCTTTTAAAATTTTGAATTATGGCTGAGTTTAAACTTTAGAAAACTGTCATTAATAATGTATTCAATAGTCAGTCAATATTAAAAAAAACATGTTCATTTGTTTCATTAGATAATAACTACTACTAATTTATGTTTAACGACTCATCAATTTTTCTTTCACTTTTATTTAATTTTTAAATATTTTAAGAATGTTTTTATTCTCACAGAAAAAATAACTCAAATATGGTAAATTGTTTTATTTTTTTCCACACAATTGTATTAAATGATGGAATTTGTTTTGGATAGTTTTTCAAAATTCCACAAATGAATAAACGAAAAAAAGAAACATATTTTTATATAAATGATAATACAATACAATATTTTAGGTAACTACTACCTAATTCAATTTGTGATCATAATTTCCTTTATTTTGACTTGACTATTTCATTTAATTTATTTAAATGCTTGATTTAATGGATTTCTTATCGTTATTGACAATAATAATAATAATAATAATAACAGTTTTAGTCCATCAAATTATAGTAAAACAGCATCTGAATAGAAAAGGCTTGATTATTTGGTCTCGTTCTTCCTGTTGCTACATTTCAAAAACACAAAGAGGGTCTTGTTGCTGAAGACCACCTGAGACCAACGGTGTCCAGGTGAGAGGAACAAAGAGGTCATTGAGGCTCTGAGGCTTCGGCAGGTGATACAGAAGCTTCTGTCAGCTGCAAGGTGGTCACTATGATACCACCGACCACGTCGACAGAAGGTCCTCAGTCCTTGTGTAAACCTCATTCCAAAAAGAAAGAATAGAATCAATTAATTAATTAACATTTTCACTTGGTAAACATGAAACCAAAAACCAAAAAGAAGCAGAGATGCTTGTAGAGGTGAGGATGTCAGAACCGCCTTTATGGAACAACGATAACAGAAGATATAAGTAAGCAAGTAAGTAATCTTTATTTGTATAGCGCTTTTCCAGACCAGGGTCACAAAGCGCTTAAATAATCAAAACAATATTCAATAAAGTATATATTTTAAAGATCAAGATAAAACTGATAACACAACAGGAGTTCCAGAAAATCAAGGAAAAGCCTGAACAAATAAGATGTTTCTTAAAGGAGTCAGTAGATCATCAAGTGCAGAGAGAGAGGAAGATCGTTCCAAAGCTTAGGAGCAACAGCCTGAAAAGATTTCTCTCCTCTGGTCCTGAACCGTGTGCGTGGAACCATCAGTAGATTCTGATCCACAGACCTCAGAGCCCGAGCTGGGGTGTAAGGCTGGATCAGATCAGTGATGTAAGGAGGAGTCTGACCATGAATAGATCTGAAAGTAAGAACCAGAATTTTAAAATTGATCCTGAAAGAAACTGGACGCCAGTGAATGTGACCCTTAGAAGCATTAGTCTTGCAACACAATGAGTCTTACAAAATGTAGTCTTATTTTGTTCCACAGTCATTGTAAATACTGCAAAATTAATCATAGTTTGAGTTCATACCAGCTGCAGTAGTGACCCCTCCCGCCACAAGAGGGCAGCATAGTGGTAAAATGAAGAGGTGATTTGAGTGGAGTTGAAGATGTTTAGTGGAGGTTTGTGTAACTTTATAAAATCTCTACCAATATCATGTAAAAACAAGTTTATTAGGGTTTTTTGTGTCTTTATTTTACATTATTTTTGTTTTGGTTGTTATTTTACTTTTTACTTTAATTGTTGTGTTGTCTTCTTTTGGAGTTGTTTTCTCACCTTTAGGTGATTTTTCTGAAAAACGACATTATCCCTACAATGATGACATCACCTCCTCCACACACAAACACACAAACACAAATACATACATACATAGACACTAAACACTCCATAAAAGTTAAACTGATTTAGGGTTTAAGGCGTTTGGGCCACTGAAGGTCCCTGAAGGTCAGGAGAGAAGTGTGGAGGGTTTAAGATAGATGTGGAATCGTCTCGCTTTGACGACTGTTCAAGACTGGACCCCAGAGTTTCAAAGTAGCTGAGGTGCCTCTTAGACAAAGTTCAACAACTTCACCAGCTCCAGAGGTCACAGAGGTCAACGACATTGGCACTTCTAACTTCCTAAGTCTTAAGTGGACTCCAGTCTGACCTTGGATCAGGTCACACAAAGTAAAGAGGCTTGACTTTCAACGACTTTCCTGTGAGTTCCAGGTCTGCCCCTGGTCCTCCTCACCACAAGGAGATCCTAGTTTCTTCTCTCAAAGTGAAGACACCTGTGTTTGTTTGTCATTTCAAACCTGCTGACCACAGAAGAGAGCAGAAATCCATCAGTAAGTCATACTTAATCATCCAGTAAGGCTGAAATGTAGAATAAAAAGAAATAAAGAAGAAGTGTTAAGAAGTTAAAAACTAGATGTCAAAGTGTTAAACTGATGTGAAACAGCAAACACTAAATATGCATTAATATTTTTTTGTATTTAGAAACAGAAAAGAACTGCACCACAAAAATACATTTTCAGAAGGAATGAATAATGTGGGGTTAAAAAAAACTGTGATAACTGCAAAGAACATTTAGAAAAATGCCTGGAAATATTGAAAAATCACGTATTTCTTTTAAAAAATGAAAATATGTTATGTGAAATTAAAAAAATACAACAATAACAAAACAAACAAATAATCCTCAGCTCCAGCAACCGTTGAGCATCGACAACCAAACTAGTGTCAAAGATTTTGAAGTAAAAAAGAATTAAGAAATTCTCAGGTTTCTAATAATTCACAAAAGAGGGCAAATAAACTACTAATGGCCAAGAACAAATTGAAAAGTTACAAAAAGTTTTTCAAAAAATCTACCATTATCAATCATGAAGAACAAAAAGTCCATGTTTTGTCCCCAAAAATTAAGAAACAATTGTTAACCCTTGTGTTGTCTCTGGGTCAATGGAAGTCAGGGAGGTCGTTCACCTTGACCCAGAGACAACACAAGCGATACCACAAACACATTTGTTTTCTTTCCTTCAGGTCACCTTGACCCAGAGATAAGACAAGGGTTAAAAAAAATGTGCTGACCTTCCTTTACACATGAAGAAGTTTGATTTATACCTCATGACCAGAGACGAAGCATTGTTTGTAACAGGTTGATTGTTTTTACGACTTCACGAGTGTGGTTTGACTCGGGGTGGTCGGATTCTTCTACGGTCAAACATTGACGCCCTGGTCTTCACCGAGTTGATGGTTAACCATGAGGGACCTCCGATATCTGTGTTTGCTCGCAGGTGCGAGAGCTACCGGGCGCTCGCTGAATCATTAATCCCACTTCTTTTGAGCCAAGGCTGCTGTCTGGTGACTCCAACCACCACCACCCACTGATAGCCGGTCACTTGTCTCTCGACTCCTCTGGTGAAAGATGGCGTCAGCTGGACTGGAGATGCTGGGAGTGATCCTGGCTGTGTTGGGATGGATCTCAGCCATCGCGTCGTGCGCTCTGCCCATGTGGCGAGTGTCGGCGTTCATCGGCGTGAACATCGTGACGGCGCAGACCACCTGGGAGGGCATCTGGATGAACTGCGTGGTCCAGAGCACGGGGCAGATGCAGTGCAAGATCCACGACTCCATGCTGGCCCTGAGCGGAGACCTCCAGGCCGCCCGCGCCCTCACCATCATCACCATCGTGCTGGGGATCTTGGGAATCATGGTGGCCGTGATGGGAGCCAAGTGCACCAACTGCGTGGAGGAGGAGCGCGCCAAGGCCCGGGTCACGGTGGCGGCCGGCGTCACCTTCGTCCTGGCTTCTCTGACGCAGCTGATCCCCGTGTCGTGGTCGGCCCACGCCATCATCATGGAGTTCTACAACCCCGTGATTCCCGAGGCCCAGAAGCGGGAGATCGGAGCGGCGCTGTACCTGGGTTGGGCCGCCGCCGCCTTCCTTCTGATTGGAGGGTCGATCCTGTGCTCCAGTTGTCCTCGGGAGCCCGAGAAAAGGTACGGACCTCCGTCCAAGACCATGTACCCGCCGACCCGGTCCATCGCCACCAGCGGGTACGACCGCAAGAACTACGTGTGAATCTTGTGACTGTCGGACTTTATGAATATTCTACTCACGGTTTCATTCGACACATGTTTGCTGTGCGGGCACATTAACACACATTCATCCACATTATTCCTTCACATGAGTTAATGAAAAACTTCAGAGGTACAAACATACCAACGTTTAATTTTGTTTAGTTTGTTTTTTTGGCTTTTACAGGGTTTTTTTTTTTTTTTTACTACATAGCTAAAAGAAAATGTTTTGTTTTTAAAATACAATATTTTGTTTCATGTATCAAGGTTTTCTGAAATCTCGGAGACCTCCGACTTTAAACTTTTTTGTTGCAGGAAAATTGCATTAAAATGTTGTTTTTTCAAAAAACCTTGGTCATTTTGGTATTTGGTGAATCTTTTCGTGTTTTTCGTTCCATTGCACTGAATACTAGGATAAGGTAGCAATGCAAAAAAAAGTTGCTGCCATTTACTTTCAGTAAAAAAAAAAAAGACAAAGCATCAAAAAAGTATTAAAGGTTTTTTTACCACATGGAAAAAAAACACATTTAATTAACTTTAAGACAAGAAAAAACTTGATGATATAAGTTAGATTAAAAGATAAAAACCTACAAAATACTAAAAAAATAAAAAATAATAATAATAATGTTAAAAGAAAATGCTGCCGGACAAAAAAACAACTTGAGAAAAGATCAACAGTTGAGTCCGGCACAACAATGCTCAACAAAGTCAACCGTGGCCATAGAACCCGAACGACAGACCACGACCGAACTAAAACCATGTGACGGTTCTGGGCAGCATGCGAGCAGGAAGTAGGTCCACATTATCTCCTCGACCTCCTGGCTGCTTCCCGTATGTCTGCAGGAGACTGCCCTCTTTGTTGCTCTCGCACACTCTTCTCCGGGAACAAAGGAGTGTTTCAGGGTGAGCCTCTCTTCTTGGGGAGGGGGTCGCCAGTGCCCGGTTACAGAACTACTTCTGAGGAGACCATCAGCGTCTAAAGAATGTCCACAACAGGTCGCGGACAGACGAGAAGACGAGCAGACACGACTCTGTCTCTCATTGTCTCGACGACAATCATCGACCAAACCTCAAACACCTGAACGGCTTCATTGTTAGCTTAGCTTAGTCTGTAAATAGCATTTTATAGTATTGCATTTCTAAAACTTTTTTTTTTTTTTAACTCTTAATGATACTTGTATTTTTTAAATCGTTTCTTTTTTTTTATGACTAAATCAACCCACGTTTTTATCGGAAAGGCCTAAGCTATTGTTCATTCTTCTTTAACCCTTTTAACCTACAGTATACAGTTAAAAAAATATTATTTAAACTGCAAAAAAATACGTCTTGTCACTCAAAATAAATTATTAAATTAAGTAATTTAGCATTTGCATGTTTTCACATGGTTTTAATCGGTTTTATTTAAATAAAATGTAAAAAAAAACAAAAAAAACAGCTAATGCTTATTGTTTTAACTTATTTACTTACATAATTTCATTTTTCTTATATTTTCTCTTTGTTACTGTAGTTTTTGGATCATAATAAGACAGTTTTTTCTTCATTCCTTTTTTCTTTTGGCCCTCACACTATTCCCACGACATAATGTGGCCTCATAGGTGCTTGAATAGTTTATTTAAATGCTGAAGAAAGTCAGTTATAGTTTAAAGAAAGTCAGTTTAAAACTATTTATAGCAGGGAAAGGCGATGACATATCCACAGGGGCCACATACTTTACTTGGTTAGATGTGAGGGCCGAAAAAAAGAGAAAGAAAAAGAAGCTTAATATGAGATCATTTGCATATAAAAAATATATATGTATACAAAACGGTAAAACTAAGCTAAAATATTATTTTTTTCAGTTAAATAATAAGTAACTATCAAATATAAATCGATAAGATTAAAATGCATTTTTAATTCTCCTTTTTTCAATCAAGTGTTGAGTATAACTGCCAGCATGAGGGCCACACGTATAAGGTCAAAGGGTTTATAGTTTGATGGACCACGAGAGGAGTAGTTCCACCTGAATCCATAATGTTCATGAAGGAGGCCCGAATGTGGCCTCAGAAGAAGATTGTTTGGAGATGATTCAGGTAGAAAGAAGTCAGACTCTAACCCTGACTCACAGGGGGAACCGTTAGCTGTAAACTGAGTCCAGTGATGATGTCATCACCTGCCAGCCCCTCCCACACCTGAGCTGCAGTATAAATTCCAGCGGTCAGTCAGACCTCAGATCCACTCGTCCCGTCTCTAGATCACTTCCATCAGAAGAGCAGAACCATGTCTTTCGGGCTGGAGCTGATCGGCATCTCCCTGTGCATCCTGGGATGGATCATCAGCATCGTGGCGTGCGCCATGCCCATGTGGAGGGTGTCGGCGTTCGTCGGCAGCAACATCGTGACGGCTCAGATCATGTGGGAGGGTCTCTGGATGACCTGCGTGGTCCAGAGCACGGGTCAGATGCAGTGTAAGGTCTACGACTCCATGCTGGCGCTGTCCCAGGACCTGCAGGCCGCCCGGGCCCTCACCGTCATCTCCATCCTGCTGGCCGTGCTGGCCGTGCTGGTCGCCATCGCCGGGGCCAAGTGCACCAACTGCATCGAGGACGAGGCGTCCAAGGCCAAGGTCATGATCGTCTCCGGGGTCTTCTTCATCGTGGCCGGCGTCATGCAGCTCATCCCGGTGTCCTGGACCGCCAACACCATCATCAGGGACTTCTACAACCCGCTGATGATGAAGGCCCACCGGTGGGAGCTGGGGGCGGCGCTGTACATCGGCTGGGCGGGCGCCGCGCTCCTGATGCTGGGCGGGGGTCTCCTCTGCTGCTCATGTCCGCCACGGGAGCCCCGCTACAACCCTTCACGGATGGCCTACTCCACGTCCCGGGCCCCCGGGGGCCCAGGGTTAGAGAGGAAGGACTATGTGTGAAAACCAACACTAAAGACTCCAGGATGAGGGCGAGTGTCCTTTCAAAATAAAAGGACACGCTTCCCTTCATTTGACTTTTTCAAATCAAAACTCTACAGAATCAACGATCACAAAGAGACGCTTTTATACATCTTCAACTATTTGTCACTTCTTTTTTTTTTACAATGACTCACAAATTTGTACAAACTTGAACGCATCGCATGAAACACTCCAGAAGAAGAGTCAGTGGAGAAGAAAAGGAAAGACTTTGAACGCACCACTGAGAACTCAAGAAGGTGCAGGAGAAACTTTGAACAAGAGAAGAGGCACTGAACGCACCACAGCAAGTGAAGGCGAAACTGAACTTTGGAAAAAAAATTGTTGTCTAATACTGTAAATATATGATGTTTTTGCTAATAAAGTTTACTGCTGAACCAAAATTGTGCTTTTTATTTTGAAAGATTTTTCAAAAACTATTTTAAAGAAAACTATTTTAAAAATGTCTTTTTTTTTCAACATTCGTCATTTGTTACAATCCTACTTCTTATTAGATAATATTTACTCTCCTGTGAAATCACGTTATTTCAAGTTAAAGACATTGAACACATCGTAGAAATCAAAATAAATAGGGGGTTTAATAAAGACTTTGAATGCACCACAGCCTGAAAGTCTGTTGGGAAAAGAGGGGCTTTGAAGGCATCATTTCATTTTGCATTTTCAGTGTAAAGAAAAAAAAGCATAAAAATAACTCCCTGAATGCACCACTTTTAATCTGAAATTAAACTCATCAGACATGAACTCTTCAGGTTCCTGAATGCACCACAACAGACAATAATAACGATTTGAAGGGAAAGGGAGACTCTAAAAAACTTCATTGTCATTTTAACTATAGAAGTGACCAACAAAGACATTAAACGCACCATAATGACCTGTAAATGTGAGATTAAAGAAGAACTTGGAATCCTTGTTCAAACTCACACTCCGAGACATCTGATATTGAACACAACACCTACATTTTTAATGATGTCTCACTCTTGACTTCTGCAGGGTTACGGTCCGACAGACATTAAAAGCAGCCCAGCGTCCCCGATTAGGGCCGTAAGACATTGAATGCATCACTCCGAGAAAGGACTCTGCAGCAGTGGACTTTGAACGCACCATTTTCTTTAAAGAGGTTTACTCTGAACACACTATGAGTGGTCGTCAGTGCTGGTGGATTGAGAACAGTGAAATAAAGATAAAGATCTTTATCTCACATCACAAAAGGTCATGGGGTCATCACATTTGTTTTGCTGAGTCATTGTCTGCTTTTAGCAAGTTTTGATGAGTTGACAAAAAAATGAATGACTTCACTAACGTGTGAAGATAAAGAGGTTGCAGTGAAGGCCTCACAGATTTGTGTGTTTGGTGATAAAATGGAACTCCTTGACACCAGAAAAGCTCGTCGACATTCAACCCCGTCGACTTCATGACACACACGCTCAAGCGATTAGTCGCGAGGATCAGATACCTGAGCGCAGGTGAGAACTCGGCATCTCAGTTCAAGAGACGTTTCTGTGACGCTCGGCTTCTATCGTCAGACACGCTTGTCCTTCATCACCTGTCGTTTCATTGAACAAACCTCTTCACCTGTCCGTGTTTCCGTGGCAACCTGCCGGTTTAGGATTTCAAAAGGAAAAAAAAAAACAGCCGTCGTCACACCTCGGATGTCAGCGGCATGAAAGTTTGATGAGGAGGTCGTGGTAAATATGTGACGGGGTCATGTGTCGGGAGGCGATGACGATACTGTAACTAATGACCCGACTGTTGCCCTGAACCACCGTCGGCTTGTTTACGTGACTCATCACTCTGACAAAACTACAGGCGACGTTTGAGGTCTGTAGGACGAGACGGCGGCACTTATATAGTCTCGTATTAATATATATATTCAGCACTTGTTCTTTGTGCCTTCAAGACTGGTCATTACAGCAGGCTTATCCAGTTCCCTTTAAAGGTATGAATTCTAGTCGCTCAAGGTTTAATTCTGACGTCACTGACCGTCAACCAGCAAGTCATTGCTCAACCCCACACATCTGAATGAGTCCTTAAGGGTTGCCAAACAGGAAGTGGTTCCGAAATGACGTCCGAAAATAAACTTTATAAATGTATTGACTAGGGAATAACAGGACAAAGTGCGACCCTTTGACTGCATTTATGAGGCTCTCATGACTCCTGTGAGGAAATGACAACTTTACTGTAATGTAATCAATCTTATAGATTTGACACACATTTCACTTGATAATCTTTCATATTTAATTCATATTAAATAATCATTGCATTGCACCCATTTACTGCAACAACTCAAATTCACAGGCCAAGGTCAAATAAAGCCGATTCCGAAGTCTGTGGGAACATGTTAGAGAACTCACACTGAAAGAAACAACAGGCCAGCAAGTCGCTGGGAACAGATTCTCTCTAGAAGACAACAACCTTTGGTGAATTTCCACGACGACCACGTGCGGAGGCCATCTTAGACGAAGTGTTTACAGTTACTGACCAATCCTACATGTACAATTGGGTCATGTAAATGTATTTCTATTATTCATTACTTGTCTCTAAATGTGACAAGCCAGCTTTCATTTTTTAGGTTTTGCATTCGTCATTTTTGTGAGTATTTATTGGCCCTATAATGGATTATAATTAATTATATATATGGTTTCTTTCTTAATTAAAAAAATGTATAATAATCATCTTTTTTAGCATATTTAGTTTAATTGTATTACCTGTTTTTTTTACTTTTAACAACTTGCTTTGCTTGATCCCCCCCTCAGCCACTGTATATAAATGTGGCCCCTGAGGAAATTGGTTACTATGCAACCTCATTAAAACACCACATCTGAGTGAGTCTGTGACAGGAAGTGGATCAAACTCACAAGCTGCCTGCCTTGAGTTTCTGTACAAGAGGTTGTCCCGGCGCACATATCGCCAACGAAGCCATTATGCAAAGATGAACCATTTATTGATATACAAGAAGTTGTTCGGCCTCAAAAAATGCTGTTACTCAGAAAAGAAAAAGAAAATATCCATTCCACTAATCATTCCAATATGACAAGCTAGACAGGAAGTAACAATCTTTCATCTATTGCTAAACAGGAAGTGGATATGACTCATGAAAATCAAACTGACTTGAATACAGTGTGAACTCGACAGATGTCTTCCACCCCTGGGCAGGAGTTGGTTCAGACTTATCGTCACAAACATCCACGTGAGATTCTGAAATTTAAGTTGAGACAGGAAGTGGTTTCAACTCATATTGTTGGTGATTCACACACATCTAAATGGGTCTTTTTTTTATTAAATGAAGTGGTTTTGACTGATGAAAACACTGCGTTGTAAATTTAACCAGCAAGTCATTGCTCAACCCCACACATCTGAATGAGTACTTAAGGGTTGCCAAACAGGAAGTGGTTCCGAAATGACGTCACAAAAATAAACTTTATAAATGTATTGACTAGGGAATAACAGGACAAAGTGCGACCCTTTGACCCTTTAAGTTGAGACAGGAAGTGGTTCCAACTCATATTGTTGGTAATTCACACACATCTAAATGGGTCTTTTTTTTTTTTTTAATGAAGTGGTTTTGACTCATGAAAACATTGTCAATTTAGAAACACGCACGTGTGTTGGAGTGATAAAAACAATCATAAAGGCGACGCAGGAAGAAGTCCTGAATCAGGAAAAGAATACAGAAAGTTGACTTTATCATCATCGCTGCACTAACTCGAACATTACCGATGACTCGCCGGGTGGATTTAGTGGGAATGTTTGGGGAAGTTCCAACCTCTTCTCCAGGTGGTTCGTGTTCAAAAATTCTTTCTTCCTTTTAAAGATAAGAAACCAAATTTGAAATAGATGAAGTGAGCTTCAGTTCATTTCCTGGCCGGCTCCGTGAGAAATGGTTCAACCGTGACTCGGTTCAGTCGTTTCCCCCGATGAAGACACAAACATCAGTTAAACTTTAAACCAGAAGTTTCCAAGCTTTCGTTTTCTCCCGTGACCCGGAGAAAGTTGTTGAATCACTCCCGCGGACGGACGAGTCGTGGAAGTGTGTCGAGGGAGTCGAAGAACTCCCTGAGACGACGATCGTAAACACAGATGAAGGTCGAAGGTGTGACTTCATGACGAGCTCACGATCGTTCAAATCATTGCGACTATGATTTGAAAAAGTCGGTCGGCTGAGAAAGGTTTTCCTAAATTCCAGACTGAAACTGGATCTTATCGCGCCACGCTCTGCTGGCCCTGGCCAAACACTGGTCACATGACCGATACCGGGGAATGTGGAGAGCAGCGCCTGGCACCTGAGGTCAGAGAGAAACCCCCTCAGCCCCCCCCCCCCCCTGCGGCCCTCCACCACGGAATAACAGAGTCTCTGTTTGATCAGTGGGAACCAAAACCTGCAGCCGAGGTGAAGCCGAGTCTTTCTTCAAGTCACACAACAGTAACACAACTCTTTCAAAAATACTTTCATCAGGGAATGACGTTTAAAGTCGGCCTGGGCTGTTGCTATGACGACCATAGCACTTTCTTATCTCTGCTAGGGGGGTCATGTGATTGTCTGGGCTGATTATAAGTCAAATAACTTGAGAAGTTCTCGAGAATTTTCAAAGAAATCTCCATGAGATCATGATAATGGATCAAATATTTAATGATTTAAAGTTGGTGTGTATGTATTGTGAGGCTGTTATGAGTTCCATCTGGATCCTATAGAGGTTTTGTCATCAAGTATTTTTCATGGACTTGTATATCTTTTGCTTCCACGGCTCATGCATCAAAGGTAGTTCGAAACTAGAGATGGGAAAAAAATATCTTGAGAGCAAACCATATTTTTCAGACTATAAGTTGAACTTAAAATCCTTACATTTTCTCAAAAAGGCTCTGTAGTATTAAACTGTGAGGCTCTGTTATATTGCTCTGTGAGGCTCTGTAGTATTACTCGTTTAGGGTCTGTAATATCACTCTCTCAGACTCTGTAGTATTACTCCGCTAGGCAATTTAGTATTGCTTTGCGAGGCTCTGTATTATTACTCCGTGAGGCTCTATAGCAGTGGTTCTTAACCTGGGTTCGATCGAACCCTAGGGGTTCGGTGAGTCGGTCTCAGGGGTTCGGCAGAGGTCCAGACACACCCGAATTATCATATACATTTGTAATGACACACCTTGCTTGGCCATCACTGGCTGCAGATGATCATGCTACACTGTTTGGCCAATCCGTGCTGCGGTGAATTTAGTGCTCAGTAGTCAAAGTGCGACTGTCTTGGTGTGATTTCTTTGTTCATATTTCAATCCATACTAACTTTGTCGGGTAAAAGAATAAAGTGGTCGGACGAATATGTACAACATGGATTCACATGTATACGGAATGTGATGGGAGTGAGCGTACTATCTGCATGATTTGCAAGCCAAGTTGAGCAACATTTAGTCTCGCACCGGCAAAACTAAAGAAACACTTTAGACGGGGAATACAGAAACATATCATATACATATTTATGTCTTGAATTAAAAAAATAAATCATATTTTATTTTTCACTAAAGAGGGGTTTGGTGAATGCGCATATGAAACTGGTGGGGTTCGGTACCTTCAACAAGGTTAAGAACCACTGCTCTATAGTATTACTCCCCAAAGCTCTGTAGTATTACTCAGCAAGGCTCTGTAGTATTACTCTGTGAGGCTCTGTACTATTACTCCACGAGCAGATGTAGTATTACTCTACAAGGCTCTGTAGTATTACTCCTTGAGTGTCTGTAATATTACTCTGGGAGACTGTAGTATTACTCTGCGAGCATCTGTAATATCACTCCATTTGGCTATGTAGTATTACAAGGTGAGGCTCTGTAGTATTACTCCAAAAGGCCATGTAGTATTACTTTGTGAGGCTCTTTAGTATTACTCCGTGAGGCGCTGTAGTATTACTCCCCAAAGCTTCGTAGTATCACTCTGTAAGGCTCTGTAGTATTACTCCCCAAAGCTTGGTAGTATTACTCCGCAAGGCTATGTAGTATTACTTTACGAGGCTCTGTAGTATTACTTCATGATACTCTGTAGTATTACTCCATGATGCTCTGTAGTATTACTCCCCAAAGCTTCGTAGTATTACTCCGCGATGCTCTGTAGTATTCCTTAAGACTATCAGTCACGCAGTAGAACAATTGGCTAAAAAATACAGTATATTCACATCAAGGAATGTATCAACTTGTGACTGATGTTACAAATGGTTTTGTTATTGATTATTGATTGACTGCTTCTCATCACCTGTAGTAACAATCAATTGAAACAGAGTCAATCATTATAATCAAAATAAGAAACTAAAGTCTGACTCTTCTGACTCTCTGGCTCAGGAACATCCCTCAATCTGACAATAATAGACTAATAAAGAATAGAATAATAATAAAAAAAATGTGTTTGTTTTTATGGCAGACACGGCCGCCATGGAGACTCTGCTGGTTCTGGCTGAGAAGGTCAGGCCAGAACATCTAACTAGGGAAGTGTGAAGTGTTGTGGACGGGCTGTGTTGTTACGGAGGTTCTGCCAGATGATAACACTGGTACCAAGAGAAACCTCCCTGAATTCCACGGTAGTGTGCTGCAGATAAGGTGTTGTTTCAGGAGGAGGTTCACCTCAGGTCAGGACGGGGCCACAGACTCCTTTGGTCGATAATAGATGATGATTTGTCTGCTTCTGATGCTGCTGGTGATACTTAACAGGCAGCATTGCCTGCCCTCTGGTGGGTTCAGAAGGTATTACATAACAGGTCAGAGAAGCTACAAGTGGTAACTGTACCGCCCTCTCGTGGTGAAGCTACATAAACCAATCATAAAACATTTACTTCAACCTTATGGAATTATGATTCAAACGTTAACTCTTTACCCTAACAATGATAGTGGGTTATTTTTTTTAACTTATCTTAACCTTTTTCTATCCTTCCATCTCGATCTATCTCTCTCGTGTTCATTCATGTGATAAATGTTGCATTTTACACTGTTTAATTTAAATATACAGTGGCTTGCTAAAGTATTCGTACCCCTTGAAGTTTTTCACATTTTGTCTCATTACACGCCACAAACATAAATATATCTCATTAGAATCTAATGTGAAAGACCAACACAATTCACAATTCACACAATTGTGAATTACAAAGAAAATGATACATCATTTTAATTTTTTTTCACAAATAAAAAAAAATTGGTACAGGTACAGGAAACATTCTTATATAAAGTATATATATATATCTTATATAAAGTGTGAGTCTTCAGGTAGATCTGCATCCATCAGTGGAGCCAGTAAATATGCTGCGTCGTCGTCCTCGTAGATCAGGGGTGTCAAACTGGTTTTCACCAGGGGCCACATCATCATAATGGCTGCCCTCAAAGGGCCAGATGTAACTTATAAATGTAACTAAATGTAAGCTAATGTATAATAAATGTAACTACTCCTTAATGTTAAATGACTTTGAATTTATTACTTGAGAGGGGGCATAACTACTGTAAAACCAACAATTGTGAGCTGCTAACAACATGTGTGATGTAGCATTTTACAATAAAATAAAAATGGCTGCACACAGCCTTGCATGTGGTGCACTAAATATATTGCTACACATAAAAATAAGTAAAAACTTACAGCTCAAGACTAATAAGTTGCAACTGAAATAAGTCTGACAAGCAACTTTTGCTGTTGATGCACATGTGTCATCACACTTGTCATCTCAAGCAGAGAAAAAATAAATAAATTGCAGGAAAATCAGATTGGTGAGTCTTTATATGTCCCAACAAGAAAGAAAGTCTCAGTTCACAACCAGTTATTGATCACGTTTTTAGGTTCCCCAGCTTATATATTGGCTGTCAATTCTTGTTGATGAGTAGATGCCTGTACACGACAAGTGGATCCCCTCTCCACCATCCATTGGTCATGTTCTGAAAATAACATTATTTTTAGCTGTGGCTTTCGTGAACACATTCTGCTGTGCTTGCAGTTTGCCTTTTAATTCTTCGGCAATTTGTTGTTTTTCTTGATGGGTAAATGTGGCATACTTAGCTCCGTGTTTGGTGTCAAAATGCCGGCGTAGATTGTACTCTTTGACAACCGTCACTGCCTCATAACAAAAAAGACATACAGGCCTTTCTCCTTGAAGCACAAACAAGGTGTTCGCCTTCACACCTTTCTTGAAATAGCCTTCCCTCCGCATCAACTTTTCTCTTCTTGGACATTTTGCGAGGATGTATTTGTATTTCTCAATTCCACCTGTTGGGATTGATTTGGAGACGCTGCAGCCTAGTGTTGCGTCAATCGTGGGAAACATAATACCGGTAGGCATGCATTGTGGGTAAATGTAGGTTTCTTTACAAGCCAGCAGCCAGCAACTTGTGCGACACTTTTTCCTGCTGAAATCGGTCATGTGACAGGGAGCGATTGACAGGCCACGGTGTGTGTGTGTGTGTGTGTGTGTGTGTGTGTGTGTGTGTGTGTGTGTGTGTGTGTGTGTGTGTGTGTGTGTGTGTGTGTGTGTGTGTGTGTGTGTTTGTCTGTTGTGGGATTGGTTTGTCGGACAATTTTTTTTAATTATTTTTTTTATTTTTATTTTTTATGCTCATTGGTCAAGGTAAGGCAGGCGGGCCACATAAAAACACATGGCGGGCCACATTTGGCGCGCGGGCCTCGAGGTTGACACGTATGTCGTGGATGGCCACGGTCTCGCTGTCGTCTGGCGCTCCCACGCTGCTCTGGATGTATGCCTGACAACAACAAAATATAAAGTAATCGTGAGTATATTTGACAGATTCTTCTTCAGATGTAGATTCAGATTTCAGATTTATTTTTAACTCTCTCTTGTGGAAGTACATCAGTGCCATCCATTATTTGGTTACAATTTTTTTTAATTGAATTTAAAAAATGTCTATATTGAAAGGTAAAATGCATTAAATAATTGTTTGTTTTTTTTTTAACTTTTAAATGTTTAAATTACTTTTTGTTGAATTCAATATTTGTATATATTAAACGATTGAATTAATTCAATATTCGTTATATTAAAAGGTTGATTATTTCTTTATTATTATAGTATAATTAAAGGAATTGTAACGTTTTCAAAATTAGTGATGAAAATGTTTTTTTTCTTTTTTCCAATAAGAAAAATGTTAAGAAAAATATATATTCGTAGCCTTTTCAGACCAATTACACAATGTTGTGAGTAATAGTACCAATATTTTTATATTGACTTTAAAAGCCTAAGAATTTTGAAATATTCAATTTTTAAATGTATTAAGAAATTATAGGAATAAGAATCATTATATATCATACTATATATGTAAAAGAAACGTTCATTTATTTTCTAATTTAATAATTTTAAATCAACCTAAGAATGAATGGAATTGAAATAAAAAAAATACATTTAAAACAACATTACATTTAAAAATGAAAAACATCAACATTAGAAATGTTAAATTCAAACACTCGATCTTCCGACGGCACCGATCTACTTCCATTCTGTCGTTACATGAGTTTCAACACTGAAGTATTTGACTTGCTGGTCCGGTTCGACACGCCAGGTGGACCCTCCTCCCCGTCCCTACCTCCCTCTCTACCGCCCCCTGTATACTGACTCGCTCCAGCAGCTGAAGTCGCTCCTGGTTCAGCAGCTGCCTACTCCTCAGCTGGTTCAGCGTCGTCTCCATCCGCAGCATCTTGGCGACGTGTCGTCGATGGCGACGCTTAATCAGCCTGACCGTCCTCTGCAGCCTCAGCACCCGCGACTCACCCCGGTCCAGACTCGGCTTGTGGTAGCTGCGGGAGGAAGACCAGTGTTGAAGATGAATGTTTTCAGCTCAAACCAGTCTCTTAAAAACACAATTTAATTCCAAGTCATCGTTAAAAAGTTGTAAAACTCACCAGTGCTCCTCCAGCAAGGGTTTCAGGTCCGGCGGCTCCAGCGACTCTTTCTCCTCTTTGGTCCTCTGATGCTTGGACACGATTGGCAGCGTGGACGAGATGGGTTCGGGGCTCAGGGCTGAGCACAGCACCACGTCTGGTGAATAGGGGAACAGCAGCGTCTCCTCCCAGGGGAGGACGCTCGATATGGTCTCGATAATCGGCAGAACCGAATCGTCCCTGGTACAGAACTCCGTCTCGGACCCCCCTCGTCTGTGACCGTCCGCCGACTGGATCACCGGTGTCAGCCAGACAGGCGGGTCGAGAGACTGACTCTCCGCTCCGTCGCACACCGACACGCCGGGAGACAAGTGCAGACGTTTGGGATCCTTGGTGTCCTCGTCTGAAGCTTTACGCTTCTGAAAACACATTAGAAAGAAACATTGTTTTCATTAAAACAAACTCTTCCTGTTCGTGTCATACTGTTGTTTCTTTTCTGAGAGATAATGAATAGAAATAAGTCGATATTTCTCTTTAAATTTAACGTGCAACCTGTTCATTTTTTGTGTCGCAGTTAAACTTCCGGACGCTCGATCACACCAGTCGTTAAATCCTCCGCTGCTAAAATGTAGTGACATTGAAATGTTGCGATCACTGAGGACGAGAGGATACAGTCGACGCAAGCAGATTTTAAAGCAGATGTTTGGACATATTTTGGTTTCAAAACAAAATAAAAGTAGAAGTTACGACTTCATCAAAAGTCATGTGGTCTGTAAATTCTGCAACACCAGAGTCAAGTACTCGACAATATTTCAAATATATCCTTGTTTTTTGAGTATCAAAAATATATGCATACTATACGTATCGTGATACATATCGTATCGCAAGATTCTTGCCAATACACAATTGATATTCATAACTGAATTTCTTTCTCAATACATGTTGTGTGACCCTGGGATGTAATTAACAGTGATACTTTGATTCAAACATATATGTTTTATTATTATTTGTTGTACTATATATATTAATAAATAAATGCACACGTTGGTTTTCTGTCAGATTAGCAAACCGTTTTAGACAATAATTTATATTTAACAGTTCCCTTAACTCGTAGAAATGAATGAAATAGAAAATGTGGTTTTATTTAACCAAACTAATCGGGATCTTAACATGAACAAACCTGTAACTTGTTGAAGATTGTTGGCACCGCGTTGCTCTCCAGAGATCTGACCCCCCAATGAACTTTGAAGCAGGAAGGAATGAAATGGTTATGGCAGATGTACTGGTGCCGGGACGGGGTCCAGCCTTCGCAACCCATGTACTTGAGCCACTGCTGGAGCCGGGCCTGGTCCTGAAGGGGAAACCTGGGACAGACAGACAGGATTTAGGGGGACCCCAATGAAATTATAATGAAGCAGATCAACTCGGTTTCAGTTGACGTGATCAGAGTGTTTCACAATAAACCTCGATTACAGTGAAGAATTGTCATGACAGCGACAATAACATAACTTTAGCTTGTTTGCAAAATGAAACATTCATTCTCATCGCTGGCTACACTGACTTTTTAACCATGACAACATCATCTGGACTCGTACTTTAATTCGGAAGCGGAGGCTCAATAGTTCACTGTAAACTATTTTAGGGGGAGTTCGGGGGCAGGAGTGGAGTGAAAGTATCTGGATGTTCTGTTCTATGTTAATCTTTGTATCCTTTGTCTTTGTTGTTTTTCTTTGACCTATGTTCTTTGTCTTTATCTTTAGACTTAGATTGTGTCATCTTGTTCTTTCTCTTTATGATCTTGTTCGTATTTTATTTAGATTGATTTTTTATTTTTCATGAAAAATTGCTGTATTTTTTGTGGCTATTGGAAAAAAAAACAATTTCAATAAAGTTTTACCTTACCTTACCTTAAACAATGCTTTAAAAACGACTTTATTATGGGGATGAATCAGAGCCGACTTAATTATTTGAAATAAAACACTCCCTCTGCAATTTTAACAAAACAATAACAAGAAAATCAACTTTGTCGAATAGTTAAGTTAAAACTTAAAGTTGATTAAAGAATTATAAAGAACTAAAAGTTATTTAAATTGAAATATGTTCATATCTAAAAAATAAGATACGACAAACACTGAATAAAATACATGTCCCGATTATCATGGAACCAACCAATTACTTTTATTTATTTATTATTTATTACTATTTTCATGATATATATTAAATATTACGTCGGCTACACAAAAATAAAAAGGTTTTCCGATTCTGATAACTCTTTGACTTTGATTATTAACATAACAAACATTTCTCTTTTACTTCATCATGATGACTTTTTCTTTGTGTCGTCACTTCCGTGTTTACCAAGGCAGCGATGACATCATCATAAATGTGTAAAGCGAATCGCTGTAAAGTATTTTGTTATACTTTTTTAAAAAGTGATCACATGTTTATATTAAGAAGATAGAGGGTAAAATAAAATCACATCATGTCCCGAGAAAAAAAAAAAAAAAAAACATTGTAAAGTCAAGCGTACTTCGAGTAGTGACGTCGCTTAAAGCTGAATCACACACGAAACTTCTTGACATATTTTAAAGATAAAAAATCTTACTTGTAGAAGTTTCTTCTGTCGATGTCTCGGGAACTGATCCTGCAGTTCGGGGCCGAACAGAACTTGTGCAGTTTCATGATGTGTGTGTGTGAGAGAGACTCACAACAAGGTGAAACTCGTGTTGACCGAGTGTCGTATCTGGACGTCACTGAGGTCAAAAAAATGTGACAGCCAACGAAAGAGTGCTTTCATGAAACGTAACAAAGAAACTTTTTCTTTGTTTTATTCATCAGTTCACACGCATTTAAACGCGATTTTCATAATATTTTGTAATGTAGTACTATTTTAAATTATTATTAAAATATCGCATTTACAAGTATTTTTCAAACTGGTATTTGAATAAGTGTTATTTGGGATGAGTAACTCATATTGCCAAATTTATAAATTATACTTATGTATATTATACGTTTTATATTTTATTTATAATCAGTAATACATCATTTCTCTTTACTTAAACTTTAAATATAGTTTGTTTCACCGCGAATTGGGTTCATTTAACTTTATATTTATTTTAATTTGTTTTAAATGCAAGTAAGTATGTAATTTTTATTTGTATAGCTTTTCCAGATCAGGTTCACAAAGCGCCTAAAGAATCAAAACAATATTCAATAAAGTATATACTTTAAAGGGCAAGATAACACTGATAACACAACAGGAGTTCCAGAAAATCAAGGAAAAGCCTGCACAAATAAAAACGTCTTATGTACTGTTAACTTTCAATAAAAAAAACAGATTAAATACAAAAGTTACAAGAGTTACTAATTTCAACAACAACAACCAGCAAAGAAGTAAAAAAAAAAGCTCTTGAAATGTATTTTTAAACGCAGCTTTATTTACAAAACATTCCAAAGAAAATGTAGAAAGTAAGGTCTTGGTTTATAAAGTTTGTAACACAATGTAAAAAAAAGTTATAATGACATAAAAGTAAAGTAAACTCATCAAGTGTTAAAGGCTGGTTTAACTTTAAGATCGACAATAACATGTTTATCATCATGGTTTATTAATAATAAGTAACTAAGAGCTACATTAAAAGGAACTTTTGTAATTCATCTACCTTCTTAAGTGGTGTTTGTAAAGTACATGTGGTTGATAAAAGAATATAGATATTTGTAAACCATAAAATCAATATTGGTAAACCACCAATCCAAGTGTGATGAGTAAGGATTAGAACAAATGGATGTAAAACTTAAAATGCTAGTCGAGACCCACGGAGATCACAGTGACGATGCATCTTCACAAAGATAAGTGAGGCGTCAAATGAATCACTTTAGTAATAAGGATGGATGATTTGTTTCTTTTGAGACATCTTTACCAAATATTGGTGCCTTTTACAGTATTTCATGATTCAAGGAATCCTGAATCATAGATGTCAACATGACGAATAATTCAATCATCTATAACAATCAGTTTCATTGTAGCTTTTTAAATTCATCACTAACTCAACTCTTTCTTTCATGTCAGAATAACTAGAAAGAACATTAAAAACAATGAATCGAAGGCCTGTAAATCATACTGACATGTTTTGTAGTTCTTTTCTGACTTATATAAAAAAAAGAAAAAAAGGAAGAATATACAATTGAATCTTGTCTGAGTTAATTGTATATTTTACGTTTTTGGCACCTCCCTGCAGTTCCATCATGTAGCGTGGATATTTAGGATAATTAGTTTTCAATTCCTGTCTTAACACTTTGGTCTCGTTGACTTTTGTATATATAAGAGACTCTGGTTGGATCGAAGGTAGAACTTTTTCCTGATCCGTGTGGAAAGAAAACTTCAGATTCAGAGAAACTCCAAACTGTACATCAACAAGCGTCAGAAGTATTCTGTAAACTAAGACTTTGTCTCTTGACTGTAGAGCACGGACTCAGATGTTGGTGAGGATCGAGCTGGTCACTATGACAACGGAGATGGTTCCCGGGAGGTCGTTGTCTCGACGGTTGCCTTTGTCCTTCAGGTGCACCGTCTGGCCGAACTCACCTTGCTCGGCAGGCAGCGTCACCTGACCCAGGAAGGAGTCCTTGACCATGTTGTGGTTGTAGATCTGGAGAGAGAGGAAGTCCAGGTCGTCACTCAAACCTTTTCTTTCCTGGACCGACACACGAACCTCGATGCTGATCGGCTGCTTGGACTTCTTCCGGTAGAAGAGACCTTTGGTGTCGAAGTGTGGACTGCGGGTCGTCTTGTGGACTGTGGACCGTACTTTGTGGCCCTCACAGCGAATGATTACGTACGGATCTGAAGCTGCACAGCGAGTTGGAGATAGTTAGAAGGCAGAACAACCGAGAGCATGTGCAGGAAATAGTGTATGTATGAATGAATGAAATACGCCCTAGACTTATTTAAGGTAGTTGACCCCATAAGACAGACATGGGCTCAAAATATGGCTCCTATTTTAATCTATAATTGTTTTATTTTATTGTTTTAACTCATTCAAGTCATAAAATGTATTTGTTTGAGGATCTTTTTCTCTTTTATCTGTCAATTTTTAGTGAATATTTTTGAAAAAAGTAGGTTTTTGTATAATATTTCTAGAGTAAATGTTTTTTTTAATTAAAACATTACACAATAAAATAGCTTATTAAGTTGTATTTCATAAAAAAATGGAAAACTACACCCTGATTGCATTTGTTCTTTTGGGTTGTATAAGTAAGTAAGTATATAATATAATACATTTTTTTTGTTAAGGATCTATAAATGAATTAATTCGAAAATAAAAAAATATGCAATATACAGTATATTATTATATATAATGTTCTTTTTATTTTATTTTTACATTAAGTTTTCCAATCTAATTAAATCTCCTTTTATTTGTCCCTTCTTTCTTTTGGATTGATGGCCCTTACATCAGTCTTAGTATATAATGTGGCCCCTGAGGGATTCTAACTTTGCCCATCCCTACTAAGAGATCTATCCAGATCTAAGGGGTTAATTTAAAAAACAATTCTAGCTGAAGAAACGTTTGAGGGGTTACCCTTGATTTGAAATGTGCATTTTGAATCAGGTCTTAAACAACAGAATTATAATGAAACTAAAGACTCTGTCTTTACTCTTATTACAGTTGATAATGAGCCCGAGGACAAGAAGCCAAAAGCCTAACCCCCTGAGGGTGTGTCCTAAACCCCCTGATCTGTAAACAAATGTTTGTTCTTTTTAAGCTAACACAACGTACCTCCATCCGAGTCCTGTCCCGCGAGTCCGTTAGCTTCCACGACGTGGACTTGAGTGACCAGGGAGGGGTAACCACAGACTCCAGACCAGCAGGTTTGGGGGGGCTCGTCCAGGGTCAGCTCGCTAGAGAGGACGGTGAGAATTAGAGAAGGTTTGGAACAGTTTGGGAGGAGCTTACAAGATAATAATATTATACTGTGGACGTCTCCCAGGGGTTCACAACAAAATCTACAATTTAAAAAATATGTATTTAGTTTTAAGTTTTTTACACAATGAAGTAAACACGATTAGCTTAGACTTCTGTTGAGCCAACTACTATTCTGTACACATCACTATCATGGAAGGAATCATAAATCAATGTTTAAAGCGACAAAGAATACACTTCAAGAGGTGAATATAAGTGTATGACACTAACAAGTAATTTGTTTAAAATTAATTGATTCATTCATGAGCTTTATTTGTATATAAAGATAACTTAAGTAACACTGTATGTTGTACCAAAATATTAAGCATCATTGCTGTCATAAAACAAACACTGTGGCTTCATAAAAATTATTTTCTAAAGACCATAATTGAAGTAAAATGTATACTTAAAACAAATATATATCTATTATATAATTATATAATATTTCATTTAATTTGAATTTCAAGTATTGCAATTGTGTATAAAAAAAAAATCAATCCATTTGACTAATACTCGCATATTAAAGCTAATAGTTTAATAAAAAACATCACTAAACATACAAATAATGTTTTTTATTCCATTTATTAAAATACCTGGATAATGCTTGTATCATAGACGTTACAGATGATACATTTATGTAGAATTGACTTTCAAATGTTAATAAACATTTTATTCTGTTTTAATTATTTCTGTTAGTAGATCAATCAAGTAGTTCATGTAAGTTTTATGTTTGATTTCTCATGGATTGATTGCTTTGGCCTCGTGTTTTGCACATGCGCAGCACTGTAGTCTGCTGAGATCCGGTGCTGAATGTTTCGTTTGACGAACCTGCAGTCGGAGGGAACATCAGTGAAGATGCGCAGCAGGAAGTCTCCCTCCAGCCCGGGTTCAAAGGTCGTGGGGATGATGACGTAGCGACCCTCCTTCAGGTCGATCCGCACGAAGACAGACCTGGAGTTGATGTAGGCGCTGCCGCCGACTTTCTGCTGCTTCACGTGCATTCGATAGGTGCGGTTCAACTCCACCTGCACACACGTGCATGTACACACACACAAACACAAACACACACACACACACAATGGTAACATCAGGTACAGCACTGTCACACACAAGTCAACACAAAAACAAACGCACATACCTTGTGTATATCAAAGCCGATGGGCAGGTTCTGGCCCTGGCCACCCTTCAGTGAGGCCCTGCGGTCCCTCTGCTGCAGACAGATCAGCACCTCGTCTTCAGGCTTCTTCACGTCGAACACGTACTGCGACACACGGACCTCTTTAGTCGCACAAACCTCTCTGACTACCGCAAAGAAATGGCACCTGTGGGTTCTGCACAAAGCTGTGCTGGTTGTTGGTGCAGCCTCCGGCCCGGTTGAGCAGCGGGTCGTCGTGTCGGCGCCAGACGCCGCGGATCACCGTCTCCTCCCAGGTCTTGTGCAGACTCAGGTAGGACGTGTTGATGAGACGACACAGGATCAAGTCGGTGAAGTTGTTGATGAAGTCGTCGAACGTCATCCTGCAGGGGGGACGAAAGGGGTGAGTGGATGCGGGATCCTCGTGTGACCACCAGAGGCACTGTTGGACTCACCAGAACTCGCCGTCGTCTCGCACGGTCACGCCGATTTTCTCTCTCTCACTCTTGCTCACCTTCTTCCACTCTTCTGAGCTGGAGGAAGAGGAACATTTAGATGATCTTGTTTTACACTGGTCCCTTTGTTTATGTTGGGTATTAAGTTCTTAAGACCCGGGGCCTTGAACAAAATCTGGAGAGTAGTAAACATTATATTTTTCACTTGAATTATAAATTCAACATTGCATTAAGATGCCTTTCCTCTCACCAACCCTATCAGTTAAAGTGACCTGAACAGCTCCCATAATGCTTTGCCGCCCAGCCAACAAACAACAGCTTTTAATCCCTTTTGACATAGCAACATAGCTAATAAAAACATCTTTGTGGGTTTCTGGATAAAGTCTTACTTGTCGCTCCAAGGTCCGTTCCACTCGCGCTGGCCCCAGGGATTCCTCATGCGGATCATGGTGAGTTTGTCGGACCTGAAGTAAGCCAGCAGGCCGTGGCCCAGTCGCACCCGGCGCACGTCGGTCACTGCGTAAGCGTGACCTTTGACCAGACCGCAATCAAGTCGGGCCTCCATGTCGGCAGCGGTTTTCGCCTGGAGACATACGATACGCGTCACAATACAGGGGCAATGATACGATATATTGCAATACTTTAAGAACAAGAATATATTTGTAGTATTGTCGAGTACTTGACTTGACTGGACATGACTGGTGTTGACATGACTCTTGACTAAGTCTTGACTGCTTTTATTTGTTTTGAAACCAAAATATGTCCAAACATCAACTTTAAAAGTGGCTGGAGTTGACAGTATCCTCTCATCCTCAGTCAACGCCATGATCTCACATGATTTCATTGCTCCTTTAACTAAGGAGGTTGTAATGACTGCTGCCATCTAGCGACCAAAATTCTAATTGCAACACAAAAATAAACAAAACGCTTTGAATATTTTGCAAGTAAGTCGTAAATAAATAAAAATAATCGTACTATTTTATTTTATATACAATTTATTACAACATAAACCATACAATAACTATAATAAAATATGATGAGAAAAAATAATAATAATAATTAGAGTTAAAACAGTGCATTAATGGCGATTCAGTATTGATAGTGAAAAATATTGCCATATTTACGATGTTATCTTAGACCCATACTGGGCACATGACCTCACCTGGATCGAGCAGCTGATCAGACCCCCTCGGTTGTGGACTTTAAGGACTCTCTCGAAAAGCTCATTCCGTTTGTCTTCATCCTCCTTCACGTCGCTCTCCACCAGGCTCATGGGCTCCGACACACCGCCGGTGAAGTCCACCAGCGCGTCTGCCGTGTTCCCTCCGTCCAGGGCCTCGTAGCAGCCGCACATCCTGGAGAGAAAAATAAGCTGGTGAGACGAATCATGGGCGTCAAAGTCTCCAACGGAATAACTTACTTGGCGTAGGCCTTCTCGACCAGCGCGCTCCAGAACTCGTTGCTGTCATTGGAGTGGCAGTAGATCAGATCTCCGTTGGCGGTGGGCAGCCGGTCGTCGATCACCACGTCCACCCAGTCGCCGAAACGCCAGAAGCGGAAATGGAAGATACCGGCGTACGCCTCCGGTTTCTCACCGTCCCACTCCTGATCCTTCCAGTCGGGGATCACCTGAGAATGAAGGCACATGTTGTGACGAACGTCCAAACTAAAGAAGCATTTTCAATCAAAGATCGACGCAGTATTTTCAATAAAAGGTACAGTATATTTCAAAAAGAATCCACAAATGAAATACTTTAATTTATTTATCACATAAAATCCAAATAATAAAAATTTGAAACATACGTTCTAAAATAAATGTTGTTTTAAGTTATATTTAGTATAACAACAATAATGATAGTCATGATCCTCGTTCATTTTGTCTTAGTTTGTTTCCTATTTTGTTAGTCGGAGGCTGGTGTGCACAGCTGAGCTGATCAGTTCTACTAAAGGAGCTCCAAAGCAGGAAGAGATCGCCACTTTATTGCATATACCGTCCAGGATACTGGGATTGTTTCTTACATTTGTCAGCGTTTTCTGTTGAAGTAAGATTTATTCTTTTTTTTGGACTAGTTGGAGCCTGTTTTGGATTTATCCTTTGTAGATTTTATCTATTAAAGATGGTAACTTTTGGATACTGTTTCTGCTTTTGGGTCCTCTGACCCTACATCTGTGCCAGTAAAAACGTTGTTTTTTTTTTTAAATCAATAGGTTTTATACTTTCATTTGGACTGCATGAGGCCTTGAAATGAAAAAAAAAAAGAAGGTACATTTCATTTTCATTTCCAAATTAATTCTCTCCAACACTGATCTTCTTACCTTTTCCCAAAGTTTTTTTTTTTCAAACTGATAAATAATCTATTAAACACAAACGGTAAAATGCTTATTTACTCTCATATGAACGGATCGTAAGTGAAACTTTCTTTAACCCAGCAGCCAAGAACTTCCGCGTCAGCGACCCCCCAGAGAGACTCGCATTATAGCATCCGACCTCCGAGGCCTGAACCCGAAGACGTCACCTGTTGAAGCGAGCGTGTCAACCACCCACATCCTGACGAGAGGTCCCTGCTGACAACACGCTCGCACCAGAACCTGGAGAGTTCAGTGAGGGATATAAATACAGACTGATCCATTGAGTCAAGACGAGTTCCGTCCCCGGAGACTCCCCGAGTTTCCTCTCGCACGTCATCGGAGTGTCTGTTGCCGGGCAACACGATGCATCCCAGCTCCCTCAGCTGAACTCAGGTAAATTTGTTTTGGCAAATATATATCAGAATTTTGTACGGTTGAGTGTTTTAGCTCCGACTAGTCCTGATCACGCCAAGAAATTCAAACCACCAACGGTGTTAATGTTGATTTAAAAAAAGATATACATGTAGAGCAGCCTGATGGGAGAGGGCGTGGAGTCAGGAGGGGAGGGGGGGCAGAGTGGGGCGTGTGTCATGGAAATAGTTGGAGATGCATCGCGGTAGAAGGTCACTCTTCACTCTGGCATCAGAACCGGGACGAGAACCTGCAACATGGACCGGGCCAGCGCTCCTCCTGACACCACGGTACTGGAGTTTAAAGAGGACAACCCGCTGACGGAGGTTTGTATATCTTTCAAACTATTTTCAAAGAGATTTATCTGCAGATAAACAAGTTTCACTGTTATTCCATAAGTAGATGTTTCACATAGTGGGCAACAAAAAGTAGCTTAATGTCAGTTGCAAATAAATTCATTTTATAAATATACTGTAAAATCATGTTGTTTGCCATGTTTATATTCAAGTTTAGTTTTAGTTTCCATTAACTTCACACTATGATTTTATTTCTGTCTATTCTGTATTTTGAAATGAAAGTCAAACAGAAGCCATGTTTTTCTTGTCTTGGTAAATGTTTTCATTGGGAAATGAATCCTTATAGCAAAAAAAAAAAATCAGTTTTCAAGCAGTAAACATGAATGACCAGAATTGAATAATACACTAGCGACGGAACAAACCTCTGCCCAGGAGCTCATCACAAATTGCGTTATAATAACACAACATAAAATGTAATCAATAACTTGCATGATTCAAGAATTGTAGAGGATTGTGACGCTTCCTGATCGAGAATTTAAAAAAAAAATGAAAACAATAAAAATTTGATTATTCTAGATTTTGGGGAATTTAAAAATGGCTCACGGTTATCAGATTAAATTTGATTTATCAAAGTCATTTGCTATTTTTTTTAACCAGATTTGACAAAGCAGGAGTGAATAAAGAATCCTTCATTTTTTTCTTGAAACCAGACTGATCACATCAAAAAATGTAATCATCCAATATTTTTTTCCATTATCAACAGTTCTTTGAATCATATTTCATTGTTTAGTTGTTTTTCTAGCAGAAAACCACATAACCTTCTTCGCAGAGGTAACGCATACAAAGTACTTCAACCTAACTAACATTATTTCGTTGAAATACACAATAAAAACCCATTTAGTCTGGTTGGGAACCAGTTATGGGTCTAATGCTGACCAGCGTGGCTAAAGATCGAAAAGAAAACACCCAAACCAACCATCAGAATCAATCAGGAGTCAATAAGTCCTGAGGGTCTTCTAACCCGATGACCTCCCGATCGTTGGCTTCACCAGGATCTCTACAGGCTTTGTGATTAACCAAAGTCTTCTCTGCAGATGATGCGTCTCCGGGTGTCGTCTCTGCAGAAGTCTGGTCAGAAGCGTCAGGAAGGCGAGCGTCTGCTGCTCCCTCACGAGGCGGTCTATCGCCTGGACTTTCACAGCCCGGACCTGAGCTTCTCCCGCTGGCGCTTCTCTCTCCAGGGCCACGGCAGGGTCACCATCACGGGGATCTCCCAACACTGGACCCCCGACCTCACCCACCTGATGACCCGCCAGCTGCTGGAACCCATCGGAACCTTTTGGCGAAACGCAGACGATCCCGAGGATTCGCAGCTGAAATGTCTGGAGGCGGACATGCAGGAGTTCGGAGAGAGGATCGCCGAGCTGGCCAAAGTCCGGAAAGTCATGTACTTCCTGTTTGCCTGCAAGGACGGAGCCAAGGCGGCCGACCTCAGCTGCTCAGTGGAGTTCACCCCCGAAAAATGACTTTTACAAATCACTGTCACCCCAACGTTGCTGGTCATCAAACCCCGAAAGTTTCTCTCCATCACTGATAGTCTGTTCAAACCCGTCATTTTGTGTAAATATCCACATCAACTAAATAAAATACTGACCTTTGCAGTGGAATTATTTTTCAACGTTTCATATAAAGACTTAATGAGGAGCAGGCTGGTAAAGGTCAGTAGGTCAAAGTCGTGTCTATATCAAACCTGCCACATCATCAGTAGACATGATGGTTGAAGCCATTTTTACTGTGACTACATAATAAAGAACTATAGATGAATTGGAGACTTGTAAAATATATTATATAGGTATTTTAATATATAGGTTAAAGATTATCAATGTAAATAATTTAATATTTAAAAAAGTTAAAAGTGAATCATCCTGAAAACCTTTAAACGTTTTAACCATCACAGCAGTAGCATCAATGTGTATTTTCAATTTTGAAGTCCCGCCTCGAATCATCAAATCTGGCCATTAATGTCTTGAAAAACCTTGTTTTGTTGTTTTTTTTAAAATAGCGAGTATTTGACAGTCTGGACGATAAGACAGACACTCAGAGTAGAACCACATTCACACAGGAAGGAAGTTTGGCAGTTCGTAATGGAAGTATGAAGTTTAAATTGGAGAAACATTAGAAGCAAAACTAACTGTAATCTGTGTTTGGCAATGTCATGTGATACTACAACTATAGCCAGAGTGGCAGCAGAAAGTTGCACTCAGGACCCAGAGCAGAAAATGAGATGGTGCTGTGGTTGTGTGACAAGAAAGAAAATCAATCCTCCTCTCTAACCATCGACTGATCGTTGCATTTGCAGATCGAGGCTGATGGTCACGACCTCATTTGATCCAGACGAGCCCGGAGCCCAATTTGCACTCTAGTTTGGATCAGACAGATCCAAGCTCCTGCTCCTGTTTGACCCGCTTTCTTTGGTTCAACTTTCACTTCCTCACAGTGTAAAACTGGCAACACTCACCTTCTGCCACAGCAGCTCTCTGGACGCCAGGCTGGAGCAGGCGGCGACGAACCAGCAGTTTCCTAGCTGACCCTGGTGAAGGTCATGGGCACTGATGCCGTCCACGAACAGGTGAGGGTCGCCGCTCAGCTCCTGGGGGGCGGTAAAGTCTGGTTAGTGAAGGGGGCGCCGGAGAACATGACGACTCACGCGAGTATTTAAAAAAAAAGGGAAAGTGAAACAATAACAGGAAGTAGTTTAACAAGCACTTGAATAAAGACAGGAAGTAACTTGGCAAATAATAAAAGATGAGGGGGAAAAAAAACACCTGGAACGACAGGAAATGAGAAACACAGAAGTAGTTTGACTTAACAAAAGATATTTTGTGTTCGTTCTGATACGATCAGTTTTATAGTTGACTATAGATAAAGAATGAGGAAAGACGTTGTGAGATTGAGGATCACGTAAAATGACATGACAAAGCCAGATATGGCCTCCAGGACACGAGTCAGTCATCATTCACATTCAGCACTACTAGAGTCCCGGTGGTCACGCGACGCCACAAGCCTGGTGGGCAGCAAACGGTCGACCACCGCGAGTAAATGTGGACTCCCTGTGATTACAAGGATGTTTGAAAAAACCAACCACAGCAGTGAGAGGTGGAGGCCCCGGGTGGGACGCAGATGACAGAGCTTGTGAATCCAGAATAGCTCAAAAGGGAACCAACAGCAGGAATAAGTTTGAGTTTTATCTTTGAGATGTTACATTTAACCACCACATTTTCCTTGTTCTATAAACAAAAGATGAATTTAAAATATATATTTGTAATATACCAAAATAATCAACTTGCCTCGTTTTTTTAAATATCTTTCATTATTTTGCAAAACATAATCCAATTGCAAATAAAAAATAAGACGTTTAGTAAGTTGCAGAAGAAAGAAAAACCTTTTTTGTGAACTTCTGTAAGACTTTGTTGTTAGACTTGTAAGCGATAATAAGGTTTGACCTCTTTTAAAAAACGATTTAAACGTTGTTCATGTTTGTCTTTGTGATTGTTGCCTTTTTAGATTTTTAGGTTGTCTGACGTCTTTTATAGTTACTTTGTTTTTTAAACTCAACCCAGACAAAAAGTTTCATATTTTTCTCTGAAGTTCAAAAACTCTTATCTACACAGTCGTCTTACTCATTTTAGTTTGTAACAAATTAGTTGTAAAATAAAGGGAGGTGAAGAAGAGAGTGCAGACAGGTGCATCAACAGTGAAATAAGAACAGAAATTAGTGTTTTCAGAAGGACATGTTGAGAAGTTAAGAGACACAGACGAAGGTAAAGTGAGAAGAAAATCATGGATTCCTGACTCTTATCGAGGAAAATTCCTCAAATGATAGAGAAGATCAGATATTAAAGACAAACTCCTTATCTCCGTCAGTTAGTGTTCGGAAAGAAAAACACTTCCAACTCGAGCTTTTTTGCACAAAAGTAAAACCTCAAACTTTGCTCTCGCTGACCGATCCATAATAGTGATCGACGGGAGTGCCCATGACTTCCTGTTTAATTATTCATCTGCGGGGAAGTTGACCATCATCGTAAAAGGAGGTGAGCATGATCTGAACGGTTTCACTGGATGAGACGTTTACAGAATCTTCTCCAAGATTTTTATGAAAACACACAAAAGTAGATCATTCCTCCTCGATGGGAGTCTTTAAAGTCAATTCATTTCTGTGACTCTATTAGCTCAGCAGATTTGACACGCTAGCAAAACAAATTTGCTCTCGGCGGACACACCCACCAGACGATTGTTCGCTTTAAGACCCACAGACGGGGGAACACCTTGAAAACATACACAACACGGATGTATCTTACGACCTGTACCTTGGACTTATAGTCCGGGTGTCGGACCTTCCTTGAATTAAAGGTGAGAGACTAGAGTTTTTTAACCTTCAGCTTTAATTGGACATACAGGTCCAGGTATTCAACATTTAAAATACTGAATGACCTCAAAACCCAGAACAATGTTTTGAAAAGACCTTCCTACTCCAAAGTGTTGATTCTTACCTTCGGTCTCTTCCAGGTGACATGACCGATGCGGTTATTCTGGTAGAAGAGGGACTGGTCGGCGGCGGGGAACAGAGGGTCCTCGAACAGACGTCCACTCTGCTGGGACTGCCGCTGCAGCGCCGAGAAGGACTGACCCTCGTACGGCACCACCATCCTTCTGCACACAACATCAGACGCACATCACGGATCCACTTGGTCGAGATTTAAACCGAAACACAAACACTAGATTGAGAAACCCCGGAGTCACGTGACAGGATGACGAACAGGAACGAGTGTGGTCTGGTTTCTCCGTGGATCAGCAGCCGAGTAAACATGAGATAAAAGTGTGTGTGTGTGTGTGTTTCTGTGTGTTTATTTTGAGCCTCAGTGGCTACTGATACTTACTAGCACCACATAGCATGGTTTAGCTCTCGGGTCAGTGACTAGGGTCAGGAGGATCATGGGAAATTAGCCAGTTGAAGCGTTAAAAAAAATCTATTTAGCTGTATACAAATGAAAAACATGTCAGTACGGCAGTTGTGTTTTGTGAAACTAGCGTTTATGAATTCATAAACAAACCCAAACAACAAACGCATCTCAGTCCCTGTGACTCAACAAACGCGAGTCGCTTCGGTCTAAACTAATACTAATGTGTTTAGTTTCTTCAATAACGTGGCTGTCCATCAATGTTTATTCTATTCTTAGCAGTACTAATAATTTTAGGTTTAATGTTTGAAAATTTACAAGAAAAAAAATATCAGGTTAATGAGTTAAACATGTTTCATGAAAAATACATGATGTCTTTTGATTTTTTAAAACTATGAACTGGAAATGATCACTTCCCTAATCTGCTCCTCTATGTGTTTCTTTGAAAATAAAATTCTTCTTTTGTTATACTTTGCTGCATTTATTTAACAACATATGGATTGTTTATAAAATGCTTAACATATTGAATACTTGTTTATCATCTTTACAGTTTTTACTGCTTCAGAAGTAAATTGAGTTGCCGTCTCTTCCAGGTTATTCTGCTCTTCATGGGTGTGTTTTTGTCTCTGAAACGTTCAAAAGCCTGCAGAGGTACCCCCCGCTGTGGTCTTCAGAGGAACATGGGTGTGGCGTCATGTGGTTCCGTGTGGTCACCAGTGAACACACCGCCTCAGACTGCTGTGTGGTTCAGATGTTCTACTTCCCGGTCTGGTGAACAAGTGGTCCCAACGATTAAAAATCTATGACAAACTATATATTTGTTTTACCTGATAATGCTGCTATATAAGAAAAGGAGGGTTGTAATGTTAACTTCAAAGTAAAAGCCTGGTAAACAAGCAAATGGGAAGTGTTTTCTAATGCAAATCGTTTTCTGAAGAAAATGCTATACTGAGATAATCTGAATACAAAACGCAGCTTCCATTTTAGGAAACATTTTAAGTTAATCATTTCGTTTTATTAGTATAGTTTTCTTGGTGATCAGCTCCAAAAATGTACTTTTATACATTGTTGTGTGACTTAATCTCTTGTATTTCAGTGTAGCATTCTTCCCTTATCATGGTTTTTGTTTACTGCAAATTGCCATTTCAGGAGTATATATTCTATCTTTAAATTAACTTTTCTTTCATACACATTTAAATCACGTTTACGGCGTCATTTTAAGTTCAGTTTACGAACTTTATTTTTGAAAGCGTACCGGAAGTGGGGGTGTGAACGCTAGCTAAAGTAAAGATGTTCGTATCATGGAAAGACGATAAACATCACTTATCTCTTTTTCAAATACACATATATCATCATTGCTTTTGCAAACTAATCCACCTTAAAAATGTTTTATCACAAGTTTACAAGCATTTTTAACTTTAAAGTAAAACAATCTTTCAGCCTCGCAGCGATTTCGTTAAATGACGTTTGGTAGGATTTATCGTGACAGAAAAGTTTGTTGTGTGTGTTTTTGTTTGAGTAAAGAGATATAAAGTTTACCTGAGGGTGTGTTGACAGCAGCGTGTAGGAGGAAAGTGCTGCTTGATGCTGCGGAATCTTCAGATCTTTCCTCCTTCTGTTTTTAAGGCGGAGGGCGAAGAGATTATGGTGGTGCGTTCAAGTGCAGCACGGAAATACGCGCGAAACTACTGGAGCTCTAAATGTAACATTTTCGAATCTTTGAATCTAAAAATGAGGTGTCAGGATGACTAGTGAGGGGGTCTAGAAGTTGCTCTTGGTATCTCTGCCTGTCACTAAAATAATCCTTGTTCCTTCAACATCCAACCCGGATTTCAGTAGTTTTAACAGGAATAAAAAAAACATAATTGGTTAAATCACATTTTATTTTGTAATAAAAAAAAATTGTAGAATGCAAAAAATAAAGTGTTTAAAGCATTTTTTAATAAAAAATAGTGAAAATGTTGCAGAAAATATTAATTACAAACATATTATTGTTACTAGTACTATGTATTAATGTTATGTTTTTAGGTGTCTTTATTCAAAAAATTATGTTTTAATTTATAAATATGAAACATCTGGGTTTGGGGTATTATGCTCGAGTATTTATTTATCAGTTGGGGAACACGCGGCATAAATTAAATGACTGAATGAATGCGCTATTGAGCAGTTTAATTCAATTATACATTCTCACCACTAGAGGGAGAGGCTAAACTGCAAGATGGGTGAACTGTCTTGTGTCCTGCATTGACGTCACTTTGACATTAATCTTTAACACAAAACAGGAGAAACATTTAAAGAGTCATGTGAGAAATTGCACTTTACACTAAGAGAGCGCTGATTTTACACAAACTCACCTGTCATTTCACCTGAGCGGAGCTTCAATCTGAGGACAGGTAGACCATGAATTTGTTGTCGAGCTGATTATCGACCTTCTTTCATTTATATTTAAGTTTATATGGAGAGTGATGTTCAAAACAACCTACGAGATCTTGTTTTAGTGGTGCAGGGTTTTACTAAAATTAGGTTATTTGATTTACGTATGTCCACTAACACGTCTGGCGTACTTGGACTGGCCACTGAGCAATGCGTAATTCTGCAGTTGGTCATAATGTTTTGGCAAATTAAAGTGTTTTTTTTCCAAACTTAAAGGCAAGGATATGAGTCGTTCCAAGCCAGAGTGTATGACCCAGGCCAGGTTTTGAACCAACACCTTTGACTTCAACACATGCTCAGCAGCTCCATCTTCATCAGAAAGATTTATATATTTGTTTGACTCTTATAGTCATTTCTATTTATTTATTATTGACTTCTTCTCCACAGGGTCCAGGATGTTGATCGCGTTGTTGACGACCCTCCTTGCTGGCTCTGTGGCCCCAGAGTCTCCTCGTTCTGACCGAGAGGGTGCAACTGTTGCTGCCTTCATCAGGGTCAAGGGTCAGCAGGAGTTGAGGTTGACCTGTGGAGGAGGAGAAGGTGAGTGAAAGGAGTTTACATGTTGAGGTTCTACTAGATGACTCCATCCTTGCGCAGGTTCGGTGAAGTTCTGGCTCACCCCGTTTGGAGAGATCCGCTCTCCTGGTCAGCACAGTGACCCGGTCTACATGCACCCTGACGGGAGTCTGATGCTCTCAGGGACCAGCAGCCTCCACGCAGGCCGCTACCGCTGTCTCCTGCAGCACCCCGGTGGGTCCGCAATGTTCCTCTACGACCTCCAGGTTGACCCCAGAAGCCACCAGATCCAGAGGGCTGAAATCCAAGGGAGGTCCGGGAGGCGGGTTCGGTCGGTGCTGCAGGAAGACCGGGTGCAGGGACACATGGCTGCCACGGTAGCAGCATCGCTGTTGATGACGTTTGTAGTGGGGTTCAGTTTTGGAGCCCTGGGTCGCACTCAGTTCTTCAGGTGAGGATTTGAATGAATACAAATTGCATCGCATATCTTAATTACATATCAATTTGAATAAACAAAAACAAACATTTATGATGAAATAAAATGTATTTAATTCTCTTAGCTATTACATATTTTGTGATGTTGTGATTCCCTCAGGGGCCACGTTATATATTGATATTGTTCTAAGGGGCCCTCAGTCTAAACTTAAGAAGGGAACAATAAAAGGAGCTTTAATATGATGAGGAAACTTTATATAAAAAAAAATAAATATAGGACATCTTAAGATATAATTTGATTGCATCTTTGTCCATTCATTGTATTCAAAGGTACATGAAAAGAAAAACATTTTACGAGGACGTACTTCGCCCATTTCAGTTTTAACATGGATAGATATTGTGGCCCTTACTGGCCACTGACCACACGGTATTAAGCTGTACCTATCTATCTGAGACGTAATTTTCAATCTTTATGATAAATCAAATACGCTTTTCACTTCTTATTTATTATACAACAATGTATGTATTTTGATATACAATAAACACACCTAAAAATTGATAACATATTGTGGTGGTGACAGTAAAACAGAACTACAGTAATACATGTATTACGTTGGAAACAGTGGATTATTGCGTAAGAGAAAATAATCCAGGTGCGCCCCCATGTGGTTACAATGGAGAAACTCACTTGTGAATAAATCATGATGCAAATATTTGGATTTAAAATCTCCTTCTTCATGATCACATCATCTTCTCTAAGGTGCTTCGAAGCGATCACCAGACGGTTCAAGTCACCACGACGGGCGCAGAGAGCCGACAATCTGGAGGAAGATTCTAATGTCTCCATGGCAACCCTGCCCTCCGTGTACGACAACCAGGCGTTTCAGGTGGAGTGTGATGGCGACGTGACCCGCGAGGAGACACTTGTTCCTCCGAAACCTCAGAGGAGCTTCAGGAACCGAACGGCGGATCAGGAGGTCGTGGCTGAGGTGGAGACGGAGAGATGTGACTTGGAGGAGGAGAGGAGGAGTTCAGAAACAGAAAAGATGGGATTAGAGGAAGATGGAGAGGAGATGAAAGATCAAGGAACTGGAGGAGAGGAGGAGCGACGGAGTGATGATGGAAGGGGAGCGAGGACAGAGGGAGAGAAACAACAGGAGGGGGAAGTAGAGCAGTGGAGGATGAGAGGACTGGAGTTCAGCATTGACATGTGGTCTGACGTGGAGATGGAGAAAGAGGTGGGAAATGGGGAGGAGATATGGGGAGGTAGGAGATCAGGAGAAGAGGATTCATTGAGAAGAGAGGAGGAGGAAAGACTCAGCGAGATGGAAGAGGAGGTGAGAATCTGCACTGATGATGAGACGGAGGAAAAGCATGGGGAGGTGACAGATCTGGAGGAGAGGGAGGATCAGAAGAAGGAAGGAACTGGTCAAGAAGGGGATGTGAAGGTTCAGGACGAGGTAAACTATCAAGAGGAAGAGGAGGTGAATATTGAGGGGAGGATGTGGATCACAGAAGAGATGATTGAGATGGACCCAGAGGAGGTATGGAGTCACGGCGAGAAGGTAAGAGGTCCAGAGGATGAGGAGGACCAGCAGGAGAATGTAAGGGAGGAAGAAGAGGAGGGGAAGGATCAAGAGGAGGAGGAGGACCAGCAGGAGAATGTAAGGGATGAAGAAGAGGAGGAGAAGGTTCCAGAGGAGGAGGACCACAAGGTGGTTTATCTAGAGGAGGTGAATGATCAAGAAAGTGAGGTGAACGTTCAGGAGAAGGATCACCAGAAGGAAGCAAGGGATGCAGAAGAGGAAATGAAGGTTCAACAGGAAATGGAGAATGAAGAGGATCAAAGAAAAAGCAGTGATAACATCAGCAAACGCTCATCCTCTGACTCGGAAAAGGAGACAGGAGGTGAGAAACAAGAGGAGTCGAGAGTGTCTCCATCTTCCTCCCCCTCTCCTCCTCGAGGACGCAGGAGTCGAATCATCCGTCTGTATCAGTACGACGAGGAGGGTCAGCCGTACTCCCACCTGCCGACCCCTGACCCCGCCGCGATGGGCCCCGCCCCCAGACTCAAACAGCGCTCCGCCTCTCTGACCCGCCTCAGCGCCATCATGGCCGCCGCCTCCGCCGGGCCTCTGGACGCTCCTCAGACAGGAAGTGACACGGCGGCCTTCGAGAAGCCGTTTTTCCACATGGAGATATGACGACATCAGCGCCTTTTAGGGGTTGTAGGTCAGTTTTGTACAAATGTTTATATGAATGAATATTAAAGTTTACTATGATCTACTTTCTTATGTGACTGTTTTCTGTTGATGAAGACGGTGAGGGTTGTGGGTTTCATTCCCGCCAAACTTCTGTGATCAATTGCCAAAAAAAAGAACCTCATAAAACATGAAAAAGTAAACAAAGGATTATTTATTAATGTTCCTGATGTGAGTATTATGTGGAAAAATGGACAGCCTCTTTGACTTCTAGACTTACAAAAGTAATTGGAAGGTTGCGGGTTCAAATCCCTTAAAACTTTAAATTAAAACATTAAAATAGTACACAAAAGACAAAGAAAATAGTGTGTAAATTGTCATAGTTAATTAAAAAAGTAGTCAGATAATAAGTGCACAAAGAGGGGATAGTCATGGATGGCGAGGGTAAGAAACTGTTTCTGGTGGTGCATGTTTTAATTTCCTGTCCATATCCTGGGTGGAAGGAATCTGGCTCAGATCAGATCTTGATCTCCTTTAAACTCTCAGGCTTCCTAAAATGATTGAACATTGTACAGTATTGTGTTTGTCACAAGTCACTAAAAAGTTTAATTTTTACTTTAGAATATTAGCTGAAATCAAGGTTGCACAGGGAATTTTTTAAGTCTTTATTTTCCACATACACCCCAGTTATATTAATATATTTATAGTATTTATGTGAGCCACGAAGGTCCTTGACCCAGAGACAACACAAGGGATACCACAACATGGAAGAAAAACAATGAAATGTAAGTTTAGAATACAAAAAAAAGTCAAGAATAGAACTTAAACAAATAATCGGACATTTTTTGTGGTTCTCTGAAGGTAGATTCGTTTCTTAAATATGAAAGTTCACTTAATCAAAAAATATATTTTCAATCAAAAGAAAATTGCTTCAATTAAAAAAGTAAAGACTTCAATCAAAATAAAACAGTTTGAAAATATTTTCTTTGATTGATGTAACTTTTTTATTGAATAAAAAGAAACACTTTTGCCTTCATGTGGTTCAAAGTCCCAAAGATTTTACTTGCGAAAAGGAGGGAGGACACACAAACACACATTTGACATGCCTATCTGTCAGCGCTATTCACAGTTAAACAAGCTGTTAATTCTCTTACTTCAAAGGTTTCCATGAAACGCACACTTTAGTAACTGTTGTTCAAGGCCGGACCAGCTTGCACTCCTTCAAGAATTAAACCTGGCATGAAGACATCCAGAGACAGGATCTGTACCCCAGAAAATAATATAATTTGAAGTAGATAAATATGATTAAATACAGACCATTTTCCTATCAATTCCATTATCAGAACAAGCAACATTAGCTGGCTTTTAATATTTTATTTCAAGATTCCAAAATATAATGTTAAAGAAACTTGTGTTTTTAAATATTATTAAAAACATATTAACAAAATGACACACTTTAAAGTAATTAATAGTAAATAAAGTCTTGTATTTGAAGATAAAATAACATACTTACCTCATGAGTGCCAGAAAAACTGGTTCCCTTTCATTCTTTCTGCTAGTCTGACATCATTAGTCTCCTCCCAATCCACCCTGTATGCACTCTCTTCTTCGCCACCTTTTCTTTCTTGATAATAATCCCATCAGTGGTGAGAGGAAGACTCCCCATCCTCGTCTTCATCGCCGCCTTCTTATCACCCACTCTCGTCTTCAGTTCTCAAGAGATAACTAGAGGAACTTTGGCCCGGTGAGGTCCGGACTGTTAATCATTCAGCTCCAGAGCAGTGACTTGTAGCAGAACTCTATCTTCTTCTTCACCGGTCCGGGATCATGTCAGAAACATCAGCCAAGGACTCGTCTCGTGACCTTGGGGTCTCGGATGGAAATGGAGGACTCATGGAGAAGATCAGGGGATTCAAGCCAAGAGAGGTTTTTTCCCGGTGAGTAACAGAATAAAATGGGCATCAGTGTTTTGACCTTGTTTTTGTGATTCATTCACAAGTGTTCCTTGACCTAAGAATTAAACGAGGTCTCACGGTTGTTTCAAGAAAAAAGTAAACAGTTGTCTATAAAAACCTCTAAATGTATCTTCTTCAAAATACAAGGAAACTACATGTACAAATCTTAAGGTTTCTTTCTTCAGTTTGGTTTCGTTGCGGTCTGGTACATTCCGAAAATACAGTTTGGGTCATCGTGACCTTCTAGTGATTAGATTTGGAGCTACAACAAAAAACACAACCAGAAAAATTCAGACTGAATGTTTTTTTGGTGAATGTTTTGACTTTTTCTCTGCAAGGCCTTCAATGATGGGATGAAAATATCTAGAGCCAAACAAAAACATTTGATGTGGTTGAGACTTTGATACCACTCTAACACAATCTATGGCAATACTGTGACACCATTGTGGAGTTTAACATGGTGAAAGATCTGGGTATGAATTTGACTCTAATGGGATTTGATCCCACATCTTTCATTAATCTAGAAGTCTGTTGCGCCACAGTGCCAGATTACGATCTTACCCCTTCAAGAGCATAAATAACAAGTGAGTTAGAGTTTCAGTTCAGAGTCCAGCTGTGATGCTATCAAGTTAGAAATCAAAGTTAAAGCTGCTTAAATGATTTGTCTTAGCCTTCAATGGAACGACCTGCGATTCAATTCTTTTGGAGGTTATTTAACAGGGCAGGACTTTGAGCCTTGAAGCCACTGCTGGGTAGTTGAAGATCCACCGGCTCATTTATTCAAGGTAACGTTCGACTGTTAAAATTGAACTTTGGCGTCTGCTCCTCTGGCTCAGGCAGCTGGTGAAGACGTTGCTGATGGGTCAGGGCCTGGCCGCTCTGATCTGTGGGACGGCCGTCACCTCCCAGTACCTGGCCTCCAGCTTCCACGTGGACACGCCGATGCTGCAGAGCTTTTTCAACTACGGTCTTCTGTTCTTGTTCTACACCAGCACACTGCTGTGCCGACAAGGTGACAACAAACAACAGATCTGCAAATTAGAGGCGCTCTCTCGTCCTTTTGGGGTTTTCTGTCTGCTGCTGGACCTCAAATGTCTTTGTACTGAAGTTCTCGGGGTGATCCCCTTTAAAACGTAGGGGATGAAAATATCTTCCAGATCCTGAAGAAGCGATGGTGGAAGTATTTGTTGTTGGGGCTGGTTGACGTGGAGGCAAATTACGCCGTGGTCAAAGCCTACCAGTACACCACACTGACCAGTGTGCAGGTGAGTCCAGTCTTAAGACGTTCCTCGTGTGAACCTTCAAGGTCAACTGGTTGTGTCCAGCTTCTGGACTGCTTCGTGATCCCGGTCCTGATGGTCCTGTCCTTGTGGGTGCTTAAAACTCGCTACCGGCCAGTCCACTACGTGGCCGTCTTCGTCTGCCTGCTTGGAGTCGGGGCGATGGTGGGAGCCGACCTGCTGGCGGGACGAGACCAGGGGTCCAGTGAGTTCTTGACGGTTTCATCTGGCGTTGGTGGAGTTCTAGGAATACAAAGAATTTATTCTGGCCTGTCCCGGTTTCAGCTTCCAACATCCTGCTTGGTGACGGTCTGGTGCTGCTGTCGGCGACGCTGTATGCCATCTCCAACGTCTGCCAGGAGTACACGGTGAAGAGGAGGAGTCGGGTGGAGTTCCTCGGAATGGTGGGACTGTTTGGACTGGTCATCAGCAGCGTCCAACTGTGAGTCTCTCTATATGTGTTTGTGGTCACTCATTGTGTCCGTTGTTGTGGGTATATTTAAAATGTGTTTGTGTCGTTGTTAATCTGTGCTGTGGATATCTGATTCTGAGTGTATGATTCACATCAGGGGTTCTTGAAGCGACTGGGCTGCAGGCTGGAGGGTCTTTCAAGAGTTTTTTGAACTTCTCTTATGAATTTCATTCATAGTTTTTAGGGATTTCTGTGTGGTTTGTGAATGTGTGCCATCATTGTCCATTGTATGTTTTATTTTATTTTAGAAAATATGTTACATCTTAACTAAATAATCAGAGCTATGTAAAAGACAACATTTATTGTGATGTCCTTTTTTATTAACCATCTGACTTTGGACAAAAATAAAGTCCCTTGCTCTGCCTGCACGCATAAAAACTAGAAGATAAATGGAGGGCCGCAGAATACCATGTCACAAGTTTAAGACCCCTGATTTAAACTGTGTTTATTGTGTGTGTTTGTGCATGTCTTCAAAAGCGCTGTTGCTACTGTAGTTGGATTCAGTTTGTGTTTTGCATGAAAGGTGAAAGCATATGTCGCTTGTTTGTTTACCGTCCGACTCATGCGCCCAGTTGGCATCCTGTAAACTCTGTGCTCTGTGTCTCAGGGCTGTTCTTGAGCGACAATCTGTCGCTAACATCCAATGGAGCTGGCAAGTAGGTCAGTTGCACAAATTCACCCAGACGACTCAATTATGTGTGCGTGTGTGACTCTGTTGTGTGTGTCTCCTCTTAGGGCTCCTCTTCACTGGCTTCGCTCTCTGCTTGTTCACTCTCTACAGCTTCATGCCCATCGTGATCCAGCTCACCAGCGCCACCTCTGTCAACCTCTCTCTGCTCACCGCTGACCTCTTCAGCCTCTTCTGTGGACTCTTCCTCTTCCAGTACAAAGTGAGTCACACGACTGGAATCTAAGAATAAGGAAGTCAAAAATTACAAGATTGAGAAACCCAAGGTCAACGAAGGTTAACATAGGATATTTATTTTTGGTTGTTTATTTATTGATTTGTTTGTTTCTCACAAGATTAAATAATCCCCTGTTTTCAGTTCTCGGTTCTGTACCTGGTGTCTCTGGTGGTCATCATCATTGGCTTCATCGCCTTCAACGCTGTGCCCACATCTCATAGCCCTGAACCTTCATGTCAATCTACCTTTGTAGAAGGTTCCTATGGTGACCTGGAGGACAGAAACCACGACAACACCTCCAAGCAGGAAGTGGTGGTGAAGATCATCTCCGCAGAAACTCAGAGCAGAATCAGAACTTCGCAAACATTTGGAGAGAACAGTTTCCATGACGTAAAAGGGCAAAGCACAAAGTTTTAGCACTTTATTTTTGTGTGTATATGCACGAGTGTGTCACTCTGTTTTATATTTGTGTACATTATACTGTAGACTATGGGATTTTTAAGTTACTGTAATGACTTTCAATAAAATAAAGATGATGATCAATCTCTCAGACATTTTATTAATATAAAAGAATACTGTGACGAGAGAAAAGGTGAATTGAAGGATACAAAGCAGTTAAATCAGCACAAAAGAAGTGAGGAATCCTCTACATTCAGTATATGTAGTCAATTATTTAATTCAATACATCAATAATATCTGTAAAAAAATAATAAATTATTAAACTGGGAACTATTTTACACTGCACATTTAAACGTTTTGGAAATAGAAACAAAATATAGTTGTAGAGAAAAATTAAGGTCAGTTTGGATAAAATACAATCGTGTGGAAAGACCAATAATACATAGATACAATTATTTATTTTAAGTATTTGTTAAATGTTAGAAACCAGCTAACATTTGCTTATTTTACCAAATAAACTAAAAATTAACTGTGGCAGTATGATGCAACAACTCGCAGATCAACGCCATGTGTCTCATGCATATTTAAGAATGATTTACAATGTGGTTAGAAAAAAACACGCAAAACGACCTTTTGTGACTAAAATCACAAGACATTTTCCTAACCAAAGGCTATGCAGAAGGAATCATTGGTATCATTGATCTTGACAAATAAAATGTGAAATACAACAGTAAGGGCTAAACAAAAAAAATCTAACAAAAGTATTGAATAAATGTACCTTCTTATGTCCTATGAAATAAACAAATAAATATTTATTTATTTATTTATTAAATCAACTAATTCAATTTTAATTTACCTGCCATCGTTGTTTTTTTGTGAGTATTTCCAGTTTAGGTAAAACCTTTAAAGAAAATCCAACTTTGTGATTGTTTTGTTTTCGGCCTGGGCTCTCGTTTAACGAGTGTGACGTCACGAGTGACGTAAGGTGGGCGTAGTGGAGTCGTTGTCATCGTCGAGCTGGACGTTCACTCGAAACAAGAACCGCAGTAAGAAATTAAAAAAAACAGAAACACTCCTTGGATATCCTCGCTGTCTCGTCTCCGGACTAAAACATGGGGAACTGTCTCACCGTGGGACCGAACGAGGCGCTGGTCGTGTCTGGTACGTCCCCCATCCCGCTGCTAACATGCTAACACTAATCGATGCTAACCTAAGCTGGCGCTATCCGATTAAAAACTTGCTAGGAAAATGCCATAAACCGGTTTTGCATTTAAGTTATACTTAAAGTATGGTTTAAATACGTATTTATTTTGCGATTTGTTCGCGTCGTGATAAACAAGCAGCAATTATTGATCACATGACAGTATGAAAACAATCGTGTAGAGAATCTGTTTTATTTGCGACGCTAAAGCTGGTTTACGACAACTTTATGAATGATGTTATTTCTTCGTATTTTTGTATTTTCCCAAGTCGGTGTGTGTGTGTAGTTTCCCGGCAGTGATGTTGTGTTCAGGTGGGCGTGGCTTGTCGCTGGTCTCCTTCATCCTGGCTCCAGGCCTGACCGCTGCACCTCAACAGCAACTTGGCACCATTGCTTCAATCCACTTCAGCTCTGGACCTCGTGTCCTAAAGATTTGGTTCTACCCGGGTGTCCTCAGAATGTGTCATTGCAAAATAATCTACAACGGTGTCCCAAAATGTTGCCCACTAACATCTTCTCACGGCGTTTGTAATAAACAACTTTACTTTTCACAGTTCCCTTCAAAATAGCTCAAAGCAGTGGTCAGTACCTGGTTGGCAGACAGCCGAGAATGTTGCAAGCACTGCATCGTCAAATCTTTTTCCAGTCAGATGTCAGATACAATGATTTCTCTGAGCAGCTGGGATAAGAACCATTGTTTTCTGGGATTCGCTCTAAATTATCTCTTACCAAACCTGACATATCTGCAGGCGTTTCTGAGTCTGGATTTACTTCTTGGTCCTGTTATGCTGAATAATTTTATTATTTTGTTGTGTATTGCCACAACAAAAGTGCCATGTTGTGTTTACAACACTGGTAATAAAAGTGTCTGATTCCAAATTCAGAAACAAGAATTATTTTATTCTGACCCGCTCAAGTAGAAGAACTCATATTTCTCCGATCCTTAAAACTCTTCACTGGCTTCCAGTTTCTTTCAGGATCGACTTTAAAATTCTGGTTCTTACTTTCAGAGCTATTCATGGTCAGGCTCCTCCTTACATCAGTGATCTGATCCAGCCTTACACCCCAGCTCGGGCTCTGAGGTCTGTGGATCAGAATCTACTGATGGTTCCACGCACACGGTTCAGGACCAGAGGAGAGAAATCCTTCCAGGCTGTTGCTCCTAAGCTTTGGAACGATCTTCCTCTCCCTCTGTGTTTGATGATCTACTGACTCCTTCAAAAGAAACATCTTAAGACGTTTTTATTTGTTCAGGCTTTTCCTTGATTTTCTGGAACTCCTGTGTTATTCTCGGTGTTATCTTAAGTATAAAGTATATTTTATTGAGTATTATTTTGATTGTTTAAGCGCTTTGTCACCCTGGTCTAAAAAAGCAGTCTATAAATATAATTTACTTACTTACTTACTTAGTTTTCATGTTAAAGTATGGCTAGGAGATGTGGGACGAAAATACTATCAAAGCCTTTTTTTTCACATCATATAATATGATTCGAAGACATTTTTTTTAGCATCAATCAGAAGGTTGTTTGTTTTTTTGGAAAATGTAAAAGGAATACAAGTACATTTAAAATTAAATTTCCTAACTCAGACCAGAAAAAAAAGCTTTTTATTCTATAATAATTACTATAAAATAACTGTAATTGTTTTATTCCACACCTAAATTCTTAATGTTTCCCAGAAATAGTCGTTAAATATGTTGACAGAATATGGTTAAATATGACGCCATTAGCACTTAAAAACATATTGAATAACACTTAAGTCAATGATAAACGTTGCTAATTTTCTCCTGCAACAGTTGTTCTCCGAGAGTTGGAGTCGAAGTTGTAAACCATGATTTATATTGTTTTATATAAGGCAATTACCAGCAGAGAACAGTTTGTAATGCTCCACTTACGGTCCTCAGCAGTCAAACTACAGTGCTGGTGTTTTTTAACGTGGAAAAAGTTTGGAATTTAGCATTTGGTCACAGTCTGATGCGCTGCTTCACCAAGCAACTATTATTAACTTTTAGTATTTGTGTTGTCACAATGAACCATGTCTCATGACTATCAGGAATTCTTAAGTTATTACAAAATACATATCATCCTTGGTTCTTAGTTCTGTTTTTGTTCCTTATTTTGTGTCTAATCCTATTTCTTTCTCTTTATTTTCTCTAAAGAATCCCATGTTGTGTTTACAAAACTTGAAATAAAAGTTGATTCTTATCATTGTTTAATTGCCCAGTCCTGGAATTGAGTTTGTGTTTGTTTAACACACCGTTTCCTTCTAAGGGGTGTTTTTAACTAGTCGTTTCTATTTCTCATGAAGCAGCACAAAGAGTTTCCAACTGTACATGTATAACAATTTATCTGTGGTCATGATCACTGGAATGCCTGTATTGATGTGTATTTATGAAGCATTATTTATGATCATGCCAGATTCGAATCTTGACATGAACTTCCTGTATTTAACGTTATTAAGCAACATGTCGGTCGGTCAGAGCTGATTCAATAACGCCCGTCTGGCCTGTGGGCTTGAACCAAGCTATTATCAGCATAAATGAGAAATCTTTTCTGTCCTCAGGTGGCTGCTGTGGCTCAGATACGAAGACCTACGTGGTCGGCGGCTGGTCTTGGGCTTGGTGGTGCATTTCTGATACTCAAAGGTGAACTTTTCAATTGAATATCTATTTTCTGAAAACATAAGCTCTTAACGACCAGCTTGTCTCAACCCTTAGTAAAGTTTTATTACATAGTCAAACAGTGAAAATCTTCAGACAAAGTCTTAATTTGTGAAGAGTTAAGGGATTAATTCTCTTCTATTTCTTGCAGAATCACTCTGGAGATCATGACACTGCAGCCTCGGTGTGAGGACGTGGAGACGGCGGAGGGCGTGGCCATCACTGTCACAGGTGTAGCCCAGGTACATTTCTCAACCCTCCGATGAATCAAGTCTCTCCTGTAGAACCACATTTATGTTTTTGGAGTTTAGTTTTGTAGCTCTAGTCTGCTGCTTTACAACATGGTCCCTGAGGTTCACAGAGGCTGGTAAAGGAATATAATAATCAAGAGTGTAAAGTAAATAGTTAATAGTCAAAAAAATATAAGTTGAATTCCTAGTTCACCCAAAATTCAAATGTTACTCATATTCTACTCTCCCTCATGTCGACTAAGGGTTGGGATTATGTTCAGTAATCTGTTACTTTTTAGAGTTATAGCCAAAATATATGTCGTTTTTAACGTTGCGACTGGATCTAATCTGTCTTCATCTTAACCTGTGTCCAAAAAGACACTTAAAAACCTCCAAATACCTCCATACTGCTCGTCTGTAACGTCCATCTTGTATTGAAGCCTCGACAAGAGGAATTATTCCAGAAAAACATAAATAAGTCTATATTTTAAGTTTGTTTGTAGCAGGAGTTACCAGTCCCTCAGTTCCTGCTTGAAGTCTTTCCTCATTGAAACTGATTAAACAATTCTTGTTGAGGCTTCAATACAAGATTGATGTTTTTAAGTGTCATTTTGGACTAAGATGAAGAGGACCACAACTGAGCACTAGTTGCTTCTCGATTACTCTGAAAATAATCTCAACCCAGTCGACATGATAGTGAGTATAAAATGATCGAGCCCTTTAAATTCCAACTTCTCGTTTTACAAAGCTCAAATAAACATTATTTTGATAAGACTGACAGTATTAGACCAGGGCTGTGTCCCAAATCGCACACTTCTCTAAGTGCACTGTAACTTACTTGGCCAGTGCGCACATTTTCGACAGATAGTACTGTCTTAAATCAAACACTGTCGCTACACACTTACTGAAAATGACTCGACAGCTTCTTCTTCGACAACTTTTTAACTCTGATCGCAACCAGAAGTCGCAACACTATCGCGACACTTAACAGCACTTTTCCCGATTTGAAACAACTTATTAAGTTAAGTTTCATTGTGTTTTTATTGTTGTTGTGTTGTTTTATGTTTAAATTAGTGTTTTATTGAGACATCTACTCCTGTGGCGTCTTCAGTGACATAGCTTCCGTTTAGAGTCATCTATGTCACTATGAAGGCCATTATTGATGGTGGAAAGTGTCCATCGATCCACACTCAATTTTCTGGCCATTTAAGTGCGCCATTGCACACTACATTTTCGCACACTGCTTATTGGGACGCACTTGTGCACTGAAAATACAAAGTGTAAGTACAGAAGTGCGCGATCTTGGACACCACTAGCAAAGAGTAGAAAGTATTGCACCAAAATATGTCATTGGTCATTTTGTTTAAAATGGTGTCAGTGTTTTTGTATAATGTTTTTTAATTCAAAATGAATAGAAAAACATCTGTAAATGTTCCAGCCTAAGCTATGAACTCCAATAAGCCCACTAGAGGGCGCCGGCCCAGTATTAACAAAATAACATGGAAGTATTGAACCTTTTAACTCCCGCAGGTGAAGGTTATGACGGAGGAGGACCTGCTGGCTGTAGCCTGTGAACAGTTCCTGGGAAAGTCGGTGATAGAGATCAAGTCCGTGGTCCTGCAGACTCTGGAGGGACATCTGCGCTCCATTTTAGGTCTTTTCATCTTTTCTTTTTTATTTCTCATATCGACTTCTAAGTCAATCCTTGATGCGAGTCCACCACAAGCATTAAGAGCATCATCAGTGTTGACCTATTTTAATGTGTTGCATCCCTCAACACTTCCGGGACTGAACTGAGTGTTTCCATGACAGGTACTCTGACCGTGGAGCAGATCTACCAGGACAGGGATCAGTTTGCTAAATTGGTGAGGGAGGTGGCTGCTCCAGACGTGGGCAGGATGGGCATCGAGATCCTCAGCTTCACCATCAAGGTGAGAGGAGTCACTTCAGGTTCCTGATGTGTCTCAAATGTATTTCTTTTTGTGAGAAATTCTTGACAAATACAGCCGTTTAGATCATCTCTGAAATACGAAGAACGTGATACAGCAGGTTTGACAAAAGTATTTTTATGTTTTAAACTTAAGGTTTCCCAGGATGTTGCTGCGTAAAAGAAAGTTTGAGGCTTCTTTGGTTTCACAGTGTCTCACAATTGTCGGGCAGATGTCTCCGATTCACTGTGGATGATTAACAATTATTGACGAGGGCAGTCGCAAGTGGGCTGTAATGTTTCCCTGAAAGCCCTTGCTTCGCCTCTGGCCCGTCCATTAGTGCTGATGAGGCGGTTGCTGTGATGCAACAGGAGCAGTTGATCTTTTATCAGCAGCCTTGTTCTGCTTTCTCTCTCTTTGTTTTGTATTTCATTTTCCAGTTGTTGGGTGAAGCAGAAGAAACCCCTAGATAAGAACAGACAGAGCTCACTTCCTAGATTGTTTGGCCACATTTTAGAGACAGAAACGTTCTCTAAAAGTTAGAGACGAAGCTTAACAATATTGATATCCAAAACTATTACTGGTAAACCTGTAATATGAGCAGAAATCACAGAGATAAGTCAAAATTAAAGTTGTATATTAAGGTTATTCTCTTTCTTCTAGCGCCCACAAGGGTCTTCTTTAGTTGACATGTCCAACGTTTGTACAGATAACAAATTAATCACTCAAGTGGAACAAAAGTTTAAAATACTCAACACAATGTTTATATGTTGAACGTGGTTATGGTTGATCATTCTCAACATTCTTTAAACAGGAAATATTAGTCTCAGAAGTCTTCATTTGTTAGGCTTGGTTTATTTTCTCCCTGAAGCACAAACACATTTTCGTATTTAAGATTTCATCAGATTACATTCTTCTTGTATCAGCGTTTCAGAAGTTTTCAGATAAACTGTTGACATTTAAAAAGGTTTGCTCGCTCCGAAACAACCTGTGGAACGGCAACGTTTAAACACTGGTTTACATTTGTCTTTAAGTTTAGTATTGACTAGTTGGTTGCGTCAGTCATTCTCATAAAATGTATTGTTAGGCTGGGCCTCAAGCCTTGAGTTTGACACTTGTTGGCTAAATGATGAAAGTGTTGTCAAAAGAAACTAAGTATGAACTCTTAGAGGACAAATGCATGAGGGCGCCTCAAGATATGTTATGTAGACAGATGCAGGTTGCCGACTCAGACTTCAGTTCCACCTAATATATTTTAGGTGATTCTTCAATCTACATTTCACCCTGGGGATAAGTTTTCTAGGAGCAACGAACGACTACAGGGTTTTTTTTTGTGTCAAATAAATAACCTGGTATCACCTTGTTCTTGAAGGACGTGTACGATAAGTTGGACTACCTCAGCTCACTGGGGAAGACCCAGACTGCTGCGGTCCAGAGGGACGCTGACATCGGCGTGGCCGAGGCGGAGAGGGATGCTGGGATACGGGTAAGTCCCTCGGTTGGAAACCAGTCGCTACTCAAGCTCCAACGCGGCCTCGTCCTGTCATCCCACAGGAGGCCGAGTGCAAGAAGGAGATGATGGATGTCAAGTTCCAGGCTGACACAAAGATGGCCGACTCCAAGCGAGAACTGGAGCTGCAGAAGGCCTCTTTTAACCAGGAAGTGAACACCAAGGTGAGCTGAGCTCTGAGACACAGGGTCGCTGTGTTACTACCGTTACAAAGACCCCTGTGCTTGACACACATTCCAGACTAGACCATCTCGTTGCTACCTGCCCTTACGCCCCAAAGGCCAGCTGGTCTTGAGATATCTTTTTACTCACCCATTCAAAACTTTTGCTGTGTCTCAAATCGCATACTTGCATACTCAAAGTTAGTATTTTTATTTTATTTGCTTTTTATTTTATTTTTTTCCGTTTTTTATTTCTATTTTATTTTATTTTTATTCTATTTTATTTTGTTAATAGTGTCAAATTTCTAATTTTGTAAATAATTTGTATATTCTTAAGATTGTTTTATTTTGTATTATCTCTTTTATATATTTTTTCCTTGCACTTTATTTTTCTCAACTGCGCTGTTGTGAAAGTGTGTTTCCCCTCTGGGGATGAATAAAGCTTTTCTATTCTATTCTATTCTATTTTGAGTGCGTAAGTGCGTCTTAATTCTTAGTATGTGAAATTTAGTGCGCCATGCACACTAAAACGCCCACAAAACTGAGTATGGTTCGATGTACACTATCTACCCTAAACGGCTGCCATCTTAGTGACGTTGTAAACGGAAGTTACGTCATCTATATATATATATATATGTATATATATATTCATATACTTACAGGTGCATTTTCAACAACAGTAGAAGGATGACACGTCTTCGGTGCTGATACCGGCGTAAATATCTCGCGAATATTTAGTTTCTCGTATTTTTTCTTTATTTCTTCTTCCAAACTTGAAAAACGTGCTGCCAGCAGGTGGCGATAGCGTTCCTACAGCTGGTTGCAACCATCGTTAAATAGAAGTAGAAGAAGAAGCTGTCGCGTCATTTCCTGTTGGTGTGTAGCAGCAGTGTTTGATTTGAGACATACTATGTGTGGAGAATTTGCGTACTAGTTAGTATGTACACTATCCTGATGCATACCAACTTCTAGTATACTAAGAGAAGTATGCGATTTGAGACACAGCATTTCTTTTTGTTTAGTTTACTGCAAGATTGTTATCAAACTGAATAATGTGTACTTTTTTTTCCCAATCTTTTACATTTTATTTAATGTAATATATTTTATTTTGTCTGTTGTATCACTATTTTTATTACTTTAACTATCTGTTTTATTTATATTTAGTAGTCTTAGTTGTTTGTCTTTGATTTTTATGGTTATTCTCTCTTTTATTTTCTTTATGGGTGTATAGGGTGTGTAGGCATTTGTCTAATTTAAGTACATTTTTTTTTTTAATGAATAAGAAAACCAAATAAAAATACATTTTGAAAACATTGTTGTTTCTTGATTTCAGAAAGCAGAGGCGCAGCTGGCCTACGAGTTGCAGGCCGCCAAGGAGCAGCAGAAGATCCGTCTTGAGGAGATCGAGATCGAAGTCGTTCAGAGGAAGAAGGAGATCGTCATCGAGGAGAGGGAGATCGAGCGTACCGACAAGGAGCTGACGGCAACCGTCAAGAGGCCCGCTGAGGCCGAGGCCTACAAGATGCAGCAGCTGGCTGAAGGACACAAGTAAGCTCAAACCCCTCTGTGTATGTGGAGTCACCCGAGTCTAAACATGCTGCTCGTGTCAGGCTGCAGACGGTGCTGATCGCTCAGGCGCATGCAGAGAAGATCAGGAAGATCGGTGAAGCCGAGGCCATCTCCATCGAGGCTGTGGGGAAGGCCGAGGCAGAGAAGATGAGGCTGAAGGCTGACGCCTATCAGAAGTACGGGGAGGCTGCCAAGACCGCACTGGTGCTGGAGGCGCTGCCCAAGGTGACCAATCACACATACAGTATAGATGCTCCTACTGGCAGAATAATAGATAACCAAGAATGACTGGGGGTTTTTTGTACAAAATTCCGTAGTTCACATGCCTGGTGTTACCATTTCTAACTAGTTATTTAGTGTATTTATTTATTTGTAATCTATTTTTATTCTGATGAATTTGATCAAGCTGCTTTCCTCGTCTCTTTATAAAATATGCCTTAAACACAGAAACTATTATAAAAGAGTCTGAAGCTCAATCTTCCTCTGTCCCCGCCCCAGATCGCTGGCAAGGTGGCAGCTCCGCTCTCCAAGACCAACGAGATCGTCATCCTCAGCGGCGAGGGCAACCGCGTGACGAGCGAAGTGAACCGTCTTCTGGCCGAACTCCCAGTTAGTGTCAACGCCCTCACTGGAGTGGATCTGTCAAAGGTAAACAACAAGTGGGAATACAAGACTGCAGGAGAGAGATCCTCGTCTTTCCCTCACAGCTCGTGAAAGATTTACATCTCCTAAGTGATTTGGCTGCCAAAAAAACGATATTTACATTTCACCTGAAGTCCTCCGATTAAAGTGTCTAGCTGACTCATGTATCCTCTTCCTTTTCAGATCCCACTGTTGCAGAAGATGACTGCTCAGGCTTGAAACGTCGGTGATGTGCACTGACTTTCACAAACTTGAAGAATTTATTTGTTTTATATACTGTCCAAGTGAATATTTGGAAACCTCTGGTGCCTTAATTTATACAGGACCAGAATATCTGCATGCACTGCTGCTCATTCTGAATTTTTTTTTTTTTTTTATCAACTTGTTTTTGCTCTTAACTTGTGCGTTTGCACGTTTCTACAAAGTATCTGAGGAGAGTTTGTTTAAGAACCTCAGCTGGCCTCGGCTGCTGACACAAGCTCCTTCTCACCAGTTATCTGTGAATTATTTTTTTTTTCTTTAACTTATTGACTCTCTCAGACACGTCTGCATTCCCTGGACAATCTGAATCTTTTAGTCTTTTTATCATATGTTATATTTTAATGAGTTGGGCAACAAATAACGGGGGGTCATCTGCGATTGTTTAGGGAGCAGGAATACAGGAGGCAGATTTCGATCTTGTGATCGTAGAGTGACTTCGTAATGTGGCTTTGATGATTCAATGGACCCTAAAAGAAGTCTTTAGAACTTGACTAGAGATCGAAACCTTGATTCGTGTCAAACTGAGAAGTAGTTTTGTGGATTGTTGAAAGTGCAGGTTGTTTAAATGAATAAAGAAAGAAGAGGACGCTAACTCATATTTACTGCTAAGCCATGTCTGACAAGTCTGTCAACTAACCAAATGTTAACACTTTAAAGAAAAACATCTTTAATTTTATTTGAATTATTTTGTATTGAAGTAGTTGATCAATCATTGTCTAATTTCATTCACTTTAGGTTTGTTTTTCTAACACACCAAATGTCGCTGAATCACGGTTCTGGTGATATTTTGCTTGATGATATTTCACACGGGACGGACGGCACTATCGCTGTGCTCGTCTATAATTTGATAATCACAAGTAGATAAACCTAATTTGATAAACAGAAGCAGATAAAACTGGTATTTTTATTCCTGGTTGCAGAGCCAGCCAGCCGACTGACACTGAACCTACACACGACTGTTATTCTTGTTGTTCATGTAGTCTTTCGTGCCAATCGTCCATCCTCAGGTGCAGTTTTATTTGCTGATATTGTGACTCGAGAATACTGTGATTTTTTTTGTTGGTTTTCTTAAGACCACATTTTGTCCCAAGCAGACAGTTTTGTGATGTTTCATCTCGTCGTCTCAAATGTTGCTGTATGCTCTTGCTGCATGTCGACCATCTGTACTCCAATAACCTGTTCATTTTTGTTGTTCAAAATAAATTGAAAGCGTCAGCAAATCCTTCTATTTTTTGAAACTGCAGACACAAATCAAGAAACTACAAAGAGTGCCAGTAGTAATGATAGGTAGTGTCTCAGGACCATGAACTTTGGGTGATCGCTTAATGGAAAATTCTTGAACTATTGAGTCGACTATGATGTTTGCTGATTATATAGTGATGTGTGTAGAAACTAAGGAACGAATAAAGGGGAACGCTGGAAGAGGAACGAACTAAATAATCAAAAGGGGGGGCATGGGGATGAGTGATGATGCAGTAAGTATAGATGGTGATAACAGTTTATGTATTTTGGGTCAATCATTTATAGGCCAAATGAGGTCTAAGAGGAGAGTGCAGGCAAATTTGGAGATAACTATGACATCAGAGTAGACAAAATGAAGAGTGCCAGATGGTTTTGGACACACAGAAAGGAGGGATGAGGAAAAGAGCAGACATGAGCGACTCTCTTTGACTGTGGTAGTCAAACATTACAATCACTGATGATGGAAAATCTTCTTCTTTTTTTTCCCTTATGCAATATTTAATTTAATTAATTTATTGACATTGAATTTCGCTCAATTCCTAGGGTATACTTACTAATAAAATGACAATAAAACATGAAACTATTAAATGGGAAAAGGTATGTGTTGTTCGTATAAAAATAGATAAGTTCCTTTAAAAATATATTGTCGTCATAAGACGAGAGAGTGTTATATAATTGTTTTTTTATATATTTAGAACAAATACATAAATAGTTGAATTGTCCTTATTAATCAGGCGTTCGCCGGTGATGCCTAACTGCCTTAGCCACTGGGTCTTCCCCCCCTGCGCATGCGCTATTCTCGTCGCTGCGGTAGCTAGCCAGCCGCACGGATAGTCATCACACCGGGATGTTTCTTCTTTACCAAATATAAACATATACAAGTGTTAAACCTCCACAAGATGAAGTTTCCCTTCTCATAGTGCGGCGATGAGTAAGTACCGTCTTTCCCTTCCCATTATTTCCTCGGCTTTTTCGCCAGTAAGGAGCTAAAGTTTGTCTTAACAGCTGGCCTTGCTCCGCACAAAGACCCCGTTGGTTTATTGTGGTCCTGGGCTGAGGGACCACCGAGGCCCTGCTGACGACTTAATCCGTGTTTTTTGGTCCGTTTATCAACGTAGATAAATCAACCATCATCGATACTTAAGGAGTACGACTTAATTATAAATATACATCTTTTATTTTTAAGAGATCCAATCGTCGCTTTTCTTTCCTTGTGTGACCTGTTTGGAAGCGAACAAGTTTATTTACATGGTCGCTATTTCGATAATTCTGGTTACTGGAAGAAAAAAATCCGGTTTTCTTAAAGCCGCACAGGCCAGAGGTCATAAAAATACTCTTACTGACAATGTTTTAAACAACGGCCTGTGTTATAGTTTAAATGTGGAGACACAGATACAGCGGGGGCTCTACGCGATGGTTGGACACTATTGTGGATTTTTCATCATCCTTAAAACCATTTTCTTTTCAGGATGTCTTGGATTTAACTACCATTTCATCCACAGAAACAGACTCATGATTCAAGTGACAAAACGAATACATATCCTTGAAGCAGCCTATGAAAGAGCAAGGGGTGTCCTAACAGTAAAATATTTATTCCACTGTACTTTAAACAGTTTTAAAGGTGTGGTTAAATGAAGTGGCCATAAGAAGTACTTTGTTTAATTTGCACACAAGTCAAATATAACACATAATAACTTAAATATTTAAAGAAAAAGAGTAAATGTTATAAAAGAAACCTATGAAAAGAATGACAATATGTAAGAAACTGTATTTGTTTTTCTTAAACAAAAAAAGTTTTAACAATAACTGCATTGATAGTTGGAATTCCAGGAATAGCTCATTTATAAATGGAAGGTTAAGGACCGCTGACTGTGGCACTGTTTACAACAAGAGCGATGGAGGAATGAGAGTGGACGTGTGAATCGGTAAGATGTAGGAGATGTTTCCTCTCAGCAAAAAACACGCCAGATGACGAGACGACCGCTCGGGTCAGATACGCCGCTCACAGCACTTTAAAGTATTGTAAAAGTTCTGCCTGGAAGATCCAACATGATTGAACTTCTGGTTCTAGACGTTTTTATGGTCATGGGTCTGGATTTTTTAATTTATTTATTTGGGGTGAGGGGGACTATTGATGTAGCATCGACCGGTCCACGAGGCTTCTGTATCGGTCACGTGGTGAATACAATTCTGAGCCATAAGAGGAAGCTTATCTGCGTTCCTTCCTTCTCTCACCTTTAGTCACCACCTTTAGTTGAAAGAACAATGAGCCAAATTGAGTTATCGCCGCAGTCTGTGGCTGGACTCGTATTACAGCCGGCGTTGCTGTAGAGACGCCCTGAGTAGAACCAGCTTACCCGTCGAGGTGTCTAAACCGTCTTGACACGTTGACTTCTGACACCTGGTGCAAGAAGGTGGTGCTGGATAAGGTTTCATCAAAGCAAGTTTGTCCAAAGATCCAGGGCTGAGTGATGTACCAATTCAAGTCCCTGTATGTGTGTTTGTCGATTCCTGTTAAGGGATGCCAAAGCTCTAGAAAATTTAAAAAATCACTTAAATCCATTAAAGCTGTTTTACTGTTACAAAAAAAATACAATTTTCTACAGTTAATTGTGTTTAACAGAATTTGACAACTAGATTTGTTACACTTTATGTCAAGCAGTGATCAAAGTGTCAATAAGCATTAAATGTGATTTGACAAGGGAAGTTGAAAACTAAGATTTACCAAATTAAATAAACAATTATTGACATTTTGATTGAAATTCAAATTATCTTAATTTTATCCCCGAGCGCTTGTCAATCAGTACTGAAATGTTTTCAGTGAAAACTGAAAAAACAAGGTTCCAAATCTGGAATCACATGATTTATTATTCATAAGTAAATTAAGTTTTGTCTGCTGAAGGAATGATGGAGAAAGTAGTCGTTTAATAAAGCCATAGTCGGCAAACTTTTTTTTAAATAAAATTGTAAAAACCAAAAAATATTCAAAACTCATTCAATGAAATTGTTTGGAATAAGAAATATTATAAAAGACGACTTCTACTGCTTTAGATTCTCAGATAATTACCTCTGAAGTGGTGACCTGTATTTTATAATGTGAAAAATGGCAGTAAAAGCTGTTTTTCAGGCCATTAATTCATTTCCACTTGAAGAATGTTATGCTAAATTCTCTGAAACATGTCTTGCCACATTTGAACTTAAATACTTTTCGGCTTCGTCTGAAAATAGTGTCTCGCACATCTGATTCTTTGATGTCTGTCAACATCATTATAATTGGCATCGTTGGACAAGGCTGTCTCTGTGTGTCTGTGTCGCTTTCTATATCAGTTTGTTGAGGATATTTATAGGGCAACTAATGTGGAAACCCAACTGTCCTGACTCGCTCACATGTTTCAAATATTGAAGTCTTCTCAATGATGCAGTAAGTCTGTCATCAAGCAAATCTTTTGTCTTGGCTATTTCTTAGTGAGGCAGGAATGCTGTGTTACTTAACCTGGCCCATGGGGAATGCCCTCTTAAATGGATGTTGGTTAAAGATGCTTTCATAAAATCTGGTGTTCTATAATTCCATGCTGGCCACACGAATGAGCTCATTATCGATTATCATCCAAATTGGCTATTTCTTTTTCAGGAAATGGGTATTTCTAATGAAGTTATCCCAGTTGTTTTTAGCTTGATTTGTGCTAAGATTTTCATCAAACATGAACCTTTAGCATGCCACCATTTTGTAAATGGGGTTGTGAGAAAATATTGTTAGACTGGTGTATTTTTTTTTCATTATACTGTATGGATATTCAACATCACCATACACTTTCTTTTTTATACAATATTTATTTTTATCATACTTCTTTTATGTTTATACTTCTGTAGAAATGTGTGTAAAATAAAAAATACTTTGAGGCAACAGTCACTACATCTTCTTAAAATACGATACAATTCTGCAAGATCCCGGAGCTGACTGGGAACGAGAGGATACAGTTGCCGCAGCTCATTCCATACTATACATGCATCCTTGTTCCTACTCTATTGCCAATTTTATTACTTTATTTGTAGTCGTACTCACCTTAGTGATTTGTTCAGAGCTCTTGACCAGGAATCTGGTTTTCAATGAACCTCTACTTAATAGTCGATATGTATTCTTGCTTCAAATTATATTTTGTTTTTAAGTTATGGGAAACTTTTCTTTTTTTTTACCCTCACATGGTTTGTTTGCACATCCTGCATTTGCCAGTAGGAGGGAGGGGCAGGGCTGGGAAAAATGTGGATTATTCTTTATCACAATATCAATAACAACTTGTGTATCTATAGCCACATCATTAACTTGCTTTGATGTCAGTATAATAATCTGTCATGTGAGCGTGCACATGCATTTGCAGTTACACAGTTCTCTGAACTGGAGTGGCATTTACAATTCAGTATTGGTTATGTAGGCTGATGGGTGACGCATGAGATGACACAGCATGTTGACCGACTGAGGACCACACTCCCATCTCCTTGTTGAACAAAAATAAAAAAAAGACTGTTTGATTTTATATCATAAAAAGTCAATGAAAATTAAAAAAGAGAATAACTTTAAGTATGTGTTGTGACGTATAAAATGACCAAAATTAGTCAAATTAAAAAGGCCTGCAGTACAAATGGTGAGATGTATCTGTTTTTGTTAAATCACCATCATGAGTATTACCAAACATTCACTTTCCTGATCTTCCTTATTTTTAGCGTTTATTGAACTTGTCTTTGCCGCTTATTTAAAAAATAGTCTGGTGTCATTTTGGATTCACAGATACAGTTATCATTGTTCCTTCATTATTATGTTCCAAGACTCCAATCCCTTATGTGTGTGTGTTCCAGTATGGTGAGAGGAGGACGTTCAATGCTGCATTAGTGGATCTCTGACATGCTGGCCTGTTTGCCGGCATCAAGCGAGCCTCGCAGCCTCAAACTTCTCCCTCGCTCGCAGATGAACACTGGACTTCAGAAATGTATGTATACTCTTTGCAACCCCCTTTTCACAGGTGAGCAAGGAGTGTGGATGGTTCCAGTTTTTTCATTCTGTCGCTTGTGTTTCAGGGGAAACCACACAGAAGATGAGATCTGCCAATTATCCGACCCCAGCAGAGTTGGATGCCTATGCTAAGAAAATCGCTAACAGTCCTCTGAGCATCCAGATCTTCCCGAACAGCGTCAAAGTACCTCAAAGGAAGCACATTCGCCGCACTGTTAACGGCCTTGACACGTCGTCCTCCAGCCAGAGACACAGTCCCTACCACTCTCAGGTCAGCGCCAGTGGTGGCCTCCTGGCCGTCCTGCGAGCCCCCACCAAGAGCATCTTTAAAGAGACCGACGGGAGTCGCATCCGCCAACTGCATAAGGCGATGAATCCTCACAGCGGAGCATACGCTGCTCACAGCACTTTAAACCTCCCACAGCATGTGGCACACCTGCCGGACCCGTCACAGCCCTTGGGCCAGGCAGCCCTGAAGCAAGGCATCATGCAGTCGCAGCAGCAGCAGGGCATTGCCCACCCCATGACCGTGCATCAGCCACAGTCGTTACAGAACTCCCAAGCTTTACAGCAACGAAACATGGCTCATGCACAAGCGCTGCAGCGACAACAGAGCTTGACCCAGGTTCAACCCGGACAGCAGCAGAGACAAGCTCAGGGCCTCCAGAGGCCCGCCCAAGCTCTCCCACCGCAGGAAAGACCCCCCGCTGTGCCGCCGCAGCAACATCTATCTCATCTACAGACACTGAAGCATCAGCCTGCTCAACAAGCTTTACTCACCCAGCAGAGCGTGACTCAGGATCTGTGCCACATGTCTGAGGGAACTCAACTTCAGGGCCTTCAGTACAACCAGGGGCTGGTGAATTCACAGCTCCTCCCTCAGACTGTGGGTGGCGGGCCTCCGAACATGCCAGGCGGCCTCCAGCAGGCTCCGCCCGGAATGTACGGGCCCCGTAAACTTCCCGACGCAGACGCCCCACCAAATGTAACTGTATCTACCTCCACTATCCCGCTTTCTATGGCAGCCAGCCTGCACCAGAGTAGGCCCAGCGACCTGAGCAGCATCGTGCACCAAATCAATCAGCTGTGCCAAGCCCGGGCAGGCATGGGTACCACCTCAGTCTGTGAGGGACAAATCGCGAACCCGAGTCCAATTAGCCGAAACCTGCTGATCAATGCCAGTACCCGGGTTTCATCCCACCACATGGGCCCGGGGTCCATGCCCAGCTGCCTCATGATGGGAAACCCAGACAAAACTCCTGCTCATACCGGTCCCGGTGCTGTGCTCCACTCACAGCCCAACACATCTGCTGTCAACAGTCTCCCTTCTTTTCACCCCGATGCAGAGAAGGCTCAGCTCCAGCAGCAGCAGCTTCAGCAACATTTGCATCAACAGAAGCAGCAACATTTACAGCAACTTCAACAGATGCAGCAGCACCAGCAGCAGCACCAACAGCAGCAGCAGCGCTTGTGGGCTCAACATCAAATGTCCCACATGCAGCAGCAGCCTGAAGGTGCCCACCCTTGCAAAGCCCCAAGAATGGATACCCCTTCGGATTGTTCTTTTCCTGGTCAAAATCTAAACTATCCTCGCAAAATGCCCAACTCCGGGCAGTCTTTCACCTTGAAGCACCCTCCTGAAAAAACGCGCCCCGTTTCCCCCGTCAACTGCCCAGTCGGAACGATGCCTTACAACGGCCAATACATGCAGCCCCAGTGGAGTGGCCTCACCGGCCCTGCCGGAAACAATGTATCCGGCGCTCAGGAGATCCCTCTGGCCTTCCAGGGGCAACAGCCGGCTGCACCGACTGGACGCGTCCCAGGCGCCAAGTACCGACCTGGAAAGGAGCCGTCTGCAGCCCAGCCCAAGATGATTCCCAATGCGGAATATCTCGGCGGAGATTTTACAATGCAGGGGTTCCGCGAGCAAAACATGCACGCGATCGAAAAGATGCACCGCTCGGCCGTAGGCCAAGACCCGACCAATGGCAGCGGCGTCCACGCTCATCACCCGAGCTACCGATAAAGCAGAATCTAAATGTTTTCCTTTAGTGATTTGAGTTCGACCCGCCGGACTGTGATGTTTCTCCCTCAGGTCTTAAGCCATGTGTCCTACCTTTTGTTGCAGATGAAGGGTTTTTATTTTTGAGATTGTTGTTCCACTGTTTGATAGACTTCCTCTTCGGATCACTGGCATGGACGTGCTGCTCTCGGTCGCTGCGCTGTTTTCATAGGTAGAAGCGACTTCATCGTCGAGCGTTTGTTGCCTTACATTTCCCCACAGACCACATTTCTGACAGACTTCTTGCAGTGATGTCAACAGGATGGGGACTGTTTTATGCAATTGGCTAGTTCTGTTTGTTGTGTTAACCAACTGTATAAAAGCTTGACTGTAAGGATCGTATAAAAAACCTTTGTTTTTTCCTTGCAAGATCCTACTTTGACCTTCTGCTGTTTGATCCTACTTGAACTCTCGGCTTTTACCTTAAATGTTTCAACTTTGGTAAAGGCGGAATTTAGTTTTGAAGAGGATCATCGTTTGCCATCAGCGTTGAGCTGATTTATCACGCTGAGTCGTTACTCTGTAAAGGAAAAAAAAAAGGTTGAAGACGTTTGTCAATGTCTTGAGCCGCCTTCAAGAAATGGCCTTAAATCTGACTTGTGTTTGAGCGAGAGAAAGGGCTGTGGTTTTGAACACATCTGCTCCATCGGGTTTGAGAGTCGAGACGGCGGAGATCTAGAGCGTCCTCTGGTCTGATCTGTTGCCTATCAAGATGTTTTTATGACTAAAATAGTATCTAGAGTGAAGAGTAGGTCTGTAGTTCAGGACTGTAGCAGTTGTTTTTCTATTGGTTGTGAATAAATATCTCGATTTATAGTTTAATTTATTATTTGTGGACCACTGCATCCTGAAGCCATAGCTGTTCTCCTGTCAGGTGCCATAGACCGCACCCGGGTGTCCAGGCCTGGAGGTCTGCATCCCTGCTTTAATCCGTAGTGACGTCTCCCCTGGATCAGTCCAAGGGGACCAGAGACAGAAAGTGGATGCGAGTGAAAGCCTTTCTGGACTCTGATCGTCATACTTGACCGCAGTTCATTATTATTAATATTATTGTTATTTTTATTTCTCTCCTGGCTCTCAAGTTTGACGTGCCTGCCCCTCAAAGCTGCTAATGACTTTAATCTTTACACTAGTATTTGTGTGTGTGTGTGTGTGTGTGTGTGAGTAGTCTTCACAGGATGTTGTCAGTTGGTGTATTTATACGATGGGCGCCGCCAAAAACTGCCACAACATGGTGTCGCAGAACTCAATCTGGGAATTTACTGTCTGGATTATGGAGGAAGCGACTACAGAGTTTGGACGGGCCCTTCAGAGCTTGCGGTTGCAGCCCAACATCGTCAGGTTCTACAGTTTCATATGAAGTGCCTCCTCTGGGCTAAAGTATGGAGAAGTGTGTGTGTGTGTAAGTGTGTGAGAGAGAGAGTGCGTTGTGTTCAGCTTGGGTACTTGCACACTGAAGTGCACGCTGACAAAAAAAACGTGCACGGAGTTTAATCTGATGGGGGACCAAGCTACTTAGTGTAACTACTGATACTGTGTCATGGACTGAAGTCCACACGTGTGCCACGACTCCCAGACGCCGTCGGGATGTGTGAACTGTTTGCTGCTGACCCGCCGACCAAAGTGACCGAGCGTCTCCGTCACCACCACCGGCTTCTTCGGTGACCCCCCCATCCCCCGCCCCACCCCTCCTCTCCGGCCTGCCTTTTAACCTGCTGATGAAACATTGTAGAGACTGACCAGTTACACGTTTGGGTAGTGGCCTTTTTTCTTCTTTTTTTTTTGACCATCCTGGGATTTAGTAGTTCTGCTAATTGAGCTCAACAGTTATGGCATTTCACCGATCACTGGTTTGGCACTTTTCAGAACTGAAATGATTTTTCCACGCTTTATGTTGCGTCACGATCGGTGCATCAGATGAAAATGTTTCCTACAGACTTTGTTGAAGTACTCAAAAGGTGGACGTGGTCCCAAATGTCGGAATAACAATGGATTATGTCATGTTTAGAGCCCACCCGCCTCAGTCCCCTTAGCATGTCGCTAAAGCTAAACTTTATACTCATTTAAAGAATTAAAAGCATTCATTTTCCCGAATGATTTCCGTCTAAAACATTGAAGTAAAGATAATCTCGTCCTCAGGTGTCCACCTCGCTAGTGTCTCGAAGCTGATGGTGTTTGGCTCAAAGATTGACTTGTTTCAATCTTTGACCTCGGGTACTGGAGTGGAAACTCTTTAAGTGTGTACGGTTACGATGAAATGATACCTTGTTACTACATTCCTACTTTCAACTTCATCCCAAACAAAGTTGCGTGACAGGCGTGTCTCGGCAATTGATACTATTTGTGTTGAACCCTAGCTGGACCCGAGCGAAGTCATTAAGTTAAGATCCGTCGTTTCTCTCACTGTAACATAATCGCAAGATATTTTATCGGTAAAACATTTGCATGTTTTTAAAGCTAAAATAATCTGAGTCGAGCTCGTTTGAGTTTAGCATCGACTGACTGACTGAGATGAAAGAATCGGGTTTAAATTGAGACGTTTAATCTGTCACTGATCTCACAGTTTCTTGTTTCATCAGCTGGTTAAAACTGGCAGTTAAACTAACAAACCCCTAAAATAAAAAAAACAATTTCACACGGAAGGAATGATCCAGGGATGCTGGTTTCCGCTTGTAATCTTGGATGACATCATTATTGACGACTGAAAAAAAAAAAACGTATGAACAAAACTCTTGATTACTCTGTGTGTGCGATGAAAGCTTCGGCGACAAGGCTTCACATCTGGACTTTCTGAAACTGCGATGTTCCAGTTTTGATGAATTTTCAGGAATTAAAACTGTCTTGCACAACATTCCCCCCTGACCCCCCCCCCTCCTTAACCAAAATAAAGTTTGCAAACACAACTTTTGTCTGTGCTTTTTTATTTTGCATTACAAGTTAAGAAGTTGATATTTTCACAGAAATGCTTGTTTGTTTTTCATTAATAGTTTTATTTATTGAGTTAATTTTACGTACTTCATTGAATTATCTATAAATACTGACAACACTACAAACAATTGACTCACAAACGCAGATTTATTTTTAAAAACAATGATCAAATCTTCGACCGTAAACCGGATGTTTCCGGATAATAAATATTTATAGTACGATAAATAAAACTTCAACTTTGACCGATGGGATTACCAGAATTTTCCTGCTGCTTCACTTTAAAACTAACTATAGTGTCCATCTGGGTCTTCCCTGAGGTCTCCTCCCAGCACATCCCATAAATAATCCGGGAAACCTGGATTATATACGGTTGATGACATCATATGAACATTCAGTTGTGTAGGAATTGAACACCAACTCAATGTTTTAATCTGGTGACACGTCTGGAAATAATCCATTAGTAATCTGGCCAACATCAGATTACTCCACAAAAAAACGACCGAGTCCGTCATGTTCGCCAAAGAACACAAGTGTAGAACCCGAGGTCAGGGGATGCTGTCGTCCGAGCGGGGGCGCCGTCGAGTCCGCAGCCTTGAGATAAGTGGGTTGTCCCAGAGTCTCGCTGTGAACATTGAAAACCCCTGAGTTATCATCATCATCTCAGGTTCTACGAATTGGTGCGAAGCCCTCTAATCCGCCTCGAGGATAAACCAATAGCGAAGCGGTTAGAGGGCGGAGCACCAAATGAAGTAGAACACACGTTTTGTTGAAGTGTGTCTCTGGGTGTGAATGTGTGTGTTTGTGTTACCTAGATTCCAATTATCTGAAACGTTCTCCATCACACCATCGGAGAATTCTTCACCGAGCACACTGAGGTCCGACCGCCACTGTTTCCAGTTCACCTCCTCGACCCTGCAGCACACATGAGTCTCACCTTCTGAGTGTGTAGATGTAGGAAATGGTTGTGTTGCTGTATAAAATAGTGGTGTTGCTTGATTAAATACTTGTGTTACTGTATTACATAGTTATGTTGCTGAATTAAATACTTATGTTACTGTATAACATAGTTGTGTTGCTAAATTAAATACTTGTGTTACTGTATAACATAGTTGTGTTGCTGAATTAAATACTTGCGCTGATATAAAGTTGTGTTACTTAATAAAGAGGTTGTGTTTCTGTGTGAGGATTATTTGTAACTTTATAAAGATTTACTGTTTCCCGTACAAAATACTTGTGTTGCTGTATGAAAAAGTTGTGTTGCTGTATAAGAGTTGTGTTGCTCGGTAAGAGTTTTATTATTGTGTCAGAGTTATGTTTTTGTAAAAGAGTTCTATGACTGTGTAAGAGTTGTGTTGCTGTATAAGAGTTGTATTACTAAATTACAGTTGTGTTGCTGTATAAGAGTTGTATTACTTAGTTAGAGTTGTGTTGCTGTCGAATAGTTGTATTACTACATGTGTTAGAATTGTGTTACTGTCGAATAGTTGTATTACTACATGTGTTAGAATTGTGTTACTGTCTAATAGTTGTATTACTACATGTGTTAGAGTTGTGTTGCTGTATAAGAGTTGTATTACTAAGTTATAGTTGTGTTGCTGTCTAATAGTTGTATTACTACATGTGTTAGAGTTGTGTTGCTGTATAAGAGTTGTATGACTAAGTTATAGTTGTGTTGCTGTCTAATAGTTGTATTACTACATGTGTTAGAGTTGTGTTGCTGTATAAGAGTTGTATGACTAAGTTATAGTTGTGTTGCTGTCTAATAGTTGTATTACGACATGTGTTAGAGTTGTGTTGCTGTATAAGAGTTGTATGACTAAGTTATAGTTGTGTTGCTGTCTAATAGTTGTATTACTACATGTGTTAGAGTTGTGTTGCTGTATAAGAGTTGTATGACTAAGTTATATTTGTGTTGCTGTCTAATAGTTGTATTACTACATGTGTTAGAGTTGTGTTGCTGTATAAGAGTTGTATGACTAAGTTATAGTTGTGTTGCTGTCTAATAGTTGTATTACTACATGTGTTAGAGTTGTGTTGCTGTATAAGAGTTGTATGACTAAGTTATATTTGTGTTGCTGTCTAATAGTTGTATTACTACATGTGTTAGAGTTGTGTTGCTGTATAAGAGTTGTATGACTAAGTAAGAGTTGTAATTCTGTGCTAGAGTTGTGTCGCTGTATAATAGTTGTGTTGCTGTCCAAGAGTCGTGTAAGTGTGTTACTGCTTGAGTTGTTATAATAAAGAGATGTGTGAGCTAGGGTTGTGTGCGCTAAAGTGTGTTGTGTGCGTCTCACCTCAGTAACCTGTCGGACTTGCTTTCGAAGCAGACGATCTTCGACTGTTTGGGGAAGAATCTGTTGAGCAGCATCTTCTGCAGCGAGCGCTCCATGTCCACGATGGTGTAGGCTCTCTGAGGGAGGTCAGAGGTCATGTGTTAGCGCGGACCCCTACCACCTCACCGGCGTGCGTGACCTCTGACCTGCAGGTTCCAGATGCTCTCGCTCTCCAGCGAGATGACCTCCACGGTGTGACCCATGAGAGCGATGAGCATGTTGAGCATGAGGATGTAGGTGAGGCAGATGTAGAGGATGAGCAGCACGTAGAAGACCTCCTTGTACTGCACGTGGTCCGTGAACTGCAGGTCGCCCATGCCGATGGTGAACTTGAACATCTCCAGCAGCGTGAACTGGAAGTCGTTGTAGCTGGGCTTCTTGCACTCCAGCGGCTCCATGCGGGTGGTCACCTGGTTGTCCACCTGGTGCTCCACCGGGACCATCACCTCGTCCTCGATGAGCGTCACCACGGCTGAGGAGACAAAGACGTCACATCGGTTCCGTCTCGCGGCGCGTGGAGTTCCGAGTCTTACCGGCCGAGAAGCCGAACAGGAAGACGCAGTAGAAGCACAGGAAGTGAAGGATGTCCCCGAGAATCATCTGAAAAACAGGAGGTATCTTTAGACGCTGACCTTCTCTGTTTAAACAAGTCAAACACAGTCAAAAAAAGGAAAAAAATAGATGTTTTTTACTTGTTTTTTTTTTTTTACAAATTTCGATTAGGAAAAAAACAAGTTATATCAACAGTTAAAACTTTAAATAAAAGAGAAGAAAATAAATACATCATTAATGAACACACAAACAAGTTGACTTTTTTATATTTATATTTTAAAAGAAAAACTTGTGCAACCACCACTGAAAAACAAGTTTTAAATACTTGAAAAAAAAAAGAATATTCAACATTGTTAAATATAGATATATATAAATAAAATAAATATTCTATATTATTATATAATCAAAATTAAATAAGAAGTATAAAAAATGCAGCATATACTCTAAATGTATAACTGAACTAAAACAATGACATATTTAAAATTAAAATAAAAAAGTAAAAAAATATAAAACAAAGAAATGTTATAATTTAAAATAACCAACACCATCATAAATATAAAATAATTAATATAGATCACTATGTATATATATATATATATATATATATATATATATATATATTTCTGAATGAATAACTTGACTAAAACTATGACAGATTCTAAATTAAAAATTAAATAATAATTATAAAAAATGCATCATATATATATACAGTATATATATATATATATATATATATATATATATATATATATATATATATATATATACTACATTTTGTATACTTATTATTAAATATTTTATTTAGAATTTTTCATATTATCGGATGATTTAATACCATATATGTATATATGGTATTAAACATATCATACACAAATCCACTTTGAAACAATGACAGAAGGATCTAAAGATTTAAAAAACTCCTACTCGCTGCATCATGACGTTGTAGATTCCCATCTGCTTGGAGCCTCTGGAGAAGTGCAGCACGTTGATCCAGGCCAGCGCCAGCGAGATGACCAGCGGACCCACGTACTCCCGGCGCCCGCAGAAGTACAGGACGGGACTGACGATGAGGAGCAACGCCTGCAGGAAGCTGTGGAACAGACCGGCGTGTTGACAAACGAGCCGAGGACACGAGGAACGTCTCTTACAAGAGGATGTCGCTGAAGCCGTCGGTGTACAGAGCGCTGAACTTGGGCGGCGTCCTCATGAAGACTCGGATCTGCTCAGACATCACACCATCACGTTGTGTCCCAACAGCGTCCATAACTCACCGTCTCACCGATTTGTAGAGGAACCAGATGGCTCCGAGGATGGAGAAGATCTCGCCCACGCAACGCGCGTAGTCGTCAGGTTCTTTCAGCGCAAACGGCGGCTGAAAGAGGGTGGACGGAACGTTTAAGACGTTGTGGGTCAAAGGTCAGAGGTCGCCGGCACTCACCTTGCCCTCTTTCCTGTAGAAGGCCGAGGCGGTGAAGACGAGGAGGTAGATGAGATACCCGGTGAAGTTCAGCAGGAACAACTTAGAGGCAAATCTGTCCCACTTGTCCTTCAGGAGACTTCGCAGCGGTTCCATCTTGAGAATCTCGGGTCGGTTCTGATTGGAAGTAGATCAGCGCCGTCAGAATATTGACCTTTATATTTTATTATTGAAATGGTTTTTAACTCTGGGATTATCTCAAGGTGACCTGGAGGCCTGAAAACAAATGTGTTGTCTCTGGGTCACTTTGACCCAAAGATAAAAAATATATATATATATTTTTATAAAGAAATATTGAGTTTGTTTTCAATAAATAATTGAATTATATAATTAATACTAAATAAAGATTAATACTAAATAAAAAAAACTTTATACTAAATATTAATACTAAATAAAGGTTGACATTTTTCTTTTTTAATCATTAAAATTCAAATATTTTAATGTATTATTTTACACGTAGAGTTTGATATTCCTATTCCAATAATTAATAAATACATTTAAAAAATTCTATATTTTTAAATTCATAGCCTTTTATATTCAATATAAATTTTCGGTGGTATAATAGTGCCAAATATTTAAACATTTTCAAAATAAATGTTTGTTTTTTCACATAGATTATGATATTCTAATTACAATAACAATAATAAAAAATAATAATGTTGGTAACGTCATACTATTTTAATACCAACCAATATTATAGATTTTTTCTTTTTTTTAATTATTGGAATCAGAATATAAAACTCTGAGTGAAAAAAAAAAAATTTTGAAAATGTACTATCTAAAAAATATATATATTTTATATATATTTCAAAAAGCAACCTTTCCGTGAAATAAATTCTATATTTTTATAAAGAAATATTGAGTTTGTTTTCAATAAATAATTGAATAATATAATTAATACTTTGAAAGGTTGACATTTTTCTTTTTTAATCATTAAAATCAAATATTTTAATGTATTATTTTTCACATAGATTTTGATATTCTTATTCCAATAACAATAATAAAAAATAATAATGTTGGTAACGTCATACTATTTTAATACCAACCAATATTATTGATTTTTTCTTTTTTTAATTATTGGAATCAGAATATAAAACTCTATGTGTGAAAAAAAAAAATTCTAATGAAAGCAGTTCATTATTGTGATGGTACTGCTATCTTCTGACCGGGATCTCGCTGCCCACGACCACGATCTCCAGCACAGAGTTCTCCTCGCAGGTGTCGATGGAGCCGATGTCGTAGAGCGAGGAGTGCACGGGCCCGTAGACCCACTCGGTGAACTTCCGGGACAGTGGCCTCATCTGTTCGTCCTTGAACTCCCGGTGCATCATGTGTCGCAGCAGCTGCAGGAGAAGAAGAAGAAGAAGACATGGTTGGACTTAAAACAATGTTGTTACTGTCTCTTTAAGACAGCTGTGGGCCAAGTGCGGCCCTTTGACTGTATTTACGTGGCCCTTATGAGTTCAAAGGTCATGTAGAAACTGACAATATTTTGCTTTTTGTTTCCATCATTCATTGCAAGACTTGAGGTTTTATGATTTAATGCTTTTTGTGAGTATTTTTTGTCCACCAAGAAGTAGAAGAAGAAATATAAAGCTTTTTAAAGTGCTTTTTTATCAGATTGAAATATATATACACACAATAACACATTTTGTACTCTGACCCAGGCCCCGAAAAAAATGTGTTTGAGGTATCCTTTGTGTTATCTCAGGGTCAAGGTGACCCGGAGGCCCTGAAAACAAATGTGTTTGAGGTATCCCTTATGATATCTCAGGGTCAAGGTGACCCGGAGGCCCTGAAAACAATTTTTTTTGAGGCATCCCTTATGTTATCTCAGGGTCAAGGTGACATAGAGGTCTGAAAATAAATGTGTTAGAGATATCCCTTGTGTTGTCTCAGGGTCAAGGTGACCCGTAGGCCCGGAAACAAATGTGTTTGAGGTATCCAATGTGTTATCTCAGGGTCAAGGTGACCCAGAGGTCCAAAAACAAATGTGTTTGAGGTAACCTCTGTGTTATCTCAGGGTCAAGGTGACCTCGAGGTCAAAAAACAAATGTGTTTGAGGTATCGCTTATGTTATCTCAGGGTCAAGATGACCCAGAGGTTTGACAACAAATGTGTTTGTTGTATCCCTTGTGTTGTCTCAGGGTCAAGGTGAAGGTCAAGAAGGTCAGAGACAACACTAGGTTAAGTCACCCATAAGAGACTCAAACAAGATGTTGTGTTTCTCCAGGTTGATGGGTGCTTGGAGGAGACCCCGAGTCAGACCCGGACAATCTTTCCAAAGACTCACTCCGATCTTCCCCAGCTTGGCGGCGAGCTTCAGCGGCGTGAAGCCGCGGTTGTTCTCGATGGCCTCCAGGTTGACGTCCTTCTGGAGCTTGTGGTGGTGCATCAGGATCTCGTCGTAGATGCTGATGATCATGTCCGTGTTCTCTGGCGTGTTGTCTCCGAGGACCACCAGCGCGTGCAGGACCGTGTTCCCCGCCGAGTCCTTGTCGGTGGCGCAGGCGCAGTTGTGCGGGTTCTCCAGCAGGTAGGAGGCCACGCCGGGCTGGTTGGTGCAGGCGGCCAGAGAGAGAGGCAGCTCTCCTGCGACAGGAAGTGTTAGTGATGTGACTAGAGGTCACACGAAGGTCAGGTGAGCTCACCGAAGTAGAAGCCCGGCAGCCCGTTCTGCTGGAAGAAGGTTCCATTGGCTTTGGCTTGAACGTCGGCGCCCTTCTGGACCAGCAGCTCCACGAGCTCGGGGCTCCGTCTCTCGATGGCGACGTGCAGCGGAGACTGACCTGTGGAGACGACCTTGAAGCTGGAGCCGAGGCCGGTGGTGGACCTACTCACCTCTGTAGCAGTGGTCGGTGTAACCCGCGTTGATGAAGTTCTCCAGGTCTTTGGTTTCCTCCGCGATGTCCAGAAAGAGCTCGATGGTGTCGTTCTTCCCGTCCTTCAGGTTCAGTAGAGCTTTGAGGAGCGCCGTTTTCCCGGTGGCCTGATCTGGAAACGCACTGGGTTATCACATCGAACGGTCACATGACTGCATGTGGTTTTACCGATGAACTCCGGACTGGTCAGCTTCATGTTGTTGGCCTGCAGGAAGTCCAGAAGTCCGTCCAGCTGAGCCCGGTCTCCCTGCGAGGCGGCCTTGAAGATCCTCTCTCTGGTGAAGGCCTCGCTGAGGCGATTCAGGCTGGGCTGTCTGGAGGTCACATGACCAAGCAACCTTTAACCCTCAACAACACTTTGAGTTCATATATCTATAGTACACAATATATTTTGAAAATATTAAAATCAAAAAACATCAAAATGATTCATCAATTTATCTTCAAAGTTTAGAACCAGGAATCTTGAGAAAAAAATATCTAATTATTAGAATATGTCATTGGTTGTACTGTTTTATTTTACCTGTATTTCTGTAAAAATGTAATATAATATCTTTTAGGAATTATTTTTATAAATGTTGTTTTTTTGTGTATATTTTATGTTTTATCCATTTAATAATGCACCCTTTCCTGTTTTTAAGTTAAGTTAAATTAATTTGTTTTTTTTATTACATTTATAAAGTTTTGCAATTTGAATTTTTATATTCACATCACATGACATCGTATCAAAAATGTTTTTAGTTTATTCATAAATCTAAATTTCGCAATACATTTTGAAAATGTATCAAAATATTAAAATAAAAATACACTGATTCAATTTAATCTTAATTTTTAAAACATTGAATATTTAATAATAATAATAAATTAAAAAAAAAACATTATTATTACAGACACAAAAATGTACGTTAACGTTCTTTAAGTAGCAAATTTAGTTGTACTTTTTATTTTATTTTTTGTAAAAATAAAATTATATTTATCATAATATTTTTTATAATAATGTTTACCATGTTATTTTATGTTTGAGAAATGTAATAATACACTATTACCCCCCAATCTTTCCTTAAATCTTATTTTTCACGTGATTTATTTAATAAAATATAATGTATGGATATTCTTTCAGAACCAGAAATGCTACTAAATTGGCAGTTTTTAGTTTCTCAATTAATATTTGATACAGTTTCAGATCCTCCTCGCGGGAACTCTCTTGTAGAGTCCCCTGCCTCTCACCCGGAGTGGCTGGGACATTCTTCAACCATGAGAACTGCATTTTCGGTTCTCATGGTTTTTCCTGTGTGAGTCTGCGTTGTAAGTTTACAAATGAGATCCTCAGTGACATCTAGTGGTGGTTTTTTTTTAGGGGGAGACTTTGAGCGGGGTAAGTCTGGACCTCCCTGCTGAGACTGCTGCCCCCGCAACCCGAACCCAGATGAGAAGAAGAAGACGAGACAACAATAAACATATGTTTATATTACTCCAGGAACTTAGACTTCTGGACTGACCGCAATAACAGAGCATGTTGTGTTCGTGTGTCTCATCTCCAGATGTAGGTCAAATTCTCTCGACCAATCACTGTCATCGACACTGAACATTACAGGTGAACATCATCTTATCGTCTCTCTGAACATTAACATGCTCATGTTAGCCACTTGAATCTATTTAGAAACATAACTCTTAGGGATCAATAAAGTATTTTATCTATGTCTCTATCTAGTCAATAAAAATAAATACACAGTTCACGCTCAAACCACTAGAGGGCGATATCACACGTGGAAGTGAAACTTGTGCGCTTTTCTCCTCGTACCTTGACCTGGACGCGTTATTGTTGAATCCTCTGTTTAAAACATGGAATATTAATAATAATAATAATAAATTAATTAATAAAACACGATTATTACAGACACAAATATGTACGTTTACGTTATTTAAGTAGCAAATTTAGTTTTATTTTATTTTCTGTAAAAAAATATTACATTTACCATAATATTTTTATAATAATGTTTACCATGTTATTGTTATTTCATGTTGGACATATTTAATAATGCAATCTTACCCCCGGATCTTTTCTTAAATCTTATTTTTCACTTGATTTATTTAATAAAATATAATGTATGGATTTTCTTTCAGAACCAGAAATGCTACTAAATTGGCAGTTTTTAGTTTCTCAATTAATATTTGATACAGTTTCAGATCCTCCTCGCGGGAACTTTCTTGAGTCCCAATGAGTCCCCTGCCTCTCACCCGGAGTAGCTGGGACAATCTTCAGCAACATTTAGTGGAATAAAATAAATGAATAATTTCTAATGTTTTTTTTTGGATTCAAATTATATAAAAAACCTGCAAAATAAAGATATTCGAATATTTTATGTGAAATAATTGAATTCTTCAGCTGCTTTTAAACAAGCATTCCTCGGGTTTGTCAGGATCTGCTCCTTCAAAAATTTGTCTGGGGGCCAAACGTCCCGCTAACCTGCCTCGACAAGAGAAGGCGCCAGACCAGAGAAACCGGATCTGGGCGCTTACCTGGCCAGCGTGACGTTGGAGTCCATGGGTACCGGGACTATCTCCTGGATGTCGCTCCGGAGCAGCCAGTCCAGGCTGCTGCCCTCCTCCTCGACCTGGCCGCTGCTCTCCTCCTTCTCCTCCTTCTCCTCCTTCGCCTCCTTCGCCTCCATCCTCCACTCGTTTCCTCCACGAAGGTCGCGCGCTGGAGCTGCTCGGCGGTTGTGCTGCCTACGTCAGGTGTGAACGAGTTACCTGAGGGACGCCCCGCCCACTCCCCTGAGACACGCCTCTTTGCATCTCAACTGCCATGACAACAGGAGGATATTTATTTATCAGAAGATAGAAAATTTCTGTTAAATATTCGATTAATTGAATGTATTGTTAATTATTATTATTATTATTAAATGATAAATGTAAGTATGCGAGACACTTTAATCATGACGTGTTAATTTAAGCGGTCGTTTTATTAAATATTTTTATACTTTATTTTTTTATCTTTCTTCTATACTTCACGTAGATAATGTTTAACAACATAAAATGAATATTCACTTGTTTTATTCTTTAGATATTTAAAATATTTTTACCAATAGGCCCATATTTTATTGTCTTTTCTCTACTATTAAAAATCTTCCATTTAACATTTTGGGTAGAAATAATTAAATGTATTGTTTTGTTTTCACTTTTTCCTCTAATGTGATTCAGAGAAACAGAAAACACACATGCTTGTTATATTTGGCTTTTCTTTTTAAATTGCATTAAAGGAAACACGTGATACTTTTACTTATATTTGTATAATTACTATATTATTAATGTTGTCTATGTTAATTGGTAATGTAAATGTAAGTGTCAAAAGTACATGTGCGTGAGACGTGTTCATGTCAGAGTCATGTGAACATAGAGGCTTCTTAAAACTCAAGTTTTAAAAGGAGATGTGACGTCACAGGATGATTGACAGGTGCGCGAGTTTCTCCAAAATGGCTGCTGAACCCAGATGATGATGATGATGATGATGATGATGATGACGGAGAGAAGAGTCATTCTTCCCATGCTGGCATCAAACATGAGAGCTGCACCCGTGAGCACTTTCACTCTCTGAAGACCAGTTCAGCAGGTCTTGCTCAAGAGTTTGTTTTTTGGGTTCCACTCCTCACATACCAGAAGACAAAACGTGTTTGTTTTTAACTTCTCCTCTGTTTATAGTGTGTGTTTGTGTGTGTGTGTGGCTCTTTGTGAACCGGTGTGGGTCTGTTTACATATTAGATCCACAGTGACATCTAGTGGTAAAAGTGGTGAAAGTTTTTTTTTTTTTTTTGTAGACTATGGGCGAGGAAAGTCTGGACCTCCCTGCTGAGACTGCTGCCCCCGCAACCCGAACCCAGCTAAGAAGAAGAAGACGAGACAACAATAAACAGATGTTTATATTACTCCAGGAACTTAGACTTCTGGACTGACAGATAACAGAGCATGTTGTGTTCGTGTGTCTCATCTCCAGATGTAGGTCAAATTCTCTCGACCAATCACTGTCATCGACACTGACTGTTGCAGGTGAACATGATCTTAACGTGTTTCTCCCGAGAAATCTACCTGGATAAATTCATCCTCTATTATCGATGTTTATGAACGTTAACATGCTCCGGTAATCCATTTAAATCTATGTACAAACATAACTTAAAGTTAATAAAGATAAATACACAGTTCACTCTCAAGCCACCAGAGGGCGACATCACAATTGGAAGTGGAACTTGTGTGCTTTTCTTCTCGTCGTACCTTGACCTGGACGCGTTGTTGTTGAATCCTCTGTTTAATTTATTATTTTGAATTTAAAAATGGTTTTAGTTTTATTTCTTCACATCTCTAAGAGCAATGCATGTTTAGATACATTTATTTTTATTTTTAACACGGCCATTGTTTCCCCGAATACGACATCATTATTCATGACGTGTCGGAACCTTCCGGAGTAGACAGGTGTGACATTCACCGGTACGTGCGCAAGTCTAAGCGGAAACTCAGGTGCAAGAACCTTCAAAATAAGACTTTGTATTCAACCTATCCTTTTTTATTAGATTAGATCATTATATTAAAAGAGTAACCAATTTGTTTAAGTGGAAATTAGTGCAATGAAGTCATTTATGCATCATTATGTATTTATTATAGTTATTGTTGACGGATCAATAACTTTTCACCTTCATCCTGCATTTGAAACAACAGGTTATATTTTCTATATGACAACATGGAGACATTAATGTGTTATATTGTAATGTATGTTATGTTACTACACACCTGACATGAGGTGAATTAAGAAAATGTTGGCGGTAAAACAAACCTGAACAGGGATCATCACCTCCTCCATCACCATGTGGTCCTCAGACAAGTACAGACCGCAGCGGGTTATTATCCGTTCTGCTGAGAAGGTGATTGGTTCTGATCCAAATGTAATCGTCCGCCAGGTATCGATACACACCTGAACATACTGGTTCATAAACTCTTTCTACCTGTGTGCTGTCCAGATCATAATGTAATCTGTTTTTAAGTAAGTAAGTAATTTTTATTTGTATAGTGCTTTTCCAGACCAGGGTCACAAAGTGCTTAAACAATCAAAACAATATTCAATAAAGTATATACTTTAAAGATCAACATAAAACTGATAACACAACCGGAGTTCCAGAAAATCAAGGAAAAGCCTGTTATTCTTTCAAATGTATATATAGCTATATATACAGTATATGTATGTATATATATATATATATATATATATATAAATATATATGTTTATACCGTGCACTTTCGTTGGGGGTACAAAGTAAGAATTTCATGGTACGTAGTACCTATGACCATAAACGCTTTGAAACTTGAATCTTAATTTAACTGAATTCAATGACTTTTTCTTTACGAAAATTCATTATTTATATACCATTTTATTTTATTGTATTCTATCAATCTTGTTTTATTTTATTCCTATTATTTAATTCACACAAAAAATATCATGTGTTGTTGGCATTAAACGACTATGATTAAGGAGAAATTAAAGAATTATTTACTATCAACCAAAAAATGTTTAAAATATATATAAATACCTAGGTAGGTTATAGCCAAACATATTCTAAAAGAACCAGGGGTACCGACTGCAGGGTAACATAATGACCTCAACGTTTTATTTTGAAAGGACGAGCGGAAGCAGCGGAGTCGGTGCCCTTAGCTTGACGCGTCGGTGCCGCCTGTAGGAGCGGCTCGTCCTCCGCCTCACAGCGCCGCTCACTGGTTCGCTTTCTTCTGCTGCAGCAGCGGCTCTTCTGCCTCAGCGCACCGGATATCCAGTCACCACTCACGGCTGAGAGCGGCGACAGTAGACGGACTCCCTTCCTCGGTCGTGGTTTTCCCTCCCCCCCGGAACCTCCATTACTGAAATTCTTCTTTAGTTTTTTTTCTCCCCTCTCTCCCCGATAGTTGAATCTGTGTCGCACTCGGGTTGTTCCCGCTGACATGGTAGATTATCACGCCGCTAACAACCAGAACTCGACCGACGACGGTCCACCAACCTACATGGAGCAAGAAAACGACTGGGACCGGGACCTGCTCCTGGACCCGGCCTGGGAGAAGCAGCAGAGGAAGGTAAGCGGACCCAGCAGGCCCCAAGACCGTCTCCGGGGTACGAGGGGAAAGGGACCGGGCCCCGGGCTCGACTTTCGCAGCCTCCGCAGCTAACGTGGACCGGGAGATGCTAGCTTCCCTCCCCGGCCTCCGCGCGCTGTCAGGCGGCTGCGGAAACCTCGAGGAGCTGCGTGAGAAGACGCGGTCGCTGCTGCGGAAACGTGTGATAAAAACACACTCGACTGAAACCATCTCTTTGTTCAGAAGATAAGATGGAAAAAAAATAGTTTTGCGCCTTTTTTTTATTCCCTAAATCCGTGTTAGTGGGCGTCGGTGAGGAAGATGTGACCCTCCAGTATGTAGGCCAGCAGCACTTCTCTCTACGTTGCTTCTACATTTATTTGTTCCCTAAATCCTCCTTAAATCAAATAAGATACACGATTATGTAACACTGGAATAAGGGAACAGATTAGCTGTCAAGTTTTCCCAACCCAAGTCTGCTGCCAATCAAAGTTTTATATTTTCTTCTTTTTTTTCCTTTTTTTTAAACGTCAAACTGTAAGAAAACCCCAAGTCAAATTATTATAATTGTATCAATAAATATATTTAATCCAAATATACAGCTAAATCAATTTACAAGAGACGGGCGGGAACAAATGGAATTCAAATGGAAATATATTTAAGATATAAAAACATTTAAATGAACAAACGATGCAATAAGTATAAAACGGATTAGATATTGAACAAAAAGTTGAGTTTATTGTTACGATATATTCTGACGTACACGAGTCATTTGAGTCGTAACGTTTGTTCTGCCAGACAAAGTTCAAAGCATCATTGCCTTTTTAACGATGATGTTATCGCGACCTCTCGGCTTTTCCGTTGATGGGAAATCTTTTTTCGGTATTTCAATCGGGTTTCAAAACGAGACGTGTACGGGAGGGTTGTTCCTTTCGAAGAGGAATCTTCCTCCCAAGTGTCGGCGACTTGTCTGGTCCTGTCTAAATGTGTCACCACGTTAGTTCAGCTACCTGACCGTACGCCCTCTGGGACTCCGTTGACCCATTTCCTTCTCCATCGCTAACCCTTCTGGCTGTAGGGCAGTTGCTCACTAGTCCATTTATTCAAGTCTGCGCCAGACCCGTCATACGTCTGTGGGATTATCAATGATATAAATCGTACTCGGGAGGCGACATCCATCCTTCTTTTGGCCCTTCATTGTTGCCGTACTTTGATTTTCTTCACCAAAATTTCCAGGATTTCGTTATTTTTGGTTCCCATTTCAAACATCCTAACCCTGAGTCTGTTCTACGACCCAGACGAATGTCTTTGTTAGGTTTAGGGGTCAGCAGTTTTTTTTAAGGAGGGTCAATCTTTCTGATTCTCCACAATCTGTATGGTTGGGGTTTTACCTTCTGGGGGAACTCTGGAATCTTTTCGGGTCAACTGAGATGCATTATCTCTTCAGCATGTCCTCGGCTGTCACCGGGGCCTCCTCCTATTTGAACATATTACAATTAAGTTGGCAGACGTATTCAACAAGCATTGATATGGGATCAAGGAAGAGGTGCCATTTTGGTGGTTTTCCATATCAAGATCAAGATTGCCATTTGCTGGCACTGCTCATTGCTGTCAGTTAAATTTCTAGTGCTAAAAAAGGCATGAAATTGTTTAGATGGAATCACTCAGCAGGCTTGACGTCAGAGACTTGGCAGAACTTTTGCCATTCTTGATAGACCCTTAATGGTACTGACCACTGCGGCGTGGCAAGACCACGTTGATCTGTACTGAAGCTCTGGTTTGTCATAGGAGAAGATGGCTTCCATTTTAAAGGTTGATGGGTTTATTGTTTTAGAAAACGTATTTGTATGTGGATTCTAAACATAGCTGTTGCTATGGCGACGTAGATCAACATATTTTCGGTTTAAAATATGTTGAATTATTAGTGTTAATTCTAACATGTTTGCACATTACTTTAAAGATGTTTGTGTAACTGAAAATGCTCGGGATGTCAGGTGAGCAGTCGGCCGTGTGTTTGACAAAAGGCGACATCATTTGTCGTCGTCTTTTGTTGGCGTAACAAGAGACTAACAAGCTAGAACTCTCCTGGTATTCTACAGGGATAACTGTACGATCTATTTTCAACATCTAATCATGGCTGTTCTTTGATCTTTATGGACTATGCTTACTTGCGCGTGAAGTTAAATTGAGTTTTTTTTTTTATGGGCGGCTACAGATGAGCGTTTCAATGATCACGTTCTCTTTGTGAACGACGACTGGTTTCTGCCGCAGTGGACAATAGTAATGTTTGTCACCAGCCTCTAAAGGCTGATGATGATGTTGCGCATCAGTGTGGAATGATTAAGGCGGTGTGTGTGTGTGTTAATGTGTGTGAGAGCATTGAGTTGCTGGCCAGATGACTGGAATAGTTTCTAGTGGTGTGACAACATGCCGAGCATTGACTCGTGCATTTTTATTAGGCCACTCAGCATTTTAACTGTCGGCATCACACATTCCATCAGACCAGGCGGGTCCAGTCCGGAGCTTTTGGTCCCGGCATCACGTTTGACTGAAGAGAGTCCGGTCAAAGTGCCCCCTGTGAGGGGACACGTGGTGTATCATTGATCCTCCACCCTGGACTTCGGAGCGCCCCTGGAGATCTGTGTTTGATTGACCAAGACCTGTGGCTGTCACTCGGCTCCATAGTGGTTCAGAACCTTCTCCGCAAAGAAAACACGAGTCTAGGAATGTTCTTCTCTCTTAATGGGAATAACAGAAGTGTCTCGAACCGTTGACGCTGCATTTTCAACAGTTTTGAGTGTTTAAATGACATTAAAATAGTTTTACTCGCCCACCTCTCAACAGTCGATGAATGTGTTCCTTCTAAGGCATTGTTGGATTTCCTTCCTGTGATACAATTTGGTGATTTCCGTCCTGCTGTATTCAAGCATTATTTATTATCATTGGTGCAGTTTTTAATTATCCTAAATAAAAGACAAGAATTGTATGTATTTGTTTATTTTGTTCATTAAATTTATACTTTTAAGAACTTGTGCAATGGTCCGGTCACGGTCAAGTTACTAAATTTCGTAGCATGTCTATCTGCTATGATCATCAAAAATAAATAAATCACGAAAAGACCATGACTAAAAACTTGAAGTTCTTCCATAGTCGCTTCTATCGTTGATTGTATTCCTCGCTGGCTTTGCCCATCGTCCGGTCTCTGAAGGACAGGACCCGGATCAAGCCAAGTGCCTCCAGAAGCGCAGCTGTCTCTTATTTGGCAGGTGAACCCACACCAAGTTTTTCCAGCATTATCTCATTAGCCTACCAGCAGTAGCCAAACATGTGGACAAGACGCGACACCACAAAGGAATCCAGTATTTGTTCTAGTCTCTGGTAGTCCAGGCCCGGTGGAGGAAACTCTGACTCAGCGTAAACCCGTTTAAAGATGCCAGATGCTGACCTGATGACATGTGATTTGGGAGGGTCTTACCATCTGTCAGGTACTCATTGCAGAGCTGCTGCCTTTAAACAAGACGATTCTCAAGCTATAACCTCACCTGGTCGTTGTTCAAACTTAACTCTCTTTGGAGGTGGAGCAGCTCTTAAGACTCTAACAGATGTCTTGGCTCTTAACTATCAAAGTTTTAAGAATAGCGGTCTTCGAGCTTAATCCTTCTGAAGGGTTGGATACCTCAACGGTGTCTTCACAGACATAAGGGTGTCGGGTAAAACGTGTTAAAATAAAGGTAGAACCACCAGAATTTACTGATTTTTAAATGTTGATGTACTATAATATGCCACAAACCTTTACAATATAGGCAAAGGGTTCCATTGCTATCATAGCCCAGATTTTACGGTGACCTATGCACGGGAGGTTGTTCATATGACCACAATTCTGATTCACCATTTCAACTTTCCACTAACTTTAGACCCCTGATAAGATTGACCAATGTTTTAAGATGCCACTTAAATGACTGGGGGTTAGAGGAGCGTAGGTGTCTCCCAATTGTAAGGAGTCAAACAAGAATTCACAAGGAAACTAGGCAACAAAGAAGTGGGCGGAGATCAAGGTGTGTCTTTATCAGCCTAGATAACATTTACAATCGTGGGATCAAGAAGACAGAAGTCTGGTTTTGAGAAGTGAAAAAATGTCGTTCTCTTTCTCGACTGATCTTGAAGTGGGTTTGAGACGCTAAGAGCAACAGGTCCTTCTCTCTGAACTGTTATTTCGATGCTTCGGCTTCACATTCTTGACTTGTGTTTTTGGCCGTCCCCGTGTGCTTCTCAGCAGTAGCTGGACGGAGACCAGTCCAGTCAGCTCCAGTTATTTCCCGGTGACGCTCCTCCGCAAGCGTGTTATTAAAGTCTTTTCTCACCGCTCAAAGATTCAGCGCAAGTCAAAACACGTTAGCGTGCGCGGTGACGCAAATCCAGCGGTGACAGTTGGGCCCGAACATACTTCTGCCGTGAGGAAATGTTAGCGTGGAAAAAAAAGGTGACGGCGTCAGTCACTCCTGATCGTCAAACTTCCTCCTCTGCTCGGAGGGCTACATTTCTTGAATACTTCTTGAGCACTCGAAAGTCACGACACGTGTTCCAAAAAAAAAACAAGACGAAAAAACGCGGAAAACTACCTTTTACTGACTCACAGTTTTAGCTTTCATCTGATAATAGTAAGTAATTTCTTTTTTTAGAGCGCCTTTCCAGACCAGGGTCACAAAGCGCTTAAACAATTACACAATACTCAATAAAATATATACTTAAAATGTCAAGATAACACAGAGAACAACACAGGAGTTCCAGACAATCAAGGAAAAGCCTGCACAAGTAAAAATGTCTTAAGATGTTTCTTGAAGGAATCCGTAGACTCCATTATTTACATAAAGTACAATTCAACAATATTAAATATTGAAATGAACTTGTTAACATAATTCCCATTATGAATATTATGAAGAAAAAGGTTGTTGGTGACAAAAACACAGCGGTAATATTCACTGGTATAAATGGAGCTGCCGCTCTAGTCCGGGTAGTTGCTGGACGCCTCCTCGCTGCCCAAACTGAAACTCGCATTGACTTTCTGGATGATGCCAAGGTGGGAAGCTGCGCACAATGTTAGCTTGTTCTTTTGTCCACCCACTTTCACATGCTTTCTGTGTGACTGGACGGCGGCTGCCTCAGATGGTCGGGGGTTGGTCCAGGACGAGCGGAGGATCTGACGGGACATAGATAAAGTTTCCTCAGTGGTCGTTAAAATCTTGTCAATATAACGGAGTTGCTCTTGAGGGTGACAATGGATCTTCAATCTGGTCTTCTTTGTCCCTAATCTTATCAACAAGATAATCACATCTCCTGTTGTTTTTTGACACCATCTAAGTGCCAAGGTTTTTCCCGGAGTCCTGGACCATTAAACAATGATCCTGTCACAGATAAATTGACAGAGTCAACATGACGATCTTCTCTCTTTTGTGGCATTGTTAGTTGAGTTGATTCTGTTGTCCTTGGATCCAGGAAGAACACGATACGCGTGAAGATATAAAGTAGCTTGTAGGGTTATTTACTGGCAGCTTCGTCATCGCCTCCCGACTTTTGCTTCAAAGAATTGCGTAAAGAGCTTGTAGAAAGTTTGTCAGTGGCTGCTGTAATCACATTCTCTTCACGTTTTACTGCCAGATTAGATTTCAATCCCTGATACAAATCAAATACAAAGGCGTTGGCTCTTCGTTTCGCTACCCAATTAAATTATTTCCTCTTGTATTAAATTATTCAAAAAATGTTCTGGTGTGGTACATTACTGATGGAACTTCTCCAATATCCCAAGCTTTGATAGTCTTTAAAGTAGAAAAGTATTTGTCGGGATCGAAACTCAACAGTTACTTTTGTGTATCCCGGTAAAGCCATTTGAAATGATTGTGTTCTTAGAGGTTAATAATTATAACTAGCAACTTCAATTTACAAAAGCAGGTTTCAGAAAATGAAATTGCAAAAGCAGATTATTATTTTGTTTTGCAAGTTAGATTCAATTTTTCCTGCAGTTTGATGACATCACTTGGACAAGAAAACCATTTCTACCGAGTGTCCATCTCCCCCAGCTGATGGCAGGTCAGCTGTGGGTAAACCCCACTCCCCCCCTCTTCACTTCAGCTGACCACAATCCACTTGTGGAACAGGACAACGAATCAGTGTATGCAGCAGACAGCCAAAGAGGAATGTAGCCCCTCTGTGTTTCCCCCTCTGTTCAGGCCACAGTCGGGGGAGAGGGGGAAACATTCCTTTGGTGGCCCGTTATAGCCCACCAGGCTAATGGGAGGGAGGGGGTTATTTACTAAAATATGGGGGTGGGTTGTTCTTTTTTTTTTTTTGCCTGGCAGGAAGAAGACTAGTTCAGGGTTACAGATGTTGTTGCTGAGATGGTAGGGATGGATCCCCTCAAAATGTTGCCCTTAAAATGTATTGATAATTTGATATCATCCGAGCTGTCATCTTTATTTATTTTATGATGATATTATTCCTAATGTATGTGCACAAGTATATGTCATAGGACCCATGCCGTACCCTTTGCAACATCCTACCTGTTTTGGGTCGGTGTTTTTGTCTTCCTATAGCACCGCGCTGGATTCAATGCTGTGAATCACTGTGTGGATTTTACTGCTGGACAAATTGTAGCGTCGGTCGTCAGGGTCCGAGCTGCCCTGCTGCCTCATGTGCTCCTCTTTCAAAGAGATTTCTTCACGGTCTGTTTCTCCCGTTCCCTTTTGTGCAGAGGGGTAGGCGTTGCATTCAGGGATCATCCCCAATGTCAAAGAATCCAGGACTCTAGTTTCTGGCTGACATAACTTCCACTCTTGCTCGCTAATTGTTGTCGTTCACATGCTCACTCTCCGTTCTATTGTGCAGAGTTATGAGGATTAGTAAATGCTGTTTCCCTCTGATGAATCGAAATTGGCAACAAAGGGGGTCCAAGAATTTCCTCTCTGGTGTGCTGCCAGCATTCACGTTGACATTGTATCCCCTGTTCAGTCCACTGTGCTAGATGTTTCTTCAGGTCTGTCCGGAAGATTCTTTGATCAGCTGCTTATTTTTGCTAACATGGAGCAACAGGCGTGGCCGGGTGTCGCTATTGAGCACATTGCCAAAACCTGGATGCCTTGCTTCCTGCCTTGGGATTGAATTATTAAATATTTGGTTTGGTAGTATTATGATAAATTTTTACAGTTCAAGGCCAAACCGAAGCGGTTGTCCATATTCCCTGAACCAAATAAAATAAACAATCATCAGTTGAAGCCATTAAAGCTAATCTAATGAATCAAAATCTCTGTGGTTAGGATAAATTTAAGGAAAGGCGAAGAACATGCGTGACATACATGAGTAACGCCATCTTCATTTGACTATTAGTAATGGTTGCAATCAGATTTATTGGCGCAATAGAGTTCCATGCTAAAAAATTCTTAAAATGGCACATTGAAGGCTTGAAGAAAAAAAGCGGTTATAAGTGGTTATTTAATCGTTTATAATGTCAAACCTTCCAGAAGCGCTCTGAAGGTATATATTAGCAGTATACGTTCACCCTGGCTCGTATTACGTAGTTTCTGCTCACCTAACCTCACCCCCTGTGCACAGATGTGTTTCTAGTAGAACTTGTTTGTAGAAAAGAAGAAAGGGAAGAATGTTTAGACGTGTCGGGAATGTGTGTTTAGAACGTCTGGGGACCGGTGAACTATGGCTCTTCTGGAGGGAAAGGGGGTTGACTGTGGTGTAAATGTGAGGTTTTCCTTCCTTCTACTTTTCCACCAGATTCACATAGTTGTGGGTTTGTGAGGCTGAAGCTGCAGGGAAACACGCAACACTTTGACAAACCTTGGCCTGGCTGTGCCCTTACCTTCCTGCTCGCATTCAATCAGATTATGGATTCTGATTCGCCCTTGTTTACCTTTTCAGTCCATGCGGTCCATTGGTCCTGGACTTTATAGGTTTTTATAGGTTATATGTTTGAGACTACCGGGATGACCCTTGTTTATCGTCCCATGGAAAGGATACTTTTGTGTTTTACCTTTTGTCGTTCTGGAGATTTTTCCTTCAATACTTGGGTATATCAAAGTTTTCCTCTTATGGGGGCCTTGTTCCGCTCTACAGTTGTCCACAGATGCATAATTTTAATGCCACAATTCCAACTCTAGATTTTTAGTCTAAAGATCTTCTTCCTTCAACTTTTCCAAGTGTGAATTATCATCTTAAATAGTGAGCCCTAGTCCATGTGTTATCTAAGGGTCAAGGTGACCCAAAGGCCTGAAAACAAAATGTTTTATCCCTTGTGGTGCTTTTGGGTCGAGGAGAAGGACCTTCACCACTGCATATGTAAGGGATAGACAATTTAATTTGTTTTTTCAAACCTTCTGGTTACCTTGACCCTGAGATAACGTAAGGGTTAAAAATGTCGACATTGAGATGGATTTTCCACACGCAAGTCCTCATAAATTCTCAATGATTAGGAAATCAGAAAAAGACAACAAGTCTTCTTCACCTACTCAGTCAAAAGGACACAAATGCATGTAAAAACATCCTCATTACATCAATATTCTGCTGATGTCCTACAGGCCTGATTGTCCAGCCTAACTCTGTCTCCATGGATGCAGAGCTTTGTTCATATTCTCTCCAGCACTGTGCAGGGATGTGTATTTTTGGAAACCTCTGCGCACCTGAGAGTTCATGTTCAATGAAAAATTGATCAGCATTGGAAGAGCTGGACAGTCTTCTACTTTTCCCATCGTAGCTGTTTTTGGCATGTTGGCCCTCTGGACATGTCCCTGTGGTTTAATTGCTTAGCAGTGTTTGTCTATTTGTCTATGTTTGCATAACTAGTCGTTTTAGGTAAATCTGTAAGGTCACCCCTTTTTTTAAATGCAAGATATTTCTAGTTTATCATGTTCTTCATGTCAACGCTAAATCTCCTGATATCCAGCCTGGACCCACATCTGTTTTCTCCAAAATACCTTCTGTATCTGCAGGTTTGCTTTCGGCTCTAAAAATAAAATACGGCACTGTTGAGATAAAACACAGATGTTGTGACGGTTCATGTTTTTTTTCCTCTAGTTTCTCATATTTCTTGTGTCTTTGTTAAATCTGTCCTCAATCTGACAGCCGTCCACAAGCAGCATCTGTCGGAACGGGACACCCCCCCCCCCACTCTGAGATTATATTCCAGCCCAGATGACCAGATTATATCTAGATCTGACACGTATCTGCTGGGTTTGAGAGGAAACGTAGCTCCATATGTGTATTTATTCTTTATCTTTTATTTTTGTGCAGATCATCAAGTCCCCCTAGTGCCGCTTACATTTTTACTACTGAATTTTGGATTAATTTTATGACACTAGAAATATTTAGTGCTCTTGTGGGCTAAATAAACAATTGAGTGGACTTCATTTGGTCCCCAGGCCTTGAGTTTGAAATGGTTATGAGTAGAGTTGAGGACGACACTGATATTTTCATTAGGAGAAATGGTGTTATTTTTGGAGGCTTGTTCTTTTATGATTTGGTCTCCAAGCTTTCCTTTTGTATTCAAGTATTTTTCATATTCGGGTGGATTTAGTCTAGTATAGCTAAAGTTAGCTGTGTAGCTGCATAGACAAGACCAACATTTTCTTTTCACCAAACCCATTTCACAATTTCAAAAAAGTACTGTCACCTTATACACTTAAGAATACAGAGCAAAAACACTAATTTAAATTTGAAGCTGCAGAAGATGTATTCACCACCAACTTCCTTCAGATAGTTTACCACATTGAGTCTTCTCTTCCCCGACTGTATTTCAATACTGCATATATACATAATATATTAACTAACTTGAGTCATGTACAGTCGCGTGTTAAAGAATCGTTTGTGGCAATATCATAATTTCTGTTGCTGGAAAAAAAAGAAGAAACTAGCAAGTTAAAGGATGAGATCATACATGAGAATATCAAAGAAATGTTTGGAAACAAAGTGAATGAAGATCCATAAACGTAAAAGATGGAGGAAGCTAAAAATGTAAGTTTGGTCACGGCTGAATGAGTTTCAGCGAGTCCATCATATCTGGTCAAGCATATCCTGATTTGCCGACTATTCAAGATCAGTTACAATAAAATAACCAGATCATGTTCTCTCGCGATTAACCCGAGACTGATGGATCTCCGGCATGCTTGGCCGCACCTAGACAGGTTCTCCTCCCTCTGGGCTGGGTGTGAGATGCAGGAAGAGATGGAGACAACGGGCGATGCCCGTCAACTTGGCCTCATCCAACACCTGAGATAAGCCGGTGCAGACCCATCAATGCATTTTTAGGAATGTTAGTGACGACTTGACTTTTCAAACAATCCAAACTATGTAGAAAACAATGCATCTGAATCTTTAAGTAGTTCTAGCCTCATCAGCTATATGTTCTTCTCTTGATCTACGCAGTGAAGGAATGATGATTGTCTGCTGTTAGGTTTGTCACTCACTAAGGTTCAAACGGTGTCAAAGTCATGCTGAGGTCTAGGTGAGGCAGACCTGTCACATTTGGCTGGTTTAATAAAACAACCAAAACCCTATTACAATTGCAAAACTCAATTTTTTTTTTGTTTCTTATGCCGACCTTATGTAACCTAGCATTGTAAATTGTAATTTAAACATTTATTATTCACATTTGTATGTTTTTGGATTGTTTGGAGTTGGCTTTGGAGAATAGAAGGACATTGTTTTAGGGCTTCTCGATTAGCGTGATATTGTTTTGACAACTTGAGAATGCAGCAGGTAAAGATGTTACTTATGTTGTACTCAAGGATCTTACTGGTGGTTCGTGCCATCTTGTGCTTTTCTTATTATGGAGTCAGTTCTCTTGTTGCACACGGAGAACATCGTCATGAACATGGTCACAAGCGTACCGAGTTAAAGTGTTCGATTCTGCAGCCGGCGTCCGGTTACTGCTTAGAAGACCTGATGTATTATTGAGTTGTGTACCAAGTGGGTCACCGGGCGACAGGTGAAGACGTCTACAGGGACCGACCTCTGGTTTCATCCGTCATCCATTTTCCCATTTTTCATTCTTTGTGCTTCTCCTACTCGAAATTGGATTTAGTGGGATTGTTTTGAGGTGGTGGGAGGATGAGACGGAGCAAACGATCCGAGTGTTGAAAAGATTACAAAATGGCTCCTATCAAAGTTTATGGTGTGAAACTGAACCGTCATCGTGGGAGAAACCTAATTGTGCCTTGTATGTCTTTGTTCATCCTCCTGTGGAGCCCCTTGGTTTGCGATCTGGAGGAATTCAAGTAGTCAAATGGTTAACTGGCTACAGTCAATGGTCACCGGATGAAAATGATCCAATCGACAAATGAGCTTCCGGATATTGTTGACGTTTCTTTCAGTCATGGGCGTGACCATCTGGTCCTCAGCCTTTTTCAAGTTTTCAGTCAAGTGTTGGTTCCCGATCTGGCTCTCGCCTGAAGAAGAAGCATGACAGCCAGCTAGCATGGTTTAGGAATCTTGTCAAGATCCGCCTTTGGACAGGAATCAAGGTTTCTGGATGACCTTGCTGTCCCACTGAGGCCTTGACAAATGTCTGTACCTGTAATGCCCAATGTCAGTAATAACCTATTTATTTCCCATGTACAAATGTGCACTCAAATCCTCTCAAATATATGTGATTTTTACACTTTGAGCGGAGGTACCATCTGGCTCCGGGCGGTGGTTTGAATCTGCATCACATACCAGAGGGCACGTGCAGGAGACCACATTTGGCACCCAACTTGTGGCATCAATAATGGAGCTTGCGCTACACCGAAGAGACTCTGGTGGAAAAGTGAACTCTGAATGGATCCCCGCCTTGTTTCAGGCCACATAACGGCCTCATTAAATATTTACTGGTTAGTTTCTGGCCTCCAGGTTCTTCTGCTCTCATTTACAATGCGGACACCAGATGATCCCACGCGTTGCTTTTCCTCTTGCTATATTCGTTGCCTCGCCTGTTGGTCTTTGTTTCTCCTCAGACCGTTTACGAAAAAAAAAAAGGACCGAAGCACTAACGGCGGAGAGAAAGTGGAATGTTATTTTTAGGACGCTTTGCTCTCCAGTGATTTATGGTGTTTGTGTGTGTGTGAATTATCAGCTTAGCTTTGGGGCTTCTGTTGGAGTTGTGGTCTCCAGGACCCGTGAGGGCCTTGTTCATACGTTTGTTAGCTCGGATCTCACGAAAGGCCTTGAACTAAAGATGATGCGTTCTTCCCTGGACTTGAACAAAAGCAGGTGATGCATCTGAGTTGAGGTTGCTAGTCTGGAGGATATTGGATATTATCTCTCTGGTGGCTGAAAATATGAATGTTGTTTAATCAGTAGCTACATTGTTCTGCATCAGCTCAAGCTTATTGGAAATATGAAGTCTTTGCTCGCCACGAACAACGGAGACAAACCCTTCTTTTATAGCACAGCCACAAATGAGCTTGGCTGTTGCTGGGGAAAAATATTTTTAGTGGGAATTAAAAAAGGTGGATCGGAAAGGCAGAATTGTAACTGCAACCCCAAACGTATAGTACTGCTCATAAATCTACGCACCAGTTTGTTGTGTGTAGTTAAACCTCACACTTGTCTATTGATCTTCAGTACGCCAATTTTGCGTCTATAGCGAGTACTCTGGTCGAGTATTTTCTTCAAGTTTGAGCATCCTGACAGAATTAAAGCATGAATGAAAACTGTGTTTCTCAGATGAGAAACTGTGAGTCAATGAGTTTTGATGGATGTCTCTACGGCGTTTAGGAAAGACTACTTCACTGTCTTCGTCTTCTGGGGAGTCCCTTTAGTTGAGGGAAGGAAACCTCGGAGCTCTCTGTGGTTCGCTGCCCCATCCCCATTCATTCATTTTTTTTTTTCTAGATATAAAGTCACTACACATGCGGGCAAGTCCTGTGAGGCAACACAGACCCGGCAAACACACACTGGTCTGTCTGTCACAGCTGTTTAACGGACCTGACGTCTGCCAACGAGCCTGCAGTTCTCAAGGAGACTGGAACTTATTATTGCATCTGGATCTGTTTCAGTTCTCACAGTCCAGACCTGCTCAGTGTTTTCCACCCAGTTTTCTTTGAGAAAGTTGACGCAGATAACGAGGATAATGCTTTTTTATTGACTTTTCGCTACTGATTTTGGTTCTTTTTTTAATGCTAACTTTCACCTTTTTACTGAAGGTTTTGCTACGCTTGTACTGGTTCCTGGAAGCACCTATTATTAAACAAACAATAAAAGTTAAGCTCTCAAAATCCTTCATTAATTTTAGTTTGCAGGAGGCTGAAATATCAGAATTTAAGAATTGGTATAAGTTCAATCTCCAAAATTCTGTCTGACATTGCTGAAACGCATTTATGTTGGTTCTTGTGTCTTTGGCCATATTTGGTACTTGGTACTTTCAGGTAGATCGGGTATATTGGAAAGAGATTATCTGCCTCTACATCAAATGATGCAAGTCTGTCGATTTTATTTTTGCTGACGTACATTTCATTGATCATTAAAACTGTTGGTCCAAGATTTTAAACCCCTTGTTGCGTCAAGTCTTGGACCTGCCTTTGAAACCTTACCTTCTTCCGATAAAAGCTTTTACTCGTACACTTTACATCTGAGAGACACACCTGGCAACTGAACATCATGCGGTGACTTGCAACGCTGCCTTCAAACTATATGCTTTTTCCAAAAACCAAACATGCACGGGTGTGGAACATTTGCTCGTGTTGCTTTTAATGTGCAGTCAAGTTCGATGTCGCCTTTCCTGCCAATAGTCAGCTGATGTTTGACGATAATTTAGAACTGTATTTGTTCTGCTCAGTGTTTGTTTCTCGCTTCAGCACACAGCATTTCTCCGTTTAACCAGTCGTGGTAACTTAAAAACATGGTAATGAAGCTTTCATGAACCATGGGAAATGAATCATAGACGGTGGAAGAGGTTTAAAAGTGAAAATTGGTTCAAATTTGCATCAAAATTAAATTATAATCGAACCCTTGACTTTGTGACAAATGCTAGCTTTGGGCATACAACAAAACATAACATTTTGTAACAAGAAAAAAGTAAAAATATAAATAAACTTATATACTGTATTTTATACACTCTTGACTATGACACAATTTTTTTCACTGTCCTATCTGGTCCAATAAAGCCGCAGGCGTTCAGCTTCAATCCAGCTCTTGACAAAGACTGCTGTGTTGACCCCCATCTGACTGCAGTGTTCCCGTCCCTGGTACCTCGCTGCTGACTGTGAGCTCAGCATTCTGGTTTTGACACCAGACTTGTGAAAACTTGTCAGCGTTTCCTGCCGGGCTCGCGGCTGCAGAACGGGTTCTGTTCTTCACACCGAAAAGGCCCGGGCCCGACAAATCCTCCACTTTCATCGGGCTGCTAATGGTGGGTCATGTGACCGCGCTGTTCACACATGTGCATGTCGGGGCCTGAGATGCTAGATAACCTAATAATAACCCGCTGCATTCAAAGGGTTGCCTAGCAACAGCTCTGAAGCAGTGTGGTTGTGGACCCGATGATAATCCGCTGCGGACTCGAGTGTCGGGAAACCACCCGACGAGCTGCAGATTCTGTGTAAAATTGATCAAACCGTTGTTAATTCGTCTGAACGCGGGAACCTGTGGAGTCTGTCGTAATTTTGCTTGAGTGTACCGGGTTCCTGAACACACCCACTGGTGTGTTCAAGTGCCGTTGTGTAAGAGGAACACTGCAAGATGTAGGAAGGTGTTCTGGTGTCGTCATGCGTTGGACAATCATTTTCTATTAAACATTACGTCAATAGAAGTAAACAAAATATTTATGGCTCACTTGCGTTAAAAATGCCGCTAAAAAGCAAAGAAAATGAATATATTTTAACATATAGTTGGAGTAAAGTTAATCTTTTTAACAGCTGGTGTTGAGAAACTCTTGTGTATTACAAAATGAAATCCTGTTGCACAATGTTGACACAAGTCAAATAGCTTTTAGGGGGTATTATGTGTCTTGCTTATTTAACGTCAGTTCTCCTTCCCATCTATTAACGTATATCAAAGTGTATAATACTCAAAACACTTAGATCATAGATTTCATGGGTAATTTCAAATAAAAATGTAGCATTCACGCACAAGAAATTAAATAAACTTTGATTTATAACTGTTTATATTTGGACTCTAGTCATGGTTCTGTTGGTTTGTCCATGTCCAACGCAGGGTTTGATGTTTTGAATATTATTAATTGGAATTTTCTGTGAAGTGCTTTTGAGCCAAATGACAGAAGAAATAAAAGAATATTTGACTTCCTCTTATAGAGAATTTACTTTTTACTACTTGTAGACCCGCTCCGTTAGCCGGAAAAATGTGGCTCATAAGTCTTAAGCAGGCGAGGGTAAACTCTTTCGTCTGTCTGTTGCAGTTTAGGTTTCAAATCGGCGGCGTATCGTAATCCAGAACTCTAATCTATTCACATGTGTTTAATTGATGGAGAACCGTCGGCTAATTCTCCATTTGCCAGATTGAACCAGACGGAGAGAAAGTGATGAGCGTCTCCTCGTCCAGATCCGATCCAGCACGGAGTCGACACAGGATGAAATTAAAGTCATTTTAAAGGGATTACATTGATCTCCGATCTGACCCGCATACGGCAGCGGCAGCCCTGCACCCCAGTGGGGCTCTGAGGGGGGTCTGGACTGTAGCACAGACGTGTGTGTATGTATGTGTGTGTGTAAGTGTATCTGGGGCAGAGGGTCCATTAAACCAGCAGGAGGCTTTATGTTGGTTAGGGTGTAACAGTCGACTTCTGGACCGAGGACCCGATGGTCCCAGAGATCAGAGTCCCGTGGTCAGACTCCGGCGGAGTCAGCCGTAGACGCAGGAATTTAGCGAATCCCTGCGACTTTGACGGCACACCGCTACTCTCTGCGGGCGATTGACGCACGTTTGCATGGCCATTTGCCTGCGCTGCCCCAGACGATCGGTCGGACCGTTGAGTCATGATGTCCTTAAAGGGAAGGGTTGAACCGTGGAATGTGTGACGGCGCTCGACTGTGTGCGCGGCTCATCAACGGGCGGAAACTAGCAGGAACAAATAACGTGGCGCTCCTGGTACCAGGTCTCGACCTTTTCTTTAACGACCCCTCCCACCCTTTCTGATAAACACAAGGAAGTCCTTAAGAGGCGGATGTCAGAAAAATATCTATACTTGGTGTGGACTTCAATAGCTTTCATTTGAAAAACAAAATCCTAAAAATTAAGTTAAGTCATTATCACTGATGAACACATTGAAAATTGATCAGAAAAGTCATAATTTCAAGTAAAAACAACCACTTTTTTGTTTGTTTTAGCATGTATGGCTATTTATGAAGCAAATGTATACCACGTTCAGTCTAAGAAAAGAAAATATGGTGAAGAAAAATTGAGAAATTTGAAGCAATATAAGGAAATGTATTTATAATTGATTCAAAGTGTATTTGAATTAAAAATAAAAAAAACAAAGTCACAAAAATATCTTACGCCCGTTTTATTTAAGGTAAAATTAACAAGAAATAATCTTTAAAATGTGTTAAATTTAAAAGTAATGAATGTTTAAAATAACAATATTTGGTAAATTATCAAATCAATAAAAAAGTAAGAGAAAATCAGATTCCTACGGGTATATTCGCTAAACAATACAAAGGAAGTGTGTGTGTGTGTATGTGTGTGTGTGTGTATATATATATATATATATATATATATATATATTGACCCCATACACGGGCCGCCAAAAATAACTTTATATGACGACCTCTTTGATGAGACCTCAATAACATAACTGATTTATAATATGACTGAGTTTCTACATTTTTAGGAAACTTTTTCCTCCATCTTTGAAAAGTCTCTCGTGGCTGATAAAACTCTTTAAATCCAGACGTAATCAGTATTTGTAACGTCTGATATTGCGCAGGTTTATTGTCCAGGCTGTTTGTGTGATTAGGTGGAGGATATACGATCTGTTTAATTTACTCTCAGACACTTAATCGGCATCAACTCCTTCTGAAAAAGTTTAATCCCGCTTTGTTTTCCTGCTGCGAGGATTATTGGACCCTCTGAAATCTGCCCAAACTCTCCATCAGTCAAAATCACGAGTCGCGTACGGATACACTTCAGTGTCGCACAACCAGGAAGTGAACAGAAATGACAACAGTTTTGATCTCAACCTGCAGTTTTGTGCCAACACACCTTTGGTTTGTGTGTGTGTGTCTGCCTCGGAGGAAGTGGGGTGGCGGCGGGGAAGGTGAGTGTGTCGTGTTTCACATTCCTGCAGTTCACTCGGTACAAACACACTAACGGATGCATTCAGGTGCTTCAAAGTCACCGTGAAACTGTGTTTCCCTTTGTTGGCTGAATTGTGCGTCTGTGCCCGTGTGTGTGTGTGTGTCAGCGGGGGGTGCACCTTGCTGCCCTGTTACATCACTGTGTCGCAGTATAGTGCGTCTCCTTATAAGGTAAAAGTGTGCGAGGCTGTTTAAGAAGGGGGCGGGACAGGAAGAGCTTGTTACCGTGACAATGCTGTCTGCTGCCGGGCGACTGGGCCGGCCTGAAACTCCCGTTAAGCCACATTGACACACACACTTGTACACACAAGTGTGGTGACTTGTTACACGACAATTGTAGTTCTGATGAAAAGCTTTGAGTCATATTTCACGTAAAATGAATCTGGTTCTACGTGTATAATGGCATAATTTCACATGTTAACACTATAAGTGTAAAACCGCTCTTAAAGCGCTCCAATTCTGTACATCTTTATCAATTTACTTATGATTTTTAAGAGGGTAATTGAACTTTAACAAATTCTAAAGTCCTTTACCTGTGACAGGATTAAAGGAGCACTTGTGAGAAGTACATTTGGACCATGTATTTAATGCCCCTAGGTGGAGAAAATAAAAAAATGAGGAAACACTACTTTATTTGTACCTGAGTATTTGAACATTTCACCTGCTCTCATCTATGAAAATAATTTGTTATATTTAAAGAAAAAAAGGAACAACTCAGTGTTGGATAAGAATAGTTTACATTTACAATTTGCTAAACGGGGAACAACCTGGATGTCAAGTGAAAATGATTTCAATAAAATAACAGATATTAAAGAACTTGACTTTTATAAACATTAACTGTTCAATTCTGTTTAAATTTAATTTTTCTATGTGTCGCTAAATGGCCAAATGGCTATGCATCAGTCACAAATGGCGCAAAACTGTAAGTAGGTTATAACTGTGTTTGAAGATTTCACCTGTCTGTGAAATATCTGTGAAATGAACCCCCGCTTTTCACCTCCACACATGCAATAATGGTAAATGTGTAACTTGATGGTCGAGGTCAAAGGTCGCGTCTCTGTTCTACTGAACTGTTTTGTCTTAATGGTTAGAGATAATAGCTGGATAACTAAGATCAACGTTGTATCGCTAATGCGGTTAAATCCTAAACAAATAATACATTATTCCTGTTTCTACTTTGTAGTTTTTAATCAGATCTTGCATAATTATCAGGAATATATTTGGACTACGAACTTATGACTTCTGCTTTTCTTTTCTACAACTTCCTCTTGCAGACTTCACACGCTTATCCCTTTGATCGGCGGCTTTATGGCCGATTGTTTTCAAATGTGTCATTTCACTAAATGGTCTGCGGCCACACCGTTCTGAAAACCGTCAACGGTACTTCCCTTTACCTGAAGTTCCTCTTGGTTTCTAGCCATTGTCAATAACCGTGTGGAGAAGATCTGATTCACTCACTGCTAAACCCCTGAGTTGATGTGTATTCGTTTCGTCTACGTTGTCCTGCGCATTGGCTTTGGAGAACGTTTACATTAAGTGTTTAGTGGTGTGTGCGCATATATGAGCCAGACTATCTCGGTTGCATCATGTTTTAATTTAATACACCAACATTGATCTCTCTATTTATTGTATTGATGGCCTTTCTTTTCTTCCATTTATCGATGCTTTAAGGGGAATTTGCCAAACAACTACGCCCCAAACAAAATAGATGTCGTTTTCATTGGACCTGTGGATGATAATATGTTTGGTTCTTTTTTTTATTTACGTTGTGTTACGTCGAGTGGAAAGAGTGAGGTGTTACCGACATACTGCGCTGAACGCACTAAGCTGGTGCAAATACACTCACTGGCTTTAAGGGAAACCTTGAGTAAGTAAGTAAGTAAGTAAAGGTTGAGTGCAACTGTTTGGTCGACTACACCTAGCAATGTTGGCTGAGGGGTTAATGGCTTTTATTAGATTTCCAAAAAAAGGATGCAGTTCACTTGTATGGTCAGTTAAAATGACTGTCTTGAGTTGGATATAAATGTTGTGCTAATGTCTGCGTTCAAGAAAACGAGTACAAAAATATTTTTCTTCATTTTTGATGACGATGAGCGCCATGTTTGTCAAGTGCACCCCTATAATAATTTTAAAACCATGACAGTTGCACCTCGAGGTGGTTAATGCTATTTGGTCATGTTGCCAAAAAATTTGGTTGAAATGAACTTGAAACTGGTTTGACTTTGATTATTTCTCATCATTTCAAAGTCCTGTGAGAAGACGCTCGTTTGACACCTTATTTGTCTAGTGACTCCAGCGGAAATGTGCATCTGTAGGTTTTGGCGCTTCTCTCGACTTTGTTTGCAACAACTTTCTTCCGTTAGCTTTCCACACAGGTCACCGTGGCAACACCTTTGCTCACTTCCTGTCTTCTGACACAAAGTCTGTAAATCTTTACGAGGCCGATCCTTCAACCTTCTCCCGTCCTCTCCAGGGTTAATGTTTTACCACCAGTTGGACTCGTCCGCCTCACATTCCTGGAGAATGAACATCCTCCTCCGCCCCCGCTGCTTCCTCTGCCTCTAAAGACAGGAAGTGGATTAGTGCGACGCTGATTGGCTGGAGAGGGGGAAAGTGGCGATGGTGGGATAGAAGATGGCCTGGATAAAAATGCTGAATTTCTGTTTCTTCTTTTTGGCTCCTAGAATCGTATCATATGGATGGAATGAAATCTGTTGAACTGAAGTGTTTAAGTTAAATGATCGGAAAACGTGATTTTATTTCCTCGCCAAACCTTGGTTGAACTCTTCCTGTTGCCTATTTTGTTGACGGCCATTTAGATGTTTGGCATCACAGTTCTGGTGTACAACTGTTCCTCATTGTTGCCCACTTTGTTGGGTTTTTTATTTGCAGTTCTGTCACAAACTTGTGTGACTCATTTCTGTCCAAAGTCCATCACAGGGGCCATTTGCAGTCTTCATGTCAACAACTGTTTCTGTTACAAACTGCAAGGAAATGTAAAATACAAGTGACTATGCTAATTCGTAAATACCGCTAAAATCTCCTGGTTCTGGTTTCAAGTCCCCCTTCTCGCAGTTTCCTCTCCTCAGGTGCTCTGAGAGACGACTTTTAAGTTGGATAAAACCTCAAAAACTGACCTCAGTCAATCATGCAGGCTTCAGCTTTTCTAATTCTACGACTTGAGAAAGGATGTATTTGACAAGGCGGGAGGGGAGGAGGATTCCGTCGGGGAGAACATTGCTAACATTCCCGACGTCTCTGTCGTGTTCGTGGTGGAATGAGTGTCATCCTTGTCCGACGCCGTCCCTCTGCTCTTTCACTTTCTTACTATTCGAGTCAACTTTCTCATTTTTCTAAAGGGACACTTTTTAGAACAATGTTTTGAGGAATGTCAGTCTCGCTGGTGAAGTAGAAAACTGTAGGAGAGGACGTGGACAAAGTGGGTGGAGTCCACGACAAGAGGGAGAAAAACTGAACTGTGGTCACCGAAATGAAGTAGAAAGGGCATTCTGAGAGTGAGGCGTCTGCCAAGGTCTGTGTACTATTTCCTGAAACATGAAGAGAAGAATGTGGAATTGACCCAAAGTCAGCTTTTCTGCTGGCAGAAGCTCCAGGTCGGCCATTTGGAGGTTTTTATGTAATCCTGGCTGACTTTGAGGCCTTTATCTTGGGAGATGCACAACATCTGTTTGTCACCAAATAATGTTAAGTCTGGACGTGATGTTGATTTATCTAGATAAGAGATCCAAGTATCATCCTCCCTCATCTAACACTGACACTTCTGTTCTGCTGTAACTCTTGCGCCACCCATTTCGGAGATTAAAAAAAGTATAGTTATGGTAACAGTTCACTACTGTTAAATACCTTCTTTGTTCTTACTGTCTAACACCTTGACCGTTGAATTGCTTTACCCTTGTTTGACCGTCATCGGCACTGATTTACTTTTACCATATCGTTATAGAACCTTACTGTTGGTTAGTAAAGTGTCAAAGTTACAGTTACCAGAATCTGAAAGTGTCATCCTATCTCATTACGTTCACCTATAGCGAAACTTATGTATTGATATAAGTGTCTCTTAAATGGATCTTGGACCTCTATTGTACAAGTATGTGTCTGTTTGTACAAAACCCTATTTTCATTGAAATATTTGCATTAGAAAATGTGCTTATGCCCCGCCCACTGTTTGCCAGTATTTCAGACGGCGGAGAACTTAATAAAGTAATAAGTTCAAAACATGGTCATGATGAGAGACTTACTGCATCTTGGAGAGAAAGACTTCAACATATGAAACATGTTCCTGAGTCAGGAGAGTTGTGTTTTCACATTAGTTGCTCTTTAGGTTTAATCGGGAGACGAGCAGAGAAGACGTTTTGAACATGGTGTACTGAGCTCGCTGTCACTAGGTACACATTTAAACTTTCACAAAGTCGAGTTTCAACATGAGCTTGTGCAACAAACATGCCTGTAGCCTTCCACTGTTGACACATTGCCTTAATCATTTATCGCTTGTGTCGTTTAAGCTCCAGAGTTTAAATGTTTTGTTTGAGTTTGCCTTCTTACTGAGATAATGAAGCAAGTTTTGTTAAAGTTTAAAGAAAAGTGGTGCCTTGAGTGAGCAGAACAACTTGTTCACAAAGAAAGTAACTTATTTTACACTTTTTTTTAAACAGGATGAAGTTTAAAAGCTGACCATGGTAAAGAGATCACTGTTTGAAAAACATGATGAGAAGCTAAATATTATTTTCGGTAGAAAACATTGGAAGCCAAATGTGAAATAAAACAAAAACGCAATAAAAAATTAAATTTCCAAACGACCATAAACAAACATTTGAAAAATTTGACCTTAGGTTTACAGTGTAAAAGAATTCAGAAGCTACGAAAAAGGGTAACTATTTTAATAAGAAGAGAAAGGCACTCTGGAAATAACCATTACTTACTAACTTACTTACTAAAGTCAGCAGAGATAAGCCAGGCCCAAAAATAACCGTGTGAAAAGAAGTGAAAAGTAATGTTGCAACTTGTTTAAGATTTTTTATCCTATTCTTAGTTTTTGCTCAGAAGAAATAAACGGTAGTTCGATGCACTCTGACTCGGGGTGGACCGTGTGAGGCACAAAAGCAGGAAGTGAAAAAAATGAAAAAAACAAATAACGGTGAGCCGACTCCTCCCTCCTCGCCAGCTCCCTCTTCGTTGTCGTCACCTATTATAGTTGCCAAACATCGCTGATGTAACGGCCCAGTGTAGAAATACAGGCAGAAGCTTTTTGACTTTAGAATGTTCAAGTTGATGTGTCGTAAAAGTCAGAATTGAAAGTCAAAACGGAAAATTGATGCCACAACTGTGAGAAGATGTCACTTTGGAAAACGTGATGATTTGGTGATGATGCATCATGTCGGACACATGCGTGTCTGGAGGATCTGCAGTGGCGTTGAGCTGTTGACTCGTGTAATAACATATTTGAAGGTCATTCACGAGCACATTTGTCAGCTCCCTGTTGAAGACTGTGTGCTGGATGCTGAAGGATTGTCCCCGCAGACCTGTCAGCACATGAAGGAGGCAGCTCCCGTCTCCGTGTCACATGGTAATGATCACTTGTCTGGACCTGAGTGGATAATGACGACCTCCCGTTTGAGCTGAGCGGACCAGATCTGGACGCCACGTCTGGTCTTGTTTTTGGGGTCCAAAACAAAAAGTCCTCTCCTCGCTCACCTTGGGGGCCCTTTCTTTTCGCCTTTTTCTTCCACCAGAGACCCGCTCAACACGGCCTCGGGTGTCTGGTGTCGGGTTGTCTACGGTAGCAGCAGCAGCAGCAGTGTCTCTTCTTACAGCTGCAGGGAAGCTATGTGTTTGTCTTTCCCACTTTACTTGTTTCTCTTTGAGCCCCCCCGCCTCCTTTCCCTCTGTAATTGTGAAGGAGTGATTTGTGGAGGTGACGTTTTACCCTGCCCTTCAGTATCGCTGTGGGGTGGGGGTGGCTTTTAAATTGACCTTGAATTTGTGAAGTTATTGCGATTATATTGATATCAATATAGTATTTTTGCATGCTAATAATTTGTCAGTGGTCCTTTACAGTTGAGAATTTAGATGGAATGTTGTTTTTATTTGACACAATGTTTTCTGTGAACCCAATTCCGCTGAAGGCAAAATGGGGGTTTATCCCAAAATAGCTACAGACAGCTTTGCACCTGAACGTCTCCCTGCAGCCTCCACATTCCTGAGATGGTCTCCGTTATCCACAGAACATCTTTGAGCAGGATTTACGACCTGCAGGTTAACTGGCGAAAGGTGGCCTGAAGGCTCCAAAGCTTTATTTTAAATGGAACAGTGCGGCGGGCTGGGGTTTTGAGTCCCGCGTTCGAACACTGTGGGAATGATAAAAACAACTCTTCACAGAACACTAATTCGGTTGAATCAACCTTATATACTCTTGTTTCAGAGATCAAAGACGGGTTCACTTCCTCTTCCTCGTCACCACTTCCTCTTCAAGTTTCCTCTTTCAGCCAATTAATATTTTCTGAGGAAGTTCTCACAGACCACCTCATAATTCAGCATGAAGCCTGCGCTGTCTCGACCTTACGTTTGTGACGTTTGTATTTGCGTGTGCATGTGTTTGAATTTGTTGACCTTCTGTGTGTGTGTTTTCTTTATGGTTTGCTGCCGTTTTTTTAAATACATTTTTGTGGATTTTCACCAGTTTGTTTGTAGTTGTTCGTGCTTGTGTGCAACGATGGGGTTAAAAAAATAGAACATTTCTGATGAGTAGGTAATTTCCATTTGGGTTTGTGTGTGTCTTTGTGTGGTTTGACACCATGTTTCAAATACAACTTTGTTAAAGGCCAATGTCGAAGTTGTACTCGCCAATTAAGCAAAACTACACACACATGCACGTACTGAAGCAGTTGAGCAATAAAGTTCGACCTGGTTCATTCCTTCCAGGTGCTCATGACACACCCTTTAGTGTTGTGTGTGTGTGTGTCAGCTACACATCACAAAGTACTGAAGGAACTGCATTCATAAATGAAACACATTTTTTGAAGATGATATCGACCAGGGTGCGATTCTGCTCCAACATCTGATGAGATTCCTTCACTTCCTGGAATGTTTGCGAAATCAAACTGGAACTTCCTGTCTCCTCACCACCATTTCCTGCTACTGCGCTGGCATTGTTTTCTCCACCTAACCCCCACGCCCCCACTTTTGTCTTAATGTCAGTTTGTTTATGTAAAATCTACTCGCCCTCGACTCCCCCCCTCTGGCGGGGGAAGGGAGGCCGGGTGAGTCTGGGGGCTGAAGGCCGCCATTATCCGCTGGGCTCAATGGCGTCTTTGTGCCGGTGGTCGCAGCGGGGCCTGTGGGTCAGGGGGGCGTGTCCACTCATAATGTTTTTTCAACACAGACGTCGGAGGCGGTGACGTTGCTGGAGCGTCACATGAGGGCCTTTATGGAAACGAACATCAAGTCATTAAATTATCAGTCATGAGATCGGATCCAAAACATCAACATAGAAATCAATCGTGTTTTATTCAGAGACACGAGGGACTGGTGACACTTGGGGAGGTGGAGAGAGAATGTTAAAGAAGAAGGAAGATGATAAAAATTCATGATGGATGAGGACATAATGGAGGTAGTAGCTAGAAGATGATGAAGCTGAAGTACTTGCTGCTGCTGCAACTTATGATGACAAAAGATGATGCAGCACAGAAAGAAATATAAAACTAATCATTAACAATAATAATCCAAAAAGTTGGTATATTGTCGAAAATAAATTCAAACATTTGGGTTTATAATACATTTATAACACAGAATGTTATTCCATAGACTAAAAAAGGAACTGTAAAATGATTTTAATCTATACCTCTTTTCAACAAAGATGGTTCTTGTTCATTAAGTTTTTTTTGTGGTTTCATTCTGTAAATAAAGATGCAAGACATTTAAATGGTCATTTAATTAGTTATTAGTTTAAATTGTTTTTGAGACCTAAATATCTAGATCTAAATAATATCAATAATAAAAACGTGCAATATTTTCTAACCGTTATGTTATGAGAGAAGAAAAATATCACCAAAAAGTGTTTATAAAGGACGATCAGAAAAAAACAAGGTTGATGTTAAGAAGATTAAAGGCACAACCTATGGAAACATAACATCATCATTTATTCCACACAGTAAGACCTTTTAGAAAATTAACCAGAAACATTGGCCATCAATATAAATAACTTGAAAAGATTCATAAGAAAATGTCTCTTGTCAGAAAAATGTCGACCAGTCACTGTATCGTTTTAGAATTCTGAAAAATATTAAACATTGGTTGCATCTGGGCTGGAATTCTTAAATTCCTTGAGGACGTATAGCAGTTATTAATCTGAGATCTTGTAGGCAGCATGTTTGTAGTAAACACTGTTTAAACACTGGTTGTTTACGAGGAGCACCCTCTTGGCGGAGCGCCCCCCCACTACCCACCAGCACGCCTCTCAGCTCCATGAAACAAAAAAAGATTCGGAACAGATTTACCAAGAATTCTGGCGAACCAGAAGCTGTGATTGATGTGTTTTAGCCGTCTGATCTTTTAATTTCAAATATCACAGCGGCCGTTTAACCGATGGGTCCTGGTGGGTGTTCTGATGAGAGACCCGGTCTGGTTCAGGTTTGCGGGAGTTCTGGACGTGATGGGATTTGAACTGGCAGCTTCCCACATGAAGCACAAGCGTGTTTGTTCTTGTGCTGATACAGAAATGCTTGTGTGCAATTGTAAAAACAAAGTTACAAAGAATCGTTATTAATGATTCGTTTGAATTTCTTTTTCAACATTATGACCTAAAGTAGCGTCAAGGAATGTAAGGAATTCAGTGATCGCCGTCGCGTATTCGTGCTTCGACTTCAATCCTTACTTTTTTTGCACGTTAGACATTCATAGAATAAAATATTGTTTCTTAAAATGCACAATTGACTGACCTGAGGAAGTTTGTCAATTAAAAATCTCTTTGTATGTAACTGTGAAGTAAATATTGGTGACACTAAGTGGTCAGAATTATTTTTTCTTTGTCTAAAATAAAAGTTGAGCTTGACCGTTTCATTCTGGGCTCCCTGGAATATGTCATTGGACAATGAAAACAGGTGTGACATCACTTCCTGACAGGAAAACGTAAAACGTTGATTGATGCTTTTATTGTGAAGGTTTCAACACAAAACCACGACCAAATATGGTGACGACCTTTTACTCCACCGTCGTGTGGCATCATGCTGTCGTCTGGACCATTGTGTTCCTGTATCAGTCCGAGCCGCGTTTCTTCCTTTGCTTCCTGTCGGATCACAGTGACCCCCCGCCCCCCACCACAGCCCTCTTCCTGGCCATTGAATTGGATTTTATGGTTGTTTTTTATGTGCTAAAAAAAAACAGACTCAGCATTTCTCTTCTCCTCTCTGTGTAGACCTTCACTGCCTGGTGCAACTCCCACCTGAGGAAATCTGGAACGCAGATCGACAACATCGAGGAAGACTTCAGGGATGGACTCAAACTCATGCTGCTGCTGGAAGTCATCTCAGGTACTAAACTCTAAACTGCTGCGGGTCACTTAGGAACACTTTAACACTTGGAATACTCTGTCATTCTTGAGATGTTTGAAATGAAATCCTGTGTTGAGAGCGGAAACTCAGCTCCAGAAACTCGGCTCTGCAGTGTCAGGGGACACAAACCTTGTTTAGTCTTTCAAATTCCAGATCCCTCGTCAGGATTCTGGCTTTGGCTATTTTGGGTTCTTGTTTCCGTAATTAAAGTTCAGGCCGACACAAACATCTCAGTTGCTCTCAGTGTCGAGGAAGTAAAACGCCTCCCCAACGCTCACACACCCCCCTCCTCCTCGGGTGTGGACCGTCGGTCACAGTTTCCGACCCCAATCTGGATCGAAAAGTAGGAAGTGGAGCAGCCGCCTTCGCAGAGATCCATCATGTCTGACACTTTCCCCCAGTTCTCACGTTAGGCTGCAGACGAGAAGGAAAACTTCCATTCGTAGTTCTGTTAGAGCGCCATGTTCCTGTGTCGCAGCGCCCTCACCTGTTTGTGTTTGATGTGCAGGAGAGCGGTTACCCAAACCCGAGAGAGGCAAGATGAGGGTGCACAAGATCAACAATGTCAACAAAGCTCTGGACTTCATCGCCAGCAAGGGAGTCAAACTGGTGTCCATCGGAGCAGAAGGTGAGAAGAAGTGTCTTCAAGAAAGTCTACATAGTTAACCAAGTGTAAAGTTCATTGTAGATGGACTGAAAAGGTTTTTCTAAAGTAAAACATACTTTGGTCGAGTGTCTCCATGGATGTTGATGTTTGCGAATGATATAGTCATTTGTAGGAGGTCAAAGAATGAAGTGAAGCGGCAGGGTGATGTCAATCATAAAAAGGGAAAAGTTCTGATGTGACCGTTAGAATCTGAGAACCAGCTTTTTAAAGTGAAGTTTCTTTGTGCAGAAATTGTGGATGGAAATTCCAAGATGACCCTTGGAATGATCTGGACCATCATCCTTCGCTTTGCCATCCAGGACATCTCCGTTGAAGGTACGATTCCCGTCGCTCACATGCTGAAGAATCGGGTTAATAGTAAAGTATCTTTAAGCTTGAATTAAGAAGAAACTATTTGATTAAAAATATATATATATTTAAATTATAGACTGACCAATGGATCGATGGTCCTTCAAAATAAAATACTGTGGCCTGATCTTACAGAAGAATCATGTTGAGAACATAAAAAAATACAACCAGCAAGAAAGCACTGTGATGTTGCAAACCTCTTCCAATCATTCCAACATCTTTCCATCCATCATCCCTCACACTTCCTCCTTTTATGCAACGTCAGGTGGACATTTCTTTGACTTGTGGTTTCTCCTTCTCCACAGAAACCTCTGCCAAGGAGGGCCTTCTGCTGTGGTGCCAGAGGAAGACCGCCCCCTACAAGAATGTGAATGTGCAGAACTTCCACATCAGGTAACACAGCAGAACCATATATGGCTCGTCTTGATCACATATGATCTGTCCCCAGGTTTTCTTTTATAAATTCATCTACGACAAGAGTTTTTGGTCCGTATTAACGCTGACTCTATCCTGCATTTACACTTCCACACCTGATGAGGGAAGCAGTGAGTCAATGCAGTTCTATAAATCAACTGAATCCTGCTGCAATGTCGCCCCCAACTGGTTGCTCTGGTGTACCGCAGGCTTCAATATATGCGGGACTGTGCAATGAAATTTCATTATTTTATAGCGCTACCAAAAAGGGGGAAACGATTGAAATTATATATAATTATTTATTACTATCCAGATAAAATGTTTCTGCTTGTAGAAGATAAAATACTCCTTAAAAACTTGCATAGTAATTTCTTAATTTGAAGTTTATATGTTAGGTTAGGTAGAACTTTATTGATCCCTCAGGACGTCTCCTTCGGGAAATTGTTTTTTTCCCAAATTATCCACAGCAAATACAGCAATTTTTCATAAAAATAATCAAAATAAAATAAGAACAAGAACAAAGAGAAATAAAGGGAAATAACAAGATGATACAATCTAAATGTCATTGATTATCAATAAATAATTAACAAATCATCTTATTCTTATCAAGAATAAATACACACTGATGATAAATCCTGCAAATGTAAAGCCATGGTAGCTGCTAATAAGTAATAATTCAACATGCTCAGTTTGGCTCCAACCTCATTGAGGTTAGATAAATATGAGCAGAGGGCCACATGTGGCCCCCAGGCTGCTCTTTGTGAAGGCCTGCCTTGAAGACATGATTGTTTAATTTGTAACGATATGGAAAAATAAACCTAAAAAAGAACAAGAATATAAAGTCTGACTCACATTTGTCGCCAACAGCTGGAAGGATGGTCTCGCCTTCAATGCTCTGATCCACAGACACAGACCTGAACTCATCGAGTACGACAAGCTCAGAAAGGTACACACACACACACACACACACACACACACACACACACACACACACACACACACACCCCCACACACACACACTTGTGTACACAGAGAACACCGCATCACTGTTGTTGTTTTTGTTCAGGATGACCCAGTGACCAATCTGAACAATGCGTTTGAGGTGGCGGAGAAATACCTGGACATCCCTAAAATGTTGGACGCAGAAGGTAAGAAAGTCCAGAGCTCTGCCTGGTCGGTCTACTGTTTGAATAAATGCTGATTTCTTACTCTATGTCACACTTGGAGCAAAGTTCTGAGCTCTGTCGACTCTTAAGCTATGTCGGTAGTTAGTCATCGAGATGATTAGCTGTGACAATTTAAACGGCTAACTGTTCTCATTTCTATCTTATGTAAGTTTAAACGATGGGATGTTCTATACATGAGCATTTGCTCTTGATAGCACTTGCAGAATTTAACCTGGCGCTAGACGATTTAATGACTAGTAAATCTTTAAAATTCAGCAGCATCAATCATTTTATATTTCAGTTTATCTTTAGCACTTAGCTTAATTAGCATGTTCACAGCAAGTACATTGTAACTGAGCTTTTATTTTAGTGATGTTTTTGTTTGTCTAACGTGTTCCCTCCTCAGCCACCTTGATCAACCATTGCATGTTGACTGTCGTTTGTGTTTGTCCGCCTGTTTCTTGTCTCCACCTGTGATGTCACCATGTCATAAAGTGTGATTAACCAGCGTGATGTCAAAGATCGATTCTCACCTGTGATTGTGTTCGATAACCGAGATGTGATCTCACTCGTTGTGTTGTCATCATGTGCCTGCACCCGTAACCGCCTCTCCCCCCCCCCCTCAGACATTGTCAACACAGCTCGTCCAGACGAGAAAGCCATTATGACTTATGTGTCCAGTTTCTACCATGCATTCTCTGGAGCGCAGAAGGTACCCTGACCCCTGACCTCTGACACCTCCTACTAACAAGCAACAGCTTCCTGTCCAGCATGGCTGCTCTGCCACCAGGACCACCAGATTTTATTCTGGGGTGTAAACAAACGAGGTCAAATCTGTATAAACTACTTGATCTCGAGTGTGTTCCAAACTCCACTCTGGTGGTCCTGCTCTCCTCTAAAGCCCCCCCCCCCCCCCCCCCTGCTCCTCTCTAACACCCCAGCTGGACGGCTCTTCCTCAGGTCGGAGCTGGAGACCTCTCTGGTGCTTCATCTTTGCTGTGGTGTAGCAAGGCGCTGCTGGTCTTCTGCTTCACTGTCTCTCTCTGTTTCCTTCTCTGTCCTGCGGGGGGCGATGTGTAGATATCGTGGGTACGCTGAGGCCAGACGAGAAGGCTATTATGACCTACGTTTCCAGCTTCTATCACGCCTTCTCTGGCGCGCAGAAGGTGAGCAGACTGCTTCACAAACACGCTAGCTCAGCTCTCGAGTGTTCCATCAAACCTTCCAGATCTGTGTTTATGCTCCGAATATATAGAGCAACCCCTGGTTAAGTTTGTTTTGCCCCCTTTTAAAACAAATCTCATCTTTAATCGTGTTTTTAATCATGATCTTAAGTGAAATTCTTAAATCACAAATTAAATTGGCTAGTTTACCTCGTAATGTATTTATTGTACCACAACATGTTTTTGTTCTTTGGTAGTACATTTTACTTACTTCTGTGACTTTTATTTCCCATCTTTATTTATATTTAACAACATTGACTTACTAATTTAAATATTTTATATATTTATTTTAAAATTTCTATTGACATTGTTGAATGGTATATACAGCTCTGGAATGGGATTTGAACTTCCAACCATTGCCTGTCAAGCCGTTATTTAACTTAAGTTTATAGATGAAATGTTGTTTGAACATTTAATGTAATGAGACTTTATTTTTTGTTTAAGTAAAACAACGGCTTGACAGGACAACTTTTTATTTCTAGGCTTCAACCTTTCTTTCCTTTTATCTTCTTTTTTTTCTTTTAAAATGTGATGTTTGTTCTTGATCTCATTGGTTTTTTACATTTTAATATTTTTAATAATGAAATGGAAAAATGTTTATTTCTTTTTTTTAATTTAAAATGACTGAAAAGTGTTTAGCCACATTTATTGATAATGATCAAGAAAAATATATTTCAGTTTTTTCAAATGTTGGCAATGACATTCTGGTTATTGTAGCTGAAAGTTAGACATGTTTTATTCCATCGTGTCTCTCTTATATTCCAGCGATTCGCCTCCCGGTCCTGGATCAGTTTACGTGACTTTATCAGTGAAGTTTAAAACGCATGGAATTGAAACCTCACGAGTGATTGTTATAAGTCAGACTAACCAGTGGCAGCATGAGACGTTTTAGCCTCCCAGCACTCTCTGACCAATCGTGTGACTTGTCTGGACTGTTTGTGTGACAAACCACTGTGTGGAGTGAGCTCGCACCGACACAAGTTGCTCAAAATCTCTCCGTCTGGACCGAAGTTGAGCACCAGCACCCCAAAATTTGACACGCATCAAGCACACAGTGAGGATTAGAAAACACGCTCAAACATTCATTCGTTCACCTACACAAACATTTGCAAACTCAAGTGGAAACTTGATGGACGGAAACTTAATCAATCAAAATCTTTTACACCATCAAACGCATAAAAACGCAAAGATAAACATGCACGAATCGTTCGGTGTAGGTCACACTGCATCAATAAATACACATATTAATGCCCAGTAGGATCTCTCACAACTGGATTAGACTAAATAAGCAGACAAATGTTAACATGTGTGTAATGGCCTGCATCGTTGCTTCAACATTTGGGGTGCTGGTCCTTAACCTGTGGCCCTGACTGTGAAGCACCGTTGTGCAGGTGATAGTTCAGGGTCTAATGTGTCAGCACTAACCCTTGAGAAAGATGTTCTTGCTAGTCTCTCATTACCTCACGTGCGTCCGTTAGGCTGAGACTGCTGCCAACCGGATCTGCAAAGTTCTGGCAGTGAACCAGGAGAACGAGCACCTGATGGAGGACTACGAGAAACTGGCCAGTGACGTGAGTCCAGCAACTCTTTGGTCCAGGTTCGTGATGATCCAAAGATGTGATTGTGTACCGCTGGTGTGTGCAGCTGTTGGAGTGGATCCGTCGCACCATCCCTTGGCTGGAGAACAAAAATCCCGAGAAGACTATGGCTCAGATGCAGGAGAAGCTGGAGGAGTTCAGAGAGTACCGCCGCCGCCACAAGCCGCCCAAGGTCTGGAGTTGGGCCCTTGACTGCCTGTGTGGAAGTGTGTGTCCTCAATATGACCTGCTGTGTATGTTCAGGTCCAGGAAAAGTGTCAGCTGGAGATCAACTTCAACACTCTGCAGACCAAACTAAGACTCAGCAACAGACCGGCTTTCATGCCTTCTGAAGGACGCATGGTGTCTGTATGTACTCTTCATCTGCCTTCATCTGTTTCTTTTTTCTCCATCTCTGTCCTTCTCTCTGACTCTTTTCCCCCATCTCTCTGTATTCCTAACTCTTGTCAGGACATCAACGGAGCGTGGTACATGCTGGAGGGTGCAGAGAAAGGCTACGAGGAGTGGCTCCTCAACGAGATCCGTCGTCTGGAGAGACTGGACCACCTGGCCGAGAAGTTCCGCCAAAAAGCTGCAATCCACGAGTCCTGGACCAACGGTGAGACTTTTTTCATCCATACCTGTTGTATCTGGATTGTTTAGTGATCAACTGGAGGTCAGGGACGGCATCATTATGTTAATGGCTACATGAAGATTGGAGATGTGTTTTTGTCACATTCAAAGAACACATAGTGTGTGTCGAGACAAATGGACGCACAAAAATGTAGACAGACACACACGGGTCACTGTTTAAAAACACCAAAAGTGAGAATGAAGCCCATAAATATAAAGTTTCCTATTTAAAAAAAAAACACTAGAATTGTGAGTAAGTTTGAATAATCAGGAGTAAAATGTTCTAATGCTGGTTTGTTTGTTGGTTAAAAACGGCTAACGTGTAACTAAAAAGCAAATTGTGCTAATGGCTACGGTCGACAAATGGCTTTTAAGTCCATAAGGAGAACATGGAGCACTTGAGGATTTTTTCAAACCCACTCTGACTCTTATAGGTAAAGAGGACTTATTGACCGAAGACTTCATGACCGCCTCACTGTCGGAGATCAAGGCGTTGCTACGGAAACATGAGGCCTTTGAGAGCGACTTGGCTGCTCACCAGGACAGGGTGGAGCAGATCGCCGCCATTGCACAGGAACTCAAGTAAGAAGCAGCAAGTCGACAAGCACGACTGCTAATCTCTAAAAACAATCATCATGGGTTTCTCAGCATGCGATCTCAGAATGCGTCTGTTTCCTTTTCCGCTTACGAAAGTGATGAAAGATGGTACAACAGCAAACTTAAAACGTATATCGCAGCATAAACTTCAACACATTGAACTAATAAGTGACTTGTAGGTGATAATAAAAAAAACATAAACAACCATTTTAAATGTATTTACAAATGTGTTTATTTAATCTATATAAATTCACTAACTAATTGCTCTTAATATTATACTATGTATTTTCCTTTCAACCAAAATAACTTATACATACTTCTCGTTTGTTTTGCGTCAAATATTAATTTCACAGATATTTTGATAATAAATCAATTTACACTTTTACGGAAACTACACAATGAAACCCTCATACTGATCATTCTCATTTGAAAAGAATCACAGGGAAATATGTATTGTACCAAGATATGTTGATTTAATAACCATTTAGATGATTTAAGTAAAAAAAGTAAATGTCAAGCCCACATTTGTGTGATGGCGTCGATGAACTGAACACACAATAATCCATGTGTGTTCCAGTGACCTGGAATATTTCGACGCCCCTGCCGTCAACGAACGCTGTCAGAAGATCTGTGAACTGTGGGACCTCCTCGGCGGCCTCACTCAGAACCGCAGGACGTCACTGGAGGTACGCTGGAGTATGCCGGACTTTCGTTTCCAGATCGTGTCTCACAATGCTTCATCTTATCACAGAGGACGGAGCGGCAGCTCGAGTCGATAGATCTGCTCTACCTGGAGTACGCCAAGAGGGCGGCACCCTTCAACAACTGGATGGAGGGAGCGATGGAGGACCTGCAGGACATGTTCATCGTCCACAACATCGAGGAGATCCAGGTAGGCGTTCTGAAGTAGAATGAGGGTAATTCTGAAGTTTGACTGACTTTTTGTCCCTCAGCAACTGATCACGGCTCACGAGCAGTTCAAGTCCACACTGACGGAGGCCGATAAGGAGCGCGGTGCAATTGAGGGAATCCAGAAAGAAGCCTGGTTGATCGCTGAGAACAATGGCATCCAGCTCAGCACGACCAACCCGTACACCACCATCACACAGCAGGGCATTGACAGCAAGTGGAACAAAGTGAGTCGACTGTCGCTTTATTTAGAATAGACTGAATCTGCTTGTTTGAAACGGCTTGATCAGAAATGCATGTCCATATAAACAAACAAACAAAAAACAATACAACATTATCATAAAACTTTAGTCAAGTCCTGTGACTTCATTCTCGCTCTGTGAGATTCTTGTTTAGGAAAAGGTACAAAGGGATGTCGATTTGTCAAAGTTTATAGCGGCGAAAAAGTCATGTTTCACAGGTTCATACAACTGTTTCAGTCGGATGTTTACGTTGCTTCAATCTAATGTAAGCGCAGCGCAAATAAACAATCTCAATCTCGAAGGATGGATATTGTAGAATTCTTCACCAAGTCCTCGTCAAAACCTTACTTTCCAAAAGGCCTCCCTTAAAACAAGAACGCGGACAAGGGAGTCTGCAACAGCTTTTAGAAATATTAGAAATAATGACACGACCTTCAGCTCTTCATTCATTACAAGCAGCTGCAAACATGTTCAGAACGAGACGACAGTGCTAGGAAGTAAAAAACGCTCATATAGTGCTGAAGAGCCGTACGTTGACATGACATCACTTCTGATGCGACACGTGTGTGTTGTCGTGTGCAGGTACAGGAGCTGGTGCCTCTACGTGACAAGGCTCTGCAGGGAGAGCTCACCAAGCAGATGTCCAACGACCATCTTAGACGCCAGTTTGCCACTCAGGCCAACATGGTGGGCCCCTGGATTCAAACCAAGATGGAGGTAAGACCACCGAGTGAACGGATAGAGAGAGAGACAGAACACTCTAAAGTACACTCTGTGTGTTCAGGAAATTGGGCGGATATCGATCGAGATGAACGGAACTCTGGAGGATCAGCTGACCAACCTGAGGCAGTACGAGCAGAGCATCTTCGAGTACAAGCCCAAGATCGACAAGCTGGAGGGAGACCACCAGCTCATTCAGGAAGCACTCATATTTGACAACTGCTACACCAGCTTCACCATGGAGGTACACTCAATATGCATTTTATCACTTTCTAAATCTCACCCCATGCTCTTCTTTTCCCTCTCTTCTCGACATCTTAAATTTCCTCTTATCTGAAAATGTCCTGGTGTCGCTCCCTTACCATGTTTTCTGATATTCTCCTCTTCCGGCGCCGTCCGCTATCGTCACTCTCTTTCCCTTCTCTTGGTCTCTTCTCTCACTTTTTTTGTTCCTCTCCCCCTGCAGCACCTCCGCGTGGGCTGGGAGCAGCTGCTCACCACCATCGCCAGAACCATCAACGAGATCGAGAACCAGATTCTGACCCGCGACGCTAAAGGAATCAGCCAGGAGCAGCTCCACGAGTACCGAGCCTCCTTCAACCACTTCGACAAGGTCAGGAGATGAGTGGAGGTCACATGATGTTGGATGAAATCAAAATATTTTATTCTTTTTTTTTATTATATGATAACATGTCTGTTTTACAATTAATTTTCCACTGTTAAGAAATGTTTTTTTAATTTTTTAATTTTTTTTTAGAAAGCTAAATTTAATTATGAAAGTTGTACAAGTTAGAAAAAGTTAAGTAATATGTTTTTATTTTATTATAGCATGATTAAAACAGTATTTCTATTTAAAAAAAAAAGTGATTTCCTCTCTAATGCTATGTTGAAATCGTAAATGTTTTCAGATATTAAAAATTGTGGTGTTTGATGAACAATGTGATCGTGAGCGAGGATCAGGGCGAGTCTAATGGTGCTCAGTGTCGCCCTGGGACTGATCAGTGGCCGTCACACGACGTCTGTTTGTTTGTCAGCGTGTAGGTGTTGCCCTGTATCCTCCATGCTGGGCCTTTTGTGGTTCCCCTCTGACGTCCCCCTCCATCACATCTGGTCACATGATTGATTCTGTACTACATTCATGACTTCATGTTTCAAACGCGGCCAAAACCAGCCCCTAATGTCATTTTATGTGGAGCGTGAGAAAAGGGGAAAAGAACAGGGCTTGTTATAGAAAAAAAGATCAATAGTTTTGGCTTCATTAAACTTGGAGGTGATGGTGAATGAGTCGATTTATAAGATGGAGATATAGAAAAGGTGAAGTCTGGTGACAAGAAAGTGTAGATAATGTAATCATCAATATCTGTGAAAAGCATTGTTAGAGAACCTCTGAATCAGTCGAAGTTTATCACATGGTTTCTGTGTTCCACCGCTCATGACTTGGGTTGTGTACTCATGTGTGAATCATCATGTGTGTGTCGTGTCTCATCTCTCATCTGTGTGTCCCTCATGCATGCCGGTGATCGTGGTTCCCTGATCCTCCACCCCACCTTTCCTCACCATGTGTTTTTGGGTGTCTTGGCGACTCTCAGGATCACAGCGGCGCCCTGCAGGCCGAGGAGTTCAAGGCCTGTTTGATCAGTCTGGGCTATGATGTGGAGAACAACAAGCAGGTAGGATCTCAGGGGCCCAATGGAGGGAACAGTCACCGTGTTTGTTGTGTGTGCGAGACCCTCGAGGCGAGGAGCGGTTCATAACCGTCGGTCTTCTTTGTCCGCTGTTCCTGGAACACTCCTGTGGCGGCCACTAGCCGACCCTCTTCATGCTCGTCTTCTGAGTCTCTTCTCCCGAACGAAAACCATTCTTGGTTGATCTTAGGGGGGATAGTGTGAGGGAGAGAGGTCGTTTTCTCGTCTGTCCAGAATGTTTTATTTCAATGTTGTCGTCTTGTAACTGTTTTTTTCTTTTCTTTTTTTTTTTCTCACGTTTCCCCCTCTCTTCTCCTGTCTTTCCTCTCACTTACTTCTCATCTTCTTTCCACCCTTCTATCACTTCCTCTTTCTCCTTCTCCCCTATCGTTTTCCATCCTTCCACTTCCCCTCGCCTCTTCCTGTTGTCCATCCTCAACCATCTTCTTATTCTGTGGATCTTCCTCCCTCACCTTCCTAACTGTCCCTCGGGCTGCCCCCCCTCTTCCGATGACTCCCCCCTTTGCTCGCCGTGGCCCCACAGAAGCGTTCGGGACAGATGGTGTCAGAAGATTTCCGGGCTCTGCTCATTTCTACAGGAACCAGTCTGGTACTGCTGCTTCATGTCTCAGGGGGTCTGCAGGTCTAGGTGGAGGTCTTGATCCACAATCATTTAAAGGATGGATGCGAGAGCTGAGCTTAAAGACTGCAAGAGCTGAGCTCATTGATTAACTCTTTCACATGTAAAGGTTTTATTACAAGAGATGGTTTCAGTAGGAATAGGTTTGACTTTTTATGCAACAAATGTTTTGACAAATTGATGGAGCAGAAACTACATATTTCATAAACTTGTTCTGCTTCATTTATACTTCCACATTAGATGGTAATAATAATTCTGAGCCGCCATTTAAACTCTCCCCTAACATTAGACCCTTATTATATTGATTAAATTAAGATGTAACTTGGGAGTTGGCGAGAAGTAGTTCTGTCGCAGGAAACCCAGGATCACTTTGGTGTTTCATCAAATCGTCAGACGCAGAAATCCAGGAGATGTCTCTCAAGTGAGGTGTTGGACTCACAGCAGTTCCTCTCTGAACAGCAACATGTTGTCGAACTCCACAGTACGACTTGCAGACCTCCTGATCTCCTGCTGCTGAACCTCATCCTGTTCCGTCCATCTGTGTTGGTCTCCAGGTGTTCATATTCAGAGCCTCCGTCGCAGCACCGTCATCATCGCTGACGGTGTTGCGACGGGTCCCTCATCCGTGTGTGTGTGTGTTTGGCCTGCTTGTGTGTGTGTGTCCTCGGTTAACCTCCTGTGTTCACGCTCGTTAGGGTGACGCCGAGTTCGCCCGCATCATGGGCATCGTGGACCCCAACAACAGCGGCGCGGTCACCTTCCAGGCCTTCATCGATTTCATGTCCCGGGAAACCACCGACACGGACACGGCCGATCAAGTCATCGCTTCCTTCAAGATCCTGGCTGGAGACAAGGTGAGTGAGCGGATGGAGCGTTTATAATGACACGCATCACTTCCTGTTGCTCTGGCAAGAAACGATACCAACGTATTTAAAAACGTGTTGCACAAATTTGAGTATCGATACATATTATTTAGTTGAATTTAATGTCACTCTTGCTCTGCTGCTGAAACACTCCTCTGTCGTGCACAGAGCAGCGAGGAGTTGATTGAGTTGATATGTTTCTCGTGCAACTGGTGGAGACTGTTCAGATAAGAAATGGAGTTAACCAAAAGATTGTCACACCTTTTTCTTTTTTTTCTTAATACATAAATGCTGCAATTACTAGTTTTTTTGTTTTTTTTTTCATATTTTGATACATTTTTGATCATATTTTGATATTGCTTGGAAAGGAGAAGAAAATCTGTAACGTAATTTAATAATTCATGTTTAAGATTCAATGAAAACATTTTCGTTGCATCTTTTTAATAATGGATTTATTTAAAAAAAAAATAGACCTACTTTATTTTATAAGCTGTTTTTTAGATACATTTAAATGTGCACCTTACCGAGCTTTCATTAAAAAAAGTAAAGGTACTCCTGTATTTCAGTATTTATGTTTACAATGTATTGACACCTTTTTTCATGAACCTGGTGAAGAAATGTGTTTAAATTTATTAATAAATATATTTTGCTACTGTTCAGGGAAATTGAAGTGTTTATATTTGGCTTTGACTAAGAATTGGCTGTGGCGTTGTGGGAAAAATATTGGGATAAATATTGTATATAAATATTCTGCCTTATTTTATCGGATTATGACATTTAGTGTACACAACTATATATTACTATCGTCCAAGTTCTTGACTCTGGTATGCAGAATTTTCAGACCACATAAGGTAAGGTAAAAAAAAAAACTTTATTGATCCCTCAGGAGGTCTCCTTTGGGAAATTGTTGACTCTTGATGAAGTCGGAATGGCTTTCATTTGTTTTGAAACTAAAATACGTCCATCAGCTTTAAAAGCTGCTGGGGTCGACTGTATCCTCTCGTCCTCAGTTATCGACGGGATTTGCATTGTGCCTTTAACACTATGAATATTTGCATGTTAATTGTCTAGTAAAGTTCATGTTGACTTGTGAACTCTACTTCCTGTCAGGGTTAAAGTTCTTTTTGAACGTCACTAAAATCTTCATGAAACTCTGTTAATGTAACACGACTCTGTTTATTGCCCACACTCTTTGTTTGTGGCCTTTTATTGTCTTGAGCTTCAGCTTCCTCCATCCTGACTTGTACTTCTTTGTCTCCGTCAGAACTTCATCACTGCCGAGGAGCTGCGGCGGGAACTTCCTCCCGACCAGGCAGAGTACTGCATCGCGCGCATGGCCCCGTACCAGGGGCCCGACGGCATCCCTGGCGCCCTGGACTACATGTCCTTCTCCACGGCTCTGTATGGCGAGAGCGACCTGTAGAGGAGACGAGAGGAAGGTGGCGAGGAGGAGGAGGAGGAAGGGAGATGTCTAACAAGGGCCCGAGGGTTCGCTCTGTGTGCCGCTGTCGGTGAATCCTCCAAAATTTTCGCAAACAAACGGGCATATCCACGGCGGCCGCGGCTGCTCGCTAACTTCACCCTCTCTGCCTTTTGGGGTCCAACAACACGGTCGGGGGCTCAAGCTAATCTTCGCCTCTTTTCTTTTTTGTTCATAATTGTCTCATTGTCGCCGGGCGGGTGGGCTGATGTCTGTGTATTAGATCCTAGTGAGATATATGCTGCGGGGTCGGGCTGTCAAACCACATATTTACCCACAATGACCTTCGTCTAACCTCTGTTTCTTTCTGTCTGTGCGGGTGGGCGGGGCTCACGCGGGCGAGTGGGGCTGAGCGCTGTACATACTTATTTTTCAGTGCGACGGAAAGTCCCTCATCTTTGAAGGGACCTTTGATTAAAAAATTAAAAAAAAAACAAATAAGCAAATGAGGATATTCAGTTTCAGCGGCGGAAAGGTTTGTTTCACTTGTTTTTTCTTTGACTAAAATATCGGGCGTGAATATCATCCTTCAGAACATCAGCTGGTGAAGCGTCTGTTAAATGGTTTCCTTCCGCTCTTCCTTTCATCGCTTCGCCCTCTCTGAAAACATCTAAACATTCCATCATGTGGATTAAAATAAATAAAATGTAAAAAAAAAATCTATGCAATCATCTGAGTTTCCATCTGCCGACGAGTGTTTGTGGTCTGAGTGCGAGGAGGGAGACCCAACGCTTGTTCCTTTTGATTTTTGGAGAGGATTACTCTGGATTTGTGATTTATTTCCCCCCTTTTGTACTCTTTAATATCAAACCTTATCTGCTGTACTGGAAACTGCAAGGCCTTCTGATGATGATGATGATGATGATGAGTGAGTTTCACAAAGCACACATAAAAGTTTCCTTACAAAATCTCCATCTGTGTGTGTCCTGCCTCTTTATTTCTGAGACCTGGACAGTGATCACAGCACGTTCTAGTTTCCTGCCTCCAACTGTTGGATCGGACCCTCCATCAATCTGACGGCAACAAAGTTTGCGCATCAATTTCTTCAAGCAAGCTGGATCAGGATTTTTTTGTTACTTCGTTCAAATTCTGGGGACCGTTTGTCGACTTGTTTAACTTAAGGTAGAATCTAGGAGCATTTACCGAGACAGATTGCACACTGAAGAGATTAAGGGGCATCTAGAATGAAATATGAATCAATTTGTTCTTTTAAACTCACTTATTTTTATTCTCTTGGTCCATTTTTTAATTTAATTTTATTTTTATTTTATTTCCATTTTTAATTCCTGTGATTTATTACCAGGTTTCCCTCGACTTTCTGGAGTTTTGAATCATTTCAACTTTTTTTTGTGTTACGTTTAAACATGTCAAGATGATATGGTTGGAAAACCAAGTCTGTCTATGAAAAGACTTGGAGATACTGTATCTAAACACACAACTTCAAGAGGAAGTTTTACATCTTTTAAATCAACCTGGTGACCCACAGACCATCTACCACTTTGACTTGCATAACACTAAAGATTCTAATTTACTGAATCTTATGTTCTTGATTCAGCAGAACATTTTAGTAGTAATTTGTCTAAAAGTATGTGGCTTCAGTGTCCTGCTGATCATCATCAAATCTTAGCTGAGAAGCTGCTGATGGTGTTGAGATATAGTTTATAAACTATAAATGATCAGTCAGCGTTCGCTCACACACAGACGAAGACATGGCCGTCACTGTCGAGCTCCTGCTGCTGCTGACTCTCATCTCCAACAACATCCAGGCTGACATCATCCAAGTGAAAGGGACGCCTCATCACTTCATCCTGGACGAAACATCTGACTTCTGCTTGATCTCAAGATGGACGGGCGAGGAGAAGACGCTTCTGGGGAACTCTTCAGTGATTCATGACTCCAGATATGTGATCTCCAATATGAACGTTTCAGACTCGGGTCAGTACCAAGAGCAGTGCTGGACCCAGAACAACCTGACCCACGAGAGGAACTTCACTCTCCTCGTCTGTGATACCCACAGGATAAGATATCCGACTCTTTTCTTCAAAGGACAAACAGCGGAGCTGCCTTGTGAAGGTTTAGGACCAAACCAGAGTGCCCAGTGGTTCATAGAATATAAAAAACACACAACAGGGAATGTGGAATTAACTTCAATAGATGATAAAACATCTTCAGACGACAAACTTCAGCTGTTGAAGAAAAATGTATCTCTTCTTATAACACAATAACTATGATGACATCATCTATTACTGTCTAGAGAAGAACCATCAGAGCTGAGATGTACTGTCAGAGTACAGTATATTATTTCTGAGTCTATTCTTCGCTCGGTGGAAGAAAGTCTGGAGCTGAACTGTTCTGTCAGTGGAAACCAAACTCATGTGTGGAATATAATGAATTTAGTGATTGATGATGTGAGTCTAAACTACACACTCATGTTTCCATCTCTCACGTTGAACCACACAGGTAGTTACATCTGTAAACTCAGTGACCTCAGTTATGAGTATTACTACCTGTTTGTGTGTCCCAAGTCTGATGCACCTGCTGTTGTGTTCTTCACTGAGGGAGAAAATGTGACTCTACAATGTGACTGGAAACAGAATCATGACATTACGTGGTTGATGAAGTCGAACAGAACTGAAGGAAAACTCTTTTATGCAAAGGATTTTTATCAACTTGACAACATGTATGTCCCTGACGAGCATCTGGTGATCACTAACCTCTCTCTGGAAGACAGCGGAGAGTTCTGGTGTGTGGTGCAGAAAGACAATCGTTGTGTGTTCTCATCTAAGACCCTTGTGATGTTCCGAGAGCCAGAGGTTGATCACCATCAAGTGAGGTCTGTGCTGCTCAGTGTTGTGATCTTGATCATGTGTGTTGTCGTGGCAACAGTCTGGAGGAGCAGGAGTAGAGAGCAGCTCCAGGTACCTGTGGAGGAGCTGGAGATGTCCGACCTGACTCAGTCAACGGAGCCTCAGTAGATATTGACATGTTATATGACTCAATATTTAAATTTTGATTGTATTTGAATCACCACCTGAAGACATCCTTCATCTTCTCTCTCACGCGTAACACAGATACGATCCAGTGTCATCTTGGTTGTAAACGTTTGATTCCCCTGAGAAATAAAAAACATTATTATTATTATTATTGTCGTTCTCCATTTCTTTTTCTCATACTTTCCTGCTCGCCTCATCTTTCTCTGATCACCTTCCTACACAAAACATTTTCCACAGCGGTGAAGTTAGTTTGATATTCGACAGACATTCGCTCCAGCCACCTCTGAAATCATTGTCTGCTACAAGCCAGAAGAGAGCGTCTACAAATGACTTACAACGAACAAAAATGTAAGGTTAAAAAATATTGTCTGATTTTAACTAGCAGACTTTCTTTCAAACGTATTTTCTCCACAAATAACTAACTTTGTTAACTGACTTCATATATTGTCACTTCAATCGTTATTATTAAAAAAAAAAATACATTTGAGTGTATTGTTTTGGTTATTAGTTATTTCATTTTCTCACAGGCATATATTTATTATTTTGTAATAACTTAACTCCTATTAGTTACAACTGTAGGGCAGCACATTTTTGTCACAATCATCCATATCATGTTACTTTACTATTTCGTTTTTAAAATGTCCTCTAAATTCTTTCATATCTATATTTACATGGAATCTTTCATAAACATGTTGTAATATAAACGTATTGAAAGCACTGATGGTCGCCAGATTCATGTCACTTATGGAGTACTATCATATCAAGTTACTACACTCATTCGTTTTTCAAATTTCATTTTAAAATTTTAAAAATCACTATTTTCATGCAATATTTCACATACATTTTGTGCTAAAAGTGATCACAAAAAATGTATGTGAAATATTGCATGAAAATAGTGATTTAAAAGATTTAAAATGTAAAAAACTAACGAGTGTAGTTACATAATATGTTATAAGTTATAAGGACGGGAATTAAAAAAGTTTAAATCCGCGTCACTTGCCGCCTGCATAGAGATCCGTGTATTTTAACACCTTAGCGAGTTAAAAACAGTAATATTTACAAATAAATATTTATTTAAAATACCTTGAAAGGTGCATAGTAAAAATAATTAATACATATTATGAATATGATTTAGTTCTATGATCTCAAAATGATTTTGAGTCATTTCATCCCAACATCTGGAAGCTACTGAGAAAAAACACCAATTTACATTTTCCTCCACTCTTTCTATTTTATATTCCTACTCTAACGCTCAACTTACTCGCATTTTAATTTCCTTTCTCGCGTTTTTTCTCTCTTTCAAGTCTTCCTCCTCGCTTGTGCTTCATCCGCTTCTTTTTTAAATAAAACATTTTCAAATCAATTTAAAGTATCATAAAGGGGGCTGTGTTGGTGTAATACTCTTGTTAAACTGAGGGGGGCAGAAACGCGCTACGGTTGCGGCGTAGAAGAAGAAATGCTATCTGAATTACGTCTATTTCGTAAAACAACAATTATAGTACAAACTTATAAAAAGTTTTTTTTATTATTATTATTTGTTTTTAGTGTTTGCTTTTGCGTGCTGTTGAGGATTCAGTTTTAGTTATTGTTACATATTTGGTTAGAAAGTTCAGTGTCTCACTGCATTTACTAAAATATAAAAATGTATTTTGTGTATTTATGTTTTTTATAAAGTCTAGTTTGTTTCATGCCATTGTATAAATAACTCATGGACATTGAAAATAGTTTTCACGTTAATACCAGACAGAAAATCATGTTTTTTGTGTGTTTTATTTCTTTACAGAGTGCGGGATCACGTGACGACAGGAAGATTCCAGGTCTTTGAGAAAGAGAGAAAACGAGAGAAGAATGACTTCAGACAAAACATGTGTGAAAAAAGTGAGTAAAGCTTCTGTGTTACTTATTGACTTTCTTACATGTATTTATTTAAACTACATCTGATAATATGGTTCAGTAAATCAGATCAACCTGTGATCGCTCATCTCAGAGATTTCCTATTTTTTCCTGCAATTTCTTTTCAATTTATTTGAGGCTTTTGTGTTCTCTTTTTTTTATTATTCAAATGAATTTTTCACGGTTTACTTTATTTTTTAGTAAAGCTTGTATTTTTTTTTCTTGGTCAGAAGCCAAAACCGGAAATAAGTACTTCCTGTTTTCACCAAATAATGGTGAATAATTCAGGACAGTTGAGACCACACTGTGATTGTGTGCTTTTGTTTGTATGTGTGTGTGTGTGTGTGTGTGTGTGTGTGTGTGTGTGTGTATGTGTGTGTGTGAGAGAAAACAATAAAACATTTCAAGGTAATAATTTTCATCTCATGTCAGGGGAAGAAACCATCCATCAGCAGAAAAGAGGTGGTGAGGTCGTGGTGTTTTCTCCATGTGCTTCCAAAAACAATGGTGTCCATGCATTGAAATCGCTTTGACTGTAGAGGTCGCTGTAACTCTCCAACTGTCAGGCCGAGAGCGTAGACGCGCACACGCGCACGCGAGCACACGTTGATGAATCCCTGCTGCTTTCTTCTCCATCCTTCTCTCATCCTCCCTGTTTCCATCTCCTCCCTTCATTTCTCCTCCTCCTCTCTCCATTTGCCCTTTTGACCTTTTTATGTCTTCAACCCTCACATTCTTGCTTTCAAAAACAATTGTTTTAATAAAGTGAAGCTCAGACTCTTCTCCTCACCCCTCCCAGCGTCGTCCAGTCGTCCTCCTATTGCGTCTCTGCATCTTCTTCTCCGCTCACTTCTTTTCCTCTCCTCCTCCCTCCATCTATAACCCTGCTGCTCCTCATCCCTGCCCCGAGGACACTCCTCACCCCTCCCTCCTGCGAGTGTGTTTCAGAGAGAGAGGGAGGTGGAGATGAAGCGCAGCTTCCACTCACACTCAGTTTCGTCAGAGATGCCCATCGTTTGGAGTCCGAACTGGATCTAGAACGGTAGGAAAAAAAAAGCCTGTGTGTGTGTGTGTGTGTGTGTGTGAGAGGCTCTGCCATCAGTGCGTACTCCATGTTGCTGCATGGGTCCTGGTGTATTCTGAGGTCAGCTGCTGCTTTGATTCTGTTGTTTCGCGATCTGATGTATCCAAGTCTGGTCCAGGGACTGGATCTGGATCTTGAAAACTTCTTCGATTTGTCCTTTGGTCACCGTGTGTCCATCTCCATCTCAGGGGTTCTGCAGCCCACACAGCTGGTGCTGTCACCAACAGAAATAAAAGAAGACGGCCGGTTTTGGGTAAAGATGGTTTTCTCTGTAGACATGTTGAGATGAGCTTTTCATCTCACAAGCATTTGTAGCGTCATTGGCTACAAGCTTGAGGAAGTTACTACATTCAGTGTTGAGCTAACGTGGGATTTTATTTTAAGATAAAACCGTGTAATGGTGCTAACATAGCTCAAGTGTTCAGAAATGTATAACAGGGGCGTTAACAGGCTAGTCTGTTACTAGAGCTAAGTTGTAACCTCGGCAAGAACGTTACCAAAGTTTAAGTTCATCCCACGTCATATCTGTTACCAAAGCTTTAAATCAAAGCACATTTTTTTTAACCAAATTTGATAGATAAACTTGATTGATCCCTCCAGAGGTCTCCTTCGGGATATTGTTTTTCCAGCTCACAGCAACAGAGATGATAGATTCATAAAACAACAACAAAGTGCAAATAAAAAGAAAGTGCAAGATGACACAATATAAATCTCAAGAACATAGATCAAAGAAAAACAAGAAAGAAAAAGGATAGAAAGATTAACATGGAATAGAACAATCTTTTCACTTCACTCCTGCCCCCAAACTCAGAATTAAACAGCCTAATATCACAAGGAATGAATGAGTCCCTGAGTCTATTAGTGTTGCATCTGGGAAGGAGCACTCGTGCACTCCATCTGCTCCATCCATCACTCCATCACTCCTTGCTAATCCTTACTAATGTAAATGCAGGTTGTTTTTGTTCAATGCTAATTCCTTACCAAAGATCATTCGTTACAAATGTGTTACGAAGCTAATTGAATACTGATTACCTAAACTGTAGTATCCTGTAGCAGATCAGGGTATTCAGAACTGCTATCGAATTTCTAATCCCTATCAAAAGTTGAGCCTGGATGGATGAATATGAAGCCAACAGAGCTGAGCTACAAGTTCCCTTAAAACATCTTCCCCTTGTGAATAAAAGTATTTAAATTGAAGTCAATTATACCGAGTAACTTCTCGCTATGCGACGCCTTGAATAATTTAATTATTATTTCTAGTAGTAGTTTCGTGAAGAAAAGCGAGTCTTATTTTGTTGCCGCTGACGTCGAGAAAGCGAGACGATCGCTGTTCGCAAATCATCACCGTCCGGTGTGCCGCTGCATCTTTGACATTTACATCTTAACAACTGGATTATAAATTCTAATGGTAATTGACGGCTCAACGACAGGAGGTTTAGGTCCCGTATCCTCCTGCTGTCCTCTGATGGACGGAGATCCTGCAGGTCCGTTAAGATCTACTGAGGTGCTCCTTAGAAGAAAAAAAAACCTGCGCCGCCGTTTTGGCGAGTGTTTGCTGCAGAGAAGTGGGGATCCTCCTCCATCATCACACATGCAGCAGGGCTTCCCTCCCCCCCTCCTCTCCCACCATCACTGTTTCTGGGGCTTCCCTTGTTTTTTTCGCTGCAGCAGCCTTCAGCCCTCCATCCATCTCTCGACGCCGCAGCACGACGGTGACGTTTGGACTACAGCAATCATTGCTCTGCCGCTCCACCTCTTCTATGAGCTGATGGATTATTCATCAGCCTCTCTTCCTCCCTTCATCGTTGGCCCCGCCCTTCTCTCCAACTTCCTCAGCACCTCAGTGTGTCATAGTTCAGCGATGCAGATTATCTAAACCGCAGTGTTTACACATGCGGGTGAGGACGGCATCTGCTCCTGCAGGATCATTCCATCACTTTGTGTCGTTGGTTTTTTAATGGTGCAGATGTGACGAACGGCAGCGAGGAACCATTTCATGAACTCTTGATGTCAAGTTATAGGACTAAACACTTTTACTTAAACAAATAAAAGAAATCAGATCTGGTTTGAACTCACACATTTCACTCAAGTGTTGAAGTAGAACAGAGATTACATGTCTGCCTGAATTATTTCTGGAGCATAGAGCTGTTAGTTCGCTGTTATATCTTTGTCGCAGTTTCACAAACCAACTCTAGTTATTATCCTCATGGTCTGCGTGGCGTTTACTCCTTCAGAGACCTGGCAGGGAGAAATCTAGCTATCTGATAAAACATACAATGAGATACGATCGGTGAGATCATTTTATTAACTATGGTTAAATTAATGTAATAAACATACTTTAGCTCAAGACTTTCCCATCAGTTAATCACAATATATGGCATGTTCTTTGAATCAGGGTCGTAGCTACACTGGGGCAATTTGCTTTCCTAGCTTTTCCAATTGTTATTTTATCATTAGTTTCCTACATTTTATGTTCTTTAGGGTTTATTCATCTCTGGTACGAAACAACAGGCCTAGGCTCTAACTTTCTCATCTTGTTCCCCTTTTACCGCCTCTCCAAATAAATATGCCGTGTCAGTCAACAACAAGTCTTCCACCACCTTTTTTTTTTTTATTGCAACATCTCATTAGCTGTTTGCACCTTGTCACGCTGATTGCTCTCCGGGGACCCCTGCTGGACTGTTTCCACTCATCCAAGACTCTTTCCAATTACACAAATGACGCCCTTTCCCAACTGATGGACAGATGTCGTCTTTGTCAGGGGAAGCACCTCATGTCTGACGTCGGGACGCAAAAACAACACTTCTGAAAATGAGTGTAGACTCTTTGGCGTCATACGAAAATTGACGGAAATTAGGCTTTAAACATTTGTTTTAATTGCACGAAAATTAAAACTGTTGGACAAACGTTTTGACTGTGAAAACAGAGTAATAAAATGCGACCCACAAGTACGCTCAGACAAACAAATATTGAGTATACATACTAGCGGTTTGAGAAAATATCTACGAAATTCTAGCAATGACTGAGGACAAGAGGATACAGTCAACTCCATTAGCGTTTGAAGTTGTTTGTTTCAAAACAAATGAGTGCAATTACGACTTCCTCAAGTCACGTGGTCTGTAAATTCTGCATCTCCTTAGTGAAAGTACTTGGACCAGTCTACAAATATATACTTGTTCCCACAATATATCGTATTGTTGCTTTTGAATCGCGATACGTACTGGGAGATACAACCCCCTTTTAATTTGTCTTGATCCCATTTTTTTAGAAAATATACTTAGTGTTTTAGGTGTTGGTTTACATAAGCAACAAATGATCACATGACACAGGAGTGTAGAGAGAGAAGAAAGTTTTGACGATCTCGGCTGGTGTTTGTGTGCGAGTCGGATTCTGCTGCAGTGCCCTCCTGCTGAGTGACACCCCCTCTGCCGTCTGATAATCCTGTAACGATGGTGTGTTGCTGGATCTGGTGTTTGAGTCCATGTATCTCTTCTCAGCCTCGGAGCCTTTTTTGTGAGCGAGCCGCAGTGGGAGTGTGCGGCGGGTTCTACTCCTGCTGGACCAGCAGCTTCACCACCTCCGTCCTCTGCTCTGAGCGTAGAATTCGGGTTGAATGAGGGTCTGAGCTTCTTCGGCGCCTCTGCTGAATATGAACGAGGATGTTTGTTTAATTCACACGCTGCCTCTTTCGTAGGCGAGACAGATTTAGAGCAGGCAGGAGACGCTTCACTTCCTGTCGCATTAACTACACGTAGACATCTTGAGTTGTTGTGTCTGATTTCCAGAGAGGCCTCATTTAAACAATAAAACAATACATACCACTAATAATCAAATGCACCGATGTACAGGTTGGAAAAACTAATTGTGAAAAATGATTTCCAGTAAGATATTATGTAATTAAATGGGTTTACAATATTATTAAATTACACTTTACAGTATATAGGACTCCATAAATATAAAAAACAAGTGTGACTGTTTTTATGAATAATCTTTAATAAAATATTTGTTTAATATGATTCAAAATAAGATTTTGGTACAGTATTATTATGGAATATTACATTTTACTTGAATATAAATCAAGAAATATGAGTGTCAAGCAATCATAAAATGGGCAATAATACTAAAGATGATAAAATAAAAAAGATGTGCATAGTAAGATTAAACTCATTAAATTAATTAAATTGTGCTTTTATTAGTCAATTAATACACAGAAAACTTGAAAAAAACAACATAAAAGTATAGTTTAACAAAGAAAGCCATTGAAGTCACTTAACACTTGAAATCAACACAAAGCTAACATTTCTAAGTAAATAAGTAAGTTAGTAATTTATATTTGTAAAGCGCTTTTCCAGACCGGGGTCACAACACTCATGTTGTGCCTCACAAATACACCAATTTATGCTGTAGATTTCATAGATGGACAGTAACAGAGTCTCAAGTATTTGTGAGCAAATGTTCTATAGATCAGGACGTGGGAGGACGAATGTAGTCATTTATTTTCTACAGCCACAGGTTATTTAGCTGCTTGTTTGTCGTGCAGAAACCTGCTGAATCACTGGAATGTTGCTGGTGATGTAACGACGGCTGTAGGGGAAATGATGACCGCGACCCTGTTTGACTCGCACTGGAAACTTTTCCACGGACAAACGTAAACTTTGATGTCAGGGATTTTATTTTCTCTTCTTTACTTCATAGCAACCAAAGTTATACTTTGGAGAGGATGTGAGGGCCCTCCAACCAAAAGAGAGAAGAGATGCAGATGCATGTATAATGCATTCATAAAATGTATTTAGAATTACTAATTGATAATAACAATACGTTAAGAAGCAGATATTATTATTGCTACCTTATCAGATATATAGTTTGACTTTCACACCTGGGGGCCGAACTGATGCAGACATGTGGCCCCTGAGTTCACTCTGCTTTATAAGGATTTGTGTGGCAGTAGCTTGACTGAGCTTCAGGATTTATGTCGTGTCGGAGCAGACCAGGAGCGGCCGTGAGATAGATCGCAAAAGAAACTGATTGAAACGTACGTTCGTCACGAACGACCCCCTCCATCCCCCCCATCCATAGGACGTGAACTGGGCTCAGAATCCGACCTGCTCCTTCACAAGTCATCAACACCTTGCTCTGAACTCTCTCACTCACCCTCTCCTCCCACACACCCCTTTTTAGTCTCCCCTGAGCTTTGAGTGACAGGCGGCAAACGCATCCGCTCATGCGATTCCTCTCGCAGGGTTATTAGCAGTCGGTGATGTCATACGGCGCCCCCGGCTGTCTCTGATGTGTAAATATTTCATATCTGATTGGAACATTAGAAACCCTGATATGAGGGTCAGGAAATTGCTGACTGCAGCGAAATATTGCATCTAGGTTATTACCAGAAGGCTCTTGATGGATGTGACAATCTGGCCTGCGGCAGCTTTCCAGGGTGTCCTTTTGTTTCGACTAGCGTGTGAAGCGGTGACGCAGAGCAGAAGGAAATCTGTGCTGTCACGTGTCTATCTTGTGTTCAAAGTGAAAGAACACGCTGTGATTCGTGGTCCAAACAAAGTCGTGATCCAGGTCCAAACTGAGCCACCACCTGTCTCTCTGTTCGGCATCCAACCTTCTGCGTGTGTCTCCCCCTCCGTCTCTCACCCTCCCTCAACCCCACCCTCACTCCCTCACTCGCCGACTAACACCAAAAAAAAAAAGTATTTAAATATTGTATGTTTTTCTGTTTAATATGACGTACAATAAATAAATATAAATACATTTTTTCAAAAAGTGAGAAAAATATACATATTTCTTTACACATAAGGATTAATGATTGTAAATACCTGAGAAAACTGGATTACTAAAGATCATCTCTGAAATTAATTTTTAGAATTAGTTTTTTAAATAGTTTTTAATAATAATAATAGTACGATGTTTGGGTTTCATATCCTAAAGAAAAAGAATTATAATAAAGAAATTATAAAAGGGCAAAATACTGTACTAGTTCAATGAAATAACGTAACTTAAAATTAAACTAATCTAATAAAACTGATGGAAATCAAACAGTTTAAAAGAATGTATAAAAAGACACTATATACAGAATAATTCTGACTTGTAACTGGTGATACTGCCTTCACGAGGTGCAGATAAAAACATAGAGAAGGCCACGTGTGGAAGTCACAAACAATTAACTTCACATGATGTCATTATGTCATGGATGAGAACGACATCCTGTCGATGATGACGATGGAATCTTAACGCTTGTGTATTTTCTGTCGTGTATAGACTTTCAGTTTCAAGGCAGGGAGGTTGAACTCTCGCCGGAAAACACGAGATTCTCAGAGTGGACTGAATATCGTCGCGGGATTACGAGCCAGGCTATCTTGACTGTTCCAGAGAAATCCACCTCATCTTCTCAGTGAGCCTCCACTGCAATAACGACGATGCGTTATTCATACGTTGAGTGCAAATTCTTGTCGTCGCCGCCGTGAATAATGGAGTGTTTCCTGCTGAGTCTCGCTGAGGAAACGCCGGCGATGACCGGGGCGGCCCGTCAGCTGATTCGCACCATGAATCAGGTTGTCGGTATCAACTATTTGAGCGAGTGGACAATATCCTGATCCAATACGCTCCAACTCGCCAGCACGCTCCATCTGTGTGTCAGCATGATGGAGGGTTTTGTGTCCAGGGTTCGCCTCTTATCTGGACGCCTGCCTGTTGCAGCGTCGGCCTGCTGGACCTGATAACACTGTTGTCCCTTCTCTTTGTGCCGCCGTGACACACATGTCTCTGCTTCTCACCAACTATGCGAGGACGCTTCTGTGCAGAGTGGGAGGGCGAGACCTCCATCGACAGTCCCAAATTTAAAGCACATTTTGCGTCACTCTTATGAATGGAAGGACGTCCAGGGCTGTGGGGTCACATTATATCCCGGGACTTTGGTGAGGGGCCGTCAAACCAAGAGCTTAAAGAAAGTATGGAAACTTCTTAAATAAAAGTGAATAAGTATATCGATAATTTGGATATGCTTTGACATTATAGAGACTAAATATTAAACTCTCATTATTTACATTTGTTATGAGACATTTTAATTACCCGTTTGTTGTCTCTGGGTCAAGGTGACTCAAAGCGCAGAAAAATAATGTGTTTGAGGTATCCCTTGTGTTGTCTCTGGGTCAATGTGAATATATATGTAGTGGTTGAGGTCGTTTTTTTTTGGGACTTCGGGTCACCTTGACCCTGAGATAACGCAGGAGTAAAGAAGAGCTTTATAAAGTGAAACTATAACACGTTATATAAATCTCAAATGAAATGTTGTTTTAATCTTAAATATAAAGTATTTAAAATATAAATAGTCAAAATATAAAGGCTATAATTTGACCAATATAACCAATGAAAAAGTGGCAGAAGAAGATGACGAAATGGTGAAATTTAATAATAATATTTGAGGCTATAACTTCAAATAATCACAACATATTTGTATATGTTTATTTATGGAATTATTGACACTTTTTATTGAATTTGTTTTTAAAGTATGTAATTGTTATTTTAACTGAATTGAATAATTAGTATATTGAAAAGATGGAGTTGTTTTTATTGAATAATTGATTAAATACATTTGAATAATGCGACTTTTCTTTTCCTTTACACAGAGTTTGATACAGAAAAACATGTTTTCTTAATTTTTTAAAATTAATAACCTTCTGATTTCAAAATAAAAATGTGTGCCACCAGACAAAATAAAGAGTACCGAGCTAGCTTAACCTTTGAAATACTACAAATGCAAACATTTTAAATGCTCAATTCAACCATTCATATATGATATACTTCCACACATACACATACATATACAAGTATTATTTCAAGTATTCATCAGTAAGCCTCACGTATTAATTTAATCTGTAATCTTCTGTCATCCTTTTGTGTCGTCATCACTAATATTGGGTAAATTATAGCCTTTATATTTCGCTGTATTCCTTTTTAAAATTTAAATACTTAAATACTATATTCAAAATGAAGTGTCACTCTTACTCTGTGGGAGTCAGAAATATACAAAAAAGGGTAGTGCTTGGTCCAAGTCTGACCTCAAAGCATTCATCTGTTTTCAAGGAAGAGCACAATTATCTTGCTTGCTCTGGTCCCTGAAGGCGCCGGTGAGGCCGTGTCGAGACTGTACATGCAGATCTATTTCACAGTCATTAACAGTAGATCACCGGGTCGCTCTCACCGGGAGGCAGACGAAACTCCCGGCACAAGTCCTCATGAATTCTAATGCGTGGTGAGAACAGCGGCCGAGTTGAGCTTTCAAGCTTTGTTTTGATGTTAAGTCTGTCCCCGGTGAGTTTCAGCCCAGGGAGGATGTGTAGTCAGGTGCCCGGCTGTAGACTAAACCTGCAGGAGTCTTGTGTGGAATACAAATAGAGATGGGAGATGAGCTTTGTTTCTTCTTCTTAGGAATTCCCTTTTTCAAACCGTTTTTCCAAAAAAGCTGCTGCCACTTCCTCTTTATATGACTTCAAGGCTGCGTCCCAATTCAACCCCTTAGCCCTTCCCCTTTGCTACCCATTAATGAGTGCTAAGTACTAAGTGTAGAAATATACGACTTAAGCCCTATTCGCAAGGGGTAAGTATTACCTGGTGTAACGATACTGCAACAGACTGTGTCTCTTCTGTAAGAATAATGTTGGGGCAAATTAATGTGCAGGGCAGCGGTCTCGCTGTTGAGCATCGAAAAGAAAAAAAAGCGGTTGTCCACTTTATCTTCTCTAAACGAAGAACGCTTGGTTAAACAAACTTTATCTCCTTTTTACATCTGTATCCCTAGGTCATTTCGGTAAAAATGACTTCTCTACAGACATCGCTTATCCCGTGGGAATGCACTTAAAATAACGCAGAGGAGGGGGGGTTATTTACAAAACAGGGTCCTCAGGTAATACTTAGTAGACATGCCTACCCCTTGCTACGCCATCAGTCATTGCTGTGGACTCAATGCTACGTCGTATCAAAATATGAACATGAAAAGGCCGTTTTGTTTTTTAATATACATCATCAGGGACTCGCATGACGTGCCCTTTTTTAATCCGCAATGGCCTAAACGTCATTAGGGAGAAGGTTAATAAAAGAAAGATTATTTATGGTTATCAAACCATGACATTATAAAACTGGTGACCCAAAGCCCCCCCCCAAAAAGGTAGATAGATAAATAGATGGACTTTGTAGTAACCAATGTGTTGTCTCTGGGTCAAGGTGAACGACCTCGCTGACTTCGTGAAATACATATGCAGTGGTGGAGGTTGTTCACCTTGTAGACCCAAAGACAACACAAGGTTAAAAAAACAATGAACATAACATGATCTTATTATCAACCTTTTGTCTCCCAATTTCCAACTTCCACTTCAACTTGGAGGCAACATAAATAGTAAAAGAAAAAAAGAAGAAGGGAAAGATAAAAGTAACTCCTACAGTCATGTTGAAGTCCTCCACCATAGTTGTGCTGCGTTCAGGTGTTGTTCTCCTTTCAGCGCAGTTACGTTTGAAGCATCAGCGGAACATCTTAAGGACATCCGGAGGCTCGCTGAGCTCTTTAAAATCTCTTTTCTATGACTTTGATTAATGTGACGCAGCAGCAGCAGCATCGCAACACTTCCACCGAGCTAATGAAGTGACGGTGTGTTATCTTGGTGTCCCTCCGTTATCTGACCTCATCGGAAGTCCACACCATGAAGCCACTCATGGTAACTCTGTCCACGACTGTGTTCGGCTCATTTGATTTAGATTCTTCATGCAGAAACGTTCACTAGTTCTTTGTGACATCAATATCCCATTATGCTTGATTTGGTTTTTGTGTATTCATTCAAAGTTGTGGGTCTGCTAGCATTACTGTTGCTTTATTAGCATCAGTTTGGTTCTGTAAGCCAAATATTGAGGTCCAATTTCCATCAATACAACTTCAAAATTGACCACTTGTAAGTGTTCCTTGTTAATTGTGTTTATGTTTTAGCCTTTCATGAGCTAAATCTGTATCTATTTATGGTGACGCTAATAGGCTAGTTTGATAAAACCAGCGCTGTGATTCTTTAATGCTGGGGGGGACAAACAGGAAGTGAGTGAAATCTAACAGGAAGGTGTTATTTTTTTTACATGTGTTGTAATATTGAAAGTTGCCATAGTAACAATATGCCCTTGAATTCGTAGCTAACAGCTGTTCAAAGCCTGACAAAATGATATTTCAATTAGTAACTTTGTTTTTGGACACACTTGTGGATCTCACAGTCTGGATCGGTCAAGATTTCTCATACAGAACGATAATCAATCGTGTCTGTTCACATATATTCGTTTTAAAATGATAGATTTTACGGCAAGGTGTCCCACGGTAATGGAATTCTTTTTCTGTTAAACATCATCAAAAATGTATGTCGCATGATATGATCTGGTGACTTCAACAGTTTCACTCCTTAGTGATTCTGGTTTGCAGAAGCTGCAGGAAAGCGAGTAACGCAACCAGCACTTGTTCAGTCAAACATTCAGTTCGCTCCTAATTGTCCGTCATTAATATTCTCTTTGACTTTGGCTCTGACGTCGCTGTGTGTGTTGCTCTTGGCTTGGCTTTGGATTGGTCTGTGACTGGAGTGTGGTTGTGATTTGCACACGTTCGTTGAGCTGCAGAACCTCTGGAGGATTAGATGGAGGATTATGACAGCTCCTCCCTGACACAATGAGGAAAGCAAAAGTGTTGTTATACAAGGATGTATGTTGAGAGCAGCGCTCAAGAATTACTTTCAAAGGTGGAAGTAAACTACCTTTTTCTGCATTTTATTCATAATGATAGTAAAAAGTATTGGCCCATCCTACCAGTCCAGTGCCATTTCAAAATTACATTCAAAATCTTTTATGGAATTAATAATATATAACAGAAAAAAATGACCTGCGAAATCTATTTTTTCTACCACAGAAAAAAAATCTATATCCACTAGCTAAGATAGCAAGTATAGCATTCAGTTTAAAATTCCTTTCAGTTTAAATCATAGAAAGATAACATTTTTTTTAATCTATCAAGTTTTATGTAGTGGTAAGGTTAGATTTATTAGTTAAATATCAAAATGAGCAAGTTGTGTGGGAACTGGTGGAGAACTTGGTTCCTGCAAAGGTTTGAGTCAGCACGCGTCTATAATTTAATTTAAAGAAACATTGCCTTTGTAATAGCGTTACATTGTAGAATGTAAAACCAGAAGATAGGTCATGAATCATGATGTTTTTGTGAGAAACACATAGTTTGTTATTAAGAGCATAGTTATAAAAATGATACGTATGACATTTTGAGTTATTATTGTAACTATTCCAACTTATTCCAGACATAAAGATACTGTCCATGCGCTTGTAAAAATGACTAAAAACATTTACATTGACATAACATTCAAACAATAGTCATTCCGACACTTCGACAATTTATAAAAAAAAAACATTTTAACACTCTTCAACATGTCCTTGAGCTCATGTAATTGACCGAACAGACAACAGAGACCGGTCGGGTGTTACAGCGTCTTTGTTGACTCTCATTAGAAAAACATTTCTCTTGTCTGCTTCACCCCTCCGCCTCTGCTTGCATCATCGACACAAGTCCCTGTTGTGTGTGTCGCTGCCTGACACCAGTGGCTCCGAGCTCCAGCTGAACGGACCGTTTAACAAGCCGGCGTTTGCTCTGAGGTTGTTTGGAGAAGGTTAAATATTGACCGTGTTGAATTGGCTCGTCCAGATTTATCACTGCACCGGCACGGAGCCGGAAATTGAATTGAAAAGGTCTTTAACCTTTGTTATTATTCACTGTGAGAGGACACTCTCTTCAGGGCTCTCATCTCTGATGCAAAGATAAACCGATTGAATTGTGTTTAGTCTTGGAAGAAATGCAGAGCTTCAGTTTCGATGCCGAGTTTGGCAAGCAGAGGTAAGTCCAGAGCCAAGTGCTGAGGCAGTTCCACGATAGAAGTGCTCTTTAATAACAAGACCGTTGAGTGAAACTCAATGCGGAGTCCATCCCACCATCCAACTCCTAATGCTTATCGGATGTCAGGTTAAGGGGCGAAGAAGCCTAAAGTCTTCTCTGTCTAGAAACCTCTTCTAGCTCTTCTGAGAGAATGCCAAGGGATTCACTGGACCTACCCGGGACAGGTAGACATTTCCCAGTTGCACATGCCTAGAGTACCTTTCCTAGAAGTCTTCTAAGATACATCCTAAAAACTAGCTGTAGCCACTTCAAACTTATTGTCACATTATAGTTAAATTCCCAATGGTTCAAAACAAATACTGCACAGATTCTGGTCCACTATCATATAAAAACTGAACATTGCTCTCATATCTGTGCCACGGGCATCCAATCACCCTAGCTAGCAGCAGCAAGTGCATAATTCCTGTGGGTTTTTCGTAGGACGTGAACAAGATACCTTATCTTCAGCGCCTGGGGCAGTTAGAGACAAAATAATCAAACATACGATCATACTACTTACAGTAAGTCAAGGCTCTGGATTTCAAATGTTTCATTAAGTTTTAAACCTGTGACAATCTTGAGTCCCTTCATGTCTCTCTCAGACTTCACTTATAGACACACCAACATTAAATGTCTCTTTAGTTATAAAATCGTAAAGACATTAAAACATCATAAATAATTCACCTTTATTGTGGGATACCTGCTGCTCAGTGTAGCTGTGTAGCTTGATGCTAGTAAATGAAATGCAGAAAAACCCCTAAAAACGGTTATCTCCCCACCCTCCATGAAAAATCCATAATGGCTTGATCATTTTTACACAATAGTAACTGATTAAAAAACAATCCACAGGGAGATTTGCATCGTGACTGGCTACCAGCCTGCTACACTTCTCAGCACAGAATCTTTCGACACACCCTTCTTCCTCTGTCCTCTTTCAAATCTGCCAGACAACAGGTTCTCTCCAGAACATCTATAATTCATAACTCATTTGTTCCAACAGTGTGTAGTTGAGTCACAGACTTCATACCTTGTGTGTGTGTGAGTGTGTGACCTTGGCTTTGTTTTTCTCAGACTAAAACATGAAACAGTTTTGATGTAGAAAAGCTTCTCTCCTGTTTCTGTATTCTGGATCTGCACATCAGTACCAGGTTTTCGGTCAAAGTGTGCATCTACTGTTGCTAGAACCACTTGAGTGTGAAGTGGCATATATATACGTGGTGGGTTCCACTGGATTTATTCCTATGTACACTCATCCAGCCAGAATGGATATCAAGAAGACTTTGTACAGTCCATTTGTATTAGTCAGTGTGTCATTGGTACACTTATCTTCTCTCCTAAAATACTCCAATATAGTCTTTCCCTAGAAACCATAGCAACTTACATCACAAATTTTCTCCTACAGTGAATATTTAGTCATGTGACCCCAATTATGATTTTCCACATTATTGTCACGCCAATGGCTACATAAATTCTATTCAATAATTGACCTGTTGTTTCAAAAAATATTGATTACATGACTAAAGATTCAGATTGTTAAACATTAAACTGGGAATCTCATCCTAGAACAATTTGGATTTGATCTAATGTTATTGCGTAAGAATCCTTGACCTTTGAGACATCTCACTCTGCTGAATACAAGACACACACTCGCTCATTCACCACAAGAGCTTCCCGCCCTCCTTATTCCACTTTCACGCTTCCATTTGTTCCAAGCGACGGTAAGACGTTGGTTGTTTTCACAGAGAGAGCGTTTCCCTGAAAGCCATTAAAAGGCGCCCTGTGAAAACAAGAGCTTAGCGGTGAGCGTGTTGGTGTTAATCCTGTCAGCAGCCTCGTGTAGCAATAATGCTGCATCCCCACAAGAACAACCTCGGCCGGTGTTGTAGTCACATTAAATTAGTAATAGCTGCTTTTGTCTCAGCGTGAGCCGGACTCTCCCGTGGAGAGGCTAACAATTGTAGTATCGAGATAATGAGTTTGGGCCATGCGTTGTCAGAGGTTTCGTTGGTTGGGTTGGTGAGGAAGTGAGTTTTTATGCACGTAGGAGGCATCCAACGCCACTATTGACTGCCACGCAGGATTAAAGAACTGGTAGGATGGGGGCTGAAGCTTATTTTTGAGGGAGATATGGGCATATTGCGGAGAAAACTTATATCAGCTGCCTGACATGATTCTTTAGGGCAGAGAGGGAGAGCTGAAGAAATTCATAAATAATATAATAAAATTATACTTTTATTAAGGCTGAGTTTTAATTTGGGGACTATAAGTGGAACACTTAAAAGAGGTGGCCCACCTCTGGTTCTGGTGTGACCCCTAACTATCTGATCACTCTTTTTTATTGTTATATGAAGCACTTATGCAGCTCTTTAATTGACTTGAAATAGGATTCAGAGCTTTTTGTTTTACAAGGTCTTAGTTTTAAGTAAGTAAGTAAGTAAGTAATGGTTATCCGAAAGCACCAGGGTCACAAAGCACTTTAACAAACAAAAACACAGGAGTTCCAGAAAATCCGGGAAAATCGTGCACAAATAAAAATGTCTTAAGATGTTTCTTGAAGGAGTCTGTAGATCCATCAAACACAGAGGGAGAGGAAGATCGTTCCAAAGCTGAGGAGCAAAAGCCTGGAAGGTCTGGTCTGGAAGTGTGTTCAGGAACCATCAGTAGATTCTGATCCTAAGAGCCCGAGCTGGGGTGTAAGGCTGGATCAGATCAGTGATGTAAGGAGGAGCCTGACCATGAATAGATCTGAAAGTAAGAACCAGAATTTTAAAATTGATCCTGAAAGAAACTGGCAGCCAGTGAAGAGTTTTAAGGATCGGAGAAATGTGAGTTCTTCTACTTGAGCGGGTCAGAATTCTCGCTGCAGAGTTTTGTATTAACTGCAGGCGAGACAGATCCTTCTTGTTAAGACATGAAAACAAACTGTTGCAATAGTCCAGACGAGAAGAAACAAACGCATAGATTATAAGGTCCAGATCTTGTTGTAACATATTTTTCCTAAATTTAGAGATTGTTCTCAGTTGAAGGCAAAAGTTTCAATCCGTAATAAGTTTAGTCAACAATTTGGTTTTCCATAACTCTCTCAGCAGTTCTCACTCTTCTGGGTTTGACGTCTTTACTTTCTGCCGCCTCAGTTCATCAGCTAAAAGGCCTGCACTCCTTTTGATTAGATGTGGACTGGGTCACGGGCAGATCTGGACCCCGTGGGCGTCTGAACGATTCATGGGTGAACTTGGGTTTGGGCTGAAAGCCAATCTGAACTTTTTGTGCTGGTCAGGAGGAAGTGCCCGAAAAGGATGAATGAAGAGAAGATTTAGACTGAAGGCTCTCTGAGGGAGAACCTGGGCCAGAGCCATTAATCACTGTTTATACTGCCGTGCTCTTTATTTATTGATCACTGACCCATTCCTCTATCCATTCCACTTTTTCCATCATCACCTTTATAATAGTCTGACTACTAGCAGCAACTTGCTGTCAACAGCTGCCGTCAGGTCTCGTTCGGGCTTCATTTCTTTCCATTCTTCACGCCAGCTGCGACTGAGTTTGGGCCTGAAGCATCACTTCATCAGCAGCTGGCCAAGGACAAGAGAGGAGGATGAAGAGGAGAGAAGGGTTGAAGAGAATGACAGAGGGGAGAGGATGAAGAAGAGGAAGGGAGGATGAAAAGGAAAGATGAGAGGGAGGAGCAGTTAAAAGGGATGGTGAGCATTGAGTGTGAGTTTGGATCTTTAAGTGTTTAAGTGTGATAATTGATCTTGTGCTGTGAGAACATGCAACTTCCCTGTGAGTTTCTTATCGCGTGTGAGACGGATCATAATAACCAATGGCTAATGTTAAGACACACATGCACGGACACGTGCGCTCACACACATGTGCAAGCACATGGAAACAGACACACACGTTTACATATAGATTAGCAGGAACAAACAGATGACTTTTGTTCTAATTGTGTAAACAAACACATCCTCATGAACACTAACCAACAAATAAAACCACACACTCAGAGTCAAGCCACACAATGTCTGGTGTTAATACCCTGGCGTGAGGCGTGAACATGACTGCTGTTCGTAAATTAAACCCAACAAATTATAGGATCAGCACGCCTCCTCTGCCCAGACTATTTGTTTTGGGAGATGAGTTCATTGCAGCTTTCGATGTTTTTCATTTGGGAGATATTACTGAATGATGGTTCATGTCTACACGCTCTATTGGTAAACAAGCATCTTCCGGGGATTGATGACGCGCGGTGACAAACTTCAATGCTTGACAAATCACAGAAGAGTGGGTGTGGTTATAGTAAACACGATTTAATCTTGAGAAAAACGTTTTTCAGGGGGCGGGGCTTAAACACATTTTAAAGTAAATATATTTTTAACGAAAAGAGAGTTTTGTACAAACAGACACATCCTGATGAGTACAATAGAGATCAACTTGAGAGATACTTATCACCCCATTAGTTGCTGTTTGAACAGTGACTGAGAACTGTTGAATTTAAAATGGCATCATGCTTAATATGAATGAGGAACCGGGTCCTTCTGTCACCGACACACGTCAACGCAAAGGTTTTGTGTATTGCCAAAAATCTAGCGAAATATGGGGTCAACGATACGATTTATTGTGATACATTGCGAGACTGTAGGTACAAGGATACTGTGAGGTCAGATGGCTGAATTAGGCTGTGCACTCAAACAGAGAACAGAAATGGTCACAGATTTTTTCTTGCCAGGAAAGGAAATTTAATCGATAAACTTCGACATCAATGTGCTCCTGTCAATGTCTGACATCTCTCTGAATCAAATTACTTTTTGGTGGCTTTTTATACTGTATTAAAAATGTGTAAGCAGTTTCTTTATAACTACCAGAAGTACATGTTAGTAACCCATGCTTTGTTTGTGTATCTTTAGAGACATAGTCATTTATTTTGCTGCTGGTTATCTAGACGTTATGTTCCATGCATTATTTTCCTGATTCTAACTCTGTAATTTTCCATCAGATATATTTAAAGTATTGCTCAAGTACTAGACTCTGAATTTACAGAGCTTGTGACCCTTCACAAAATTGTCACCGCTCTTCTTTTTCTTGACACCAAAATTTGCCCAAACATTAGCTTGAAAAGCTTCTGGAGTCGACTGTATACTCTCGTCCTCAGTCATTGCATAGGACATAATGGTGCCATCCAACGACTGAAAGCTCAATTGTAACACAAATTAACAAATGCAGTGAATATTTGGATGTTAATTGTACAAAAACATACACTTTATTGAATAAAACCAAAAAAGAACTATGTTAGAATTAGGACATTCAGTTCTGTTGAATATGGATTACATAACTTCTCATCTAGCAGGCTCCATGGATATAAATCTGACTATTAACCCTCATTTTAGTTTGACAAGACTTTTTGGTTTCTGTCGCGTGTCGAACGCCCTTCGGCAGTTCTGTAGGTGGAAGTAATGGTTGAATCCTATACATTGTGTCAGGATTGTGTTAGGGTCCGGTGGGATTCTCAGCTCGGCTCTTATGGAAGCATAAGCCTTCCAGCCTTCATCACGTTCAGCGTGAACCAATAAACGAGTGAAAGGATTAATTATTCACATGCCAGTTCAGGCTGCAACAAACCTTGTGTCGTACATTTATGACTCCACGTTGTGGAGTGAGGAAGTAACATTTTGCATCGTTTTGTTCAACACGGGCGTGTTTTTTTGTGTATGTTTGTGGTGCGTAGGTGTGTGTTCTGTGACCTGATAGTTCCTAAACGCAGCACTAGCTGAGAGACCAGCTGCTCACAAGCACACTCGTGATCCTCCTGCCTGCAGGAGTAAGGATTAACATGTACAATCACAGCAGATGGATTCAAGGAGTGTTAACCATTTTTCAAGCCGGTCATTAGTGTTGAAGATCCTCAAGTCGCATCCTGACCTTGCGATGGCGACAATCTGTGTTCCCCCGCTATCTCTTCCTCGTCGACTATGTTTACAAACAGGAATCGAACGTAGGCGGTGAAAACCTTGAAAGAAGATGTAAAAGATGAATCCAGACTCTCTCTGCCCTCCTTCTTTTGATGGAGTAGCTTCTATGTTCGTTTTCCCAGAGCGTCGGCGTGTCACTCACTCGCTGAAACATTTATTGCTCTGATTTGTTCCCGTTACCAGTCGCTGTCTCTCACCTGTCCGTCAAACACAAACCTCAATCATTATTCATGTGCTTTGATTGCCTGCCGGCGTTGCCGTCTTTCACGTGCACTTCTATTTTAGTCCACACTTCTGCTGCTGTCCTGGAGGGTTTGACGTTCAGGTCCCATAGTATGCTATTTTCAGGGGCTTTTAAATCGTTGTTAGATCAGAGTGCAGCACTACAGTGCATTTTATTTAAGCAAACGTTTTCAGAGAAAGTGAATTTAAGATCATTATAGTTTCTGTCGGCAACCACCGAAGGATAACTTTTCGCTTCTTTCACGATAAACTTCCCAACATTGTTTAAGCTAAATTTGGCGGATTAATAATTACAAAAAATATATAATTGTGATATAGTTGGAGCTCCAAAAACAAAGGTTATCCAAATAAGTGTAGGAAAAAAATCGACTAAGAGTGGGAAGAGAGCACAGATAAAGCTTGTGAAATGAGGTCAAAACACTTTGTAACCCTAAATACATTTTCCATTTCCTTGTTAGTTCAATTTTATTTAAAGTTTTAGATCGTAACAAAATTATCTCAAGACACATTACAGTTTAAGTAAGACTATATCGGAGAAAAGGAAAAAAGATCCCAGCAAATTAAGAATGAGTAAATCTCAGTGACAATGGCTAGGAAAAACTTAATAAGGCAGAAACCTCGAGCAGAACCACACTCAGACACATTTGAACACAATATTTTTTACTTAAAAGTGTATTCTTAATAGAAAATATAGCAAGAAAGTGGAGAAGAAAATGTATCTTTCTGCTCATGTGGGATGATTTTTATGTTTAATATTTTTTAATGATGGAGATTGTGACAACGATCCCAAATAATAACACAATAAAAACCCAGAAAAGTTTTTTTTAGGTTTATATAATAGATGGATTAGAAAAATAGGATATCCGTTGGCCATTGTTGATCATCATCGGCAGAATTCTAGGTTGTGCATCAACCGTAGAGGAGCGGGAAAAGGATGTTTAACATTCAGGTCAGCAGACTCCGTCAATCACACTCTCCCCTCCAAAAAATGACAGGAATTCAATTCGTGCATGTTTCTATAGCCATTTTTCAATCACTTTCTGTCACGCTGCATCGATCCTCCCCGCCACGAAATGGTTCCTCCTCCCTTGAGCCGCTGAGAGTTTTAGAAGGATGACAACAGTTGAAGATGTTTGAATCAATATTGTTCAAAAAGTCGACATTCAAAGTTTAACAATCGTTATGACCAAAGAAAGTGAGGAACTTGGTCACAACTCCTCCTGATGAGGGATTAGAATCACACCTGTTCTGGAGTAGTAGTAAAAAAGATCCTTTTGGCTTCATCTTCCTCAATTCAAATCTTTATTTTAAATACTGGACACTTGGACGCACCTGCAAACCCACCAACAATGGTTAATGTGCATGTTTTTAGTTTCTCTACAGACTCTATATGTATTTTCTCTCCTAGTTTTCAAGCTGAAATTTTCCTTTAAAACGACAAGACATGGCAAAAACATTGTGTTTGTTGTTTCAATCTGCAGTGCTTGCATTGGAAATTGGTTTTCACACAGCCCCACTAATGACGAGAAGCACAACATGTTTCTCTGGTGGTTTTCTTCATCCCCTTGTAAACCAGCACATCGATGAACTTTGATTTTGAGGACATGCAGGCTTCTCTATGGAAACTGAATCAATGCTAACTTAGCCGCTGCTAATTAAAATACCTGACAATGCAATTCGGCTCCCTTTCTCAGGCTCCCCCATCCAGCTCTGATATTATAAAATCAATTTTTAATTCATGGCGAGTGCAATACTGTTCATTTCTTGCTCGTAGATCTTTTCCTCTGACACACTGAAATCGTAATTCTTCCCTCGCTCACAAGCCGTGACGCTTGATGTTGATGATTTTCTTACAAAGTGTTTATCTTAATCCCTCATTTTACAACAGTAAATAGACTTAGATCAGTGGTAATGGAAAAGCTTGTTGCTGTGACTCATGTTCTTAATGATGGTTTCGTTCTTGTCTGGCTTCCTGCTGTTTTTATTCAAGTACAGTTGGTTTTAGACAGCAGTCACCATCCTTTTTTGCATCTGTCAGCTACTCCATAGACAAGTGACATTACACTTAAAAAAACTAATCACATTATTGATTCTTCAAGAAAGGAAACACAAAATCAAACATAACATGATTGTAATTGCATTAAAAAGGGCCTGGGCAGCAGTCCTTTGGTGACCTCTCCTGGTTAAATAGATCTTGTCACACCACCTAGTGGCTACACATCAACGCTTTGAATGTTTTCTTTGATGGATGAATACTGATGATTGCAATAGCGGTCCAAGATGAATTTAACACATCGTCACTTTCCCTCCCACAGTTTAGATGGTGACCGAAGATGATTTAATGGTCTTCCCATGAAACATCCTCTAGCTTTCTCAAGCATTTCCTGGGTCTGCCCTGTACCACTTTTAATCCAGAGGAGCAGTGGTTCTACTTTGAGTCTCTCCTGGATGACGGAGCTTCAGGGAGAGTCCAGACAAAGCAATTCATGAAAGATGATGATTGTTTTTTTTTGCTCAACTGTGTTGTAGACACAGTTCCTAAGATGTTATCAGCAGGATTAATGTTGCAACATCTCTGCTCTGGTACATAGCACGTATGAGTGAGTTGCCACGTGACGAAGAGTAGAAAAATAGTTCACAATAAAAGCTTCAGTATGCGTTAATTAAAAACCTTATGTCATTAAATTTGTGCAGCTCTGACCGTATCAAGACAGCTGATGTTCCGCTGCGTCTCCATTTCATGCATCCGGAAAATGCTTTTGTAATTAAAGTAAATGCTTTTGCTTTTGCCTGGAGGTGTATTTTACACGGAAAAAAGACGATACTCTGCAAAAGTCAGACTCGTTGAAGGTTTAATTAAATTTTCTCTTAATGCAGATGATGGAGAAATGATAGGAGAGCAGAAAAAGTATGGACGAGGTGTAAGAGAATCCAGGAACCCTCTGGTCCATTAGTGTCTGCGTGGCCAAATTGTTGCCCGAAAATTTTGCATTGACAGTTTATGCTTTCCGGACGAAACATTACAGTGTGTCAACTGAGAGCAGGTGGAGGGAATGGTTGATATTTATAAAGCATTCCCACTCAATTATGACCATCACTGAGATCTTGTGTCCAACAAAAAACGCTGCTGGCCTGACCCACAAGCCTGCACTTCCTCCTAATGAGGCTATCCATTTGCGGTTCATGTGTGGAGGTCGTGGTCTGACATGGTGGGCGCATGAGGCGATGGGAAAAGCAATGACCCAATCCCAGCTGTCCCTCATCGCATCCGTCTTTCTTTAATTGTGGCCCTCAGCGGTCGTCGTCTTCCACCAGTAATGCACCGACAATAAGAGCAATTTCTGTTCTGGCTAACCTCTAATGCAGCGGCGTGAATCCAGCGGGAGAACAATCTTCAATAATCCAACCATCGTATGTCCATTTAATAATTCTCTGCCTCCATTTGTCCATCCTCCCGCTCTGCTGAAACAGGCTCATAAATAGACGCGTTAACAATAATGTGGCAGAGCAGGGGTGGTGGATTCTGATGAGGTTTGACCTGCCGCCACCATCGTCCTCTCTGTTTGAATGTATTCTCAACGCTAATGGAACTAATCTGCTACCTCATTTCCCATCAGGCATTTCCCCAGGTAGTCCTTAGGTAGTCATCCGTCAAACTCAGTGTCATCTTCAGCTGCTTTGTCCTGAACATTATTGGTCCAACTCCCCCACGTGTCCAAACAACTGTAGTTCCTGACCTCCAAACCGATAAACTCATTTCTTCAGCGGTCCTTCCTGGTCACACCCAGTCAGAACCTCAGTACCTTCAACTCTGACTCTTTCAACTCTGCTTTCTGACTCACTAGCTATACATCATGGCAGTGAGCACTACTGACATATTAACCTTCTCTCAAATCATGCTTCTACTCTAGTGTTACACAGTCATCTCCACCTTGCCTTCACCCTCTTCGTCGCCTCCCTTCATCCAAGTCCATTACTCTGCAGGTTTACATCATAATAGTCTTTTAAAGTTGTTGTCTTTCAACAGTGTGTACATAAATAGAACAAAAAATGATACAAAATAATTGAAAACATACATCCATCTATTCATTTTCTACCACTTATTCCCTTGTGTGAGTCGGCTGAAGTCTATCCCAGTTTCTTCGGGCGAGAGGCGGGGGACACCCTGGACAGTACGCAAGTCTATTGCAGGGCACACAAATCCACACAACTATTCACATAAAACACATTTTTCCTGTTTAAGGTACTCTGCACCAATAGTGCCCCAATGACCTAATCGTCCACGAAAGAATGAAACAGGAAAGATAATAATTTAATAACTTTATAAACAAGCAATAACCCGAAAACGAAAACAAGAAAATATACAAAGAATCATTGATTTTTACGATTTATGTAAGTAAGTAAGTCATTTTTATTTGTATAGCGCTTTTCCAGACCAGAGTCACAAAGCGCTTAAACAATCAAAACAATACTCAATAAAGTATATACTTTAAAGGTCAAGATAAAACTGATAACACAACAGGAGTTCCAGAAAATCAAGGAAAAGCCTGAACAAATAAAAAAGTCTTAAGATGTTTCTTAAAGGAGTCAGTAGACTCCATCAAGCGCAAAGAGAGAGGAAGATCGTTCCAAAGCTTAGGAGCAACAGCCTGGAAGGATTTATCTCCTCTGGTCCTGAACCGTGTGCGTGGAACCATCAGTAGATTCTGATCCACAGACCTCAGAGCCCGAGCTGGGGTGTAAGGCTGGATCAGATCAGTGATGTAAGGAGGAGCTTGACCATGAATAGCTCTGAAAGTAAGAACCAGAATTTTAAAGTTGATCCTGAAAGAAACTGGAGGCCAGTGAAGAGTTTTAAGGATCGGAGAAATGTGAGTTCTTCTACTTGAGCGGGTCAGAATTCTCAGAAAATTCTGCATGTTAATTGACAGATGTCGACCCTATTGAATCCTCCCAGTATTTTTTAATTATGAAGTAAAAATGTTTTTCTCGCTAGAAACATGAGCTGTAAATTTAAACACAGTAAATATTTGATAGCCTGTAAAACAAATTCACCTTTACTCACTATATCTATAGATTGTTGGAAATTAACCTTTGTTAGTTTTGCTAGATGAGTGCTGCCTTGAGACAGGCATCATGTGATCTCACAGTAGGTAAGTTTGAGGCCCAAACTAGTTTTTCCCTGGATCCCACTCACCCTATTAATACTGTAGCCGGTCCAGCTGTCACATTCATGCGCTATAACCTGCAGCCGGCGACACTTTCTACAGCGATGCATCATTAACTGTCGAAAACAGAGAACGTGCTCCGAGTTTATTATGCGAGCAGTCCAGTTGTCAGTGGGAGAGTGTGAAAATGTCACATTAATAAAAAAATATGCAGCGAGCAAACACCGCCCGCGCTGTCATTTTTTTCTTATTCTTTTTGTCGTTAAACGTCTTCACTTGACATTTAAAAAAAAGACCTGCACACAAAATAGAAGACGGTTTCCCTTCCCTGAGCAAATAGACGTACACTCAACTTTGTTTTGTTGTTCATTAGATTTTCGAGTTTCCTTATATTAGTTTGTGTCTGAGTTTGTTGACTCATAATGTTGTGTTGTGATAAGAAGTGAATATATTTTTAATTCATTTCATAAATTCATCCTCCCTTTTTTGCTGTGCTGTCAGCATGAAAGCTACTTCATCGCCCCTAAAAAGAAATATTTCATAATTGAACTACCTGTCAAAAATCATTTTCAGACTCATGGACATGTGAATAAGTAAATGAGCAGCTCTTCCAAAATGATGATTAAAAGCAGATGTAAACTGGGAGGATGATGAGACTTAAAATTGCTTTTAATATCGTTATACTTTTAAACTTATAATTTCCATTTTTTACCAATATTTTCCTCCATTTCTGGGGCCTTCTTCAAAGACACTCCGGTAGTTTCATGATTATTGTATATTTAAACATTGAATCATTTTTATTTTAACATAAATTAGCCAGATTATTCTGATTTTGATCGTGTGTGTGAATAAAAAAAAGAGCTGCTGTGGCAGAAACGCTGACAGATTTGATTATCTTGAGTCCTGCTAAGTTTTTTTTTGAATCAAACACTCCTTCATAGCGCCACATGCTCTCCATCAATCCCACCCATCGACTCCTCGCCGGCTCTCGGTGATTGAAGCACGAAGGAAAAGCCTTCTGGTCTTGAGGATCATGGCGGCCCCGAACCAGGCTGTCGCCGAAGGTCTCCTTCTCTGCTGGTTTAATGGCTTCCTGAACGACACGGAGGAAATGAGTGGTAATGAGTCCCCGTGTGAGTTTATCAGCGTCTCTGTTCCTCCGTCTCTTGGATTTTAATATCCAGTCTGACAGAGCCGACTGTCTGAATAGTAGCTTAAATTATTTTAGTTGAAGCAAGAATGAATTATTGAAGCATTACGCTCTCAAACCTACCTGCAGCTATACTTGAAATGTCTTTCAATAAAAGTACAAAAGCAACTGTATCGTTGGTGTAAGACTTTTAGAATCATGCTGAGGTCAAATCTCTCCACTAAATTGTTAGTTTTGGGTTGATGTCACTCAGAATCTGGACCAAGATGAGGCTCTATAGTCCACTGCTGTCACGATTCCCCTCTGGCCAAAAAATTGAATCCAACTTCCCTCCTTCCCTGGTGGGTTTGCAGGTGCGTCCTCCCTCCCTTTTTTGGGATCTTATGCTTTGTTTTTGTTGAGGTTTAAAAATCATACTAAACTCGCCAGTGGCCAGAAAATCGATACGAGTTCTGGTCTCTGCGGCTCGGACCCTCGCGTCGTATTAGCCACAAGGTCTTTTATTCTATTGACTTCTTCCATGTAGGTTCCTGTGTCTCCCCGGAGATGTGTGTTTTTAATAAGTCAGCTGCGCTCAATGCCTCTGTACACATACCTACCTGTGTGATTTGTTTCTGGTTATGTATTTCTAGCTGCCTCATAAAAAGATAGGAGTGACAATATATGGTCGACAGCAGTAGCAGCAAAATAAAAAATCACACATGCACACACACACTAGCAAACACAATCCAATCTCTGAGGAAATATTCACCGACTCCCTCAAAACCTCTATCTGTCATCGTGGGTCCATTTAAAGCACAAGGTTGCTTCTCCCTTCCTCTCCACCGCTGGGAACACATACACATTTAAAACATGCGTCCAATTAACTGAGTTGACAGCAATAGCTTTCCAGGTTGTTGCCTCCATCCTGGTGTCACAGCTTCTACCGTGAACCGTGTCCAGGTGATGCAGAGACACTATTTACGTTAGAGTTCTCTGTGCATTCATCTTCATCACCTGTCGAGTCACACCCACACCTTATTTTTTCCACGACTGTTGCCCAGCAACAAGTCTCTTTATTTATGTTTACAAGTGTCCTCTTTGTAGCAGATCCTGCAGTGAAATTGACCCCCTGATCATTTACTTCCACTTCCACCTACAGCTATGGTTTTGGCAAACAATATGTTTTAAGTTTATTTACTTTACATTTTTGTTAAGCCTAGCTTTCATCTGTGGCCCATCTAAACCTGTGTAGAGGGATTATTTTTATTGGATTACTTCACATAATAGAAAAAACATCTTTGTACCAACAAAGTCAGAGTCAAAGTCAACGAAATTTCGTTCTGTATACACCCTGAGAATACTTGGATGACAATAAATGATGTCTAAGTCAATATACAAGGACACAAGCAAATTGATTAATTAGCGATAAGTAAGTCAAACCTTTGACATTTTTTTAGATTTTGAAAAAAACTCAAAGGAAGACAACACACACAGGAAAAACCAATAGAAAGAAAGCAAAACAAAATAATGTAATGAATAAATATTAAAGGGCTAATCTGTTGATTTAAGTGCCACCTATATAGATCTTGGACCACTGAAAACACTTTTTTCTGGAGATCATCTATCTGTTTATCTATCGGATCTATGTTGTTTACCATAACCAAGCCCACTCTGCTGCGATTGGTCGAACATCGAGGTTTGTCAACGCGCATCATCAATCCCAGAAAGTCTCGGCCCCCCAAGGGACATGTTGTATAAACAAAGCGGGTCGTGATTACAGCTGGCTGAAGGAGGAGTGAAGCCCATTATTACCTCATAATAGACTCCACTCTCGTAACCTCTCATTCGCCGACATTTCAGACAGAGGAGAACTTTATAAAGTAAAAGTTCACATGTTTTTTTTCATAATTCAATGAATCCTTTAAATATGTTACAAGTTCATAACTTCGTAGGTACTTTTTACTGAAAATCCTCCATCCTCTCCTCCTCCACTCCGGCAATCTTTTGGTTGTTGGAAAGTATGTTTTATTACAACACATTTATCTTTTGCTTGTTCATTGAACTTCCTTCTGTCCTTCTGTGTTAGGACATTATTTCCAACCAAGACATAATAAGAAAGAAGAATTACTTTGTTTATTTTGTGTTGACAAAAAATCTATAAAGATTTATTTTCATAAAATGCCATAAACTCCTTGGGATGCAGACGATTGCAATGTTTTGAGTGAGTGGAACGTTAGGACAGTAGAGCAGAGAAGGAGCAATAGCTCAGAAGATTTGAGCAATTTGTAGCTTTTCTTAAAAGTGATGAAGGAGAGCCAGTACATAAATTCAGATGGAGTTTTTTTTCTTTCAAATCCTCAAAGCCAAAACTATCATCAACAAAGTACGAAAGTCTCACTCATGCAAGAGTTTAAGGCCAAATGAAAGGTGTGGGTGATTCATTTTTGTCGTAAAGTTAAAAAAAATAAGAAATCCTTCAGTGAGTTTACAGAATCCCTAATTCTTCTGCGAGAACCTTGAGAGTCAGCCTTCCAGTCTCCAGACAGTACTTTAAGACAAGTGTGTGCTCGGATGCTTCTACCCCAGATTGAAATTCATCTCATCACCCGTCCGTCGTTACCCAGCAGCCTTTTATCAGTCAGTAGCTCTCGAGTTTTCCAGGCTCACTGACCTCAAACACTCTCTCCAGGACGCTCCTCACAACCGTCTCTCTCCAGCTTTTGTGCAGCCTGATCAATAGTTCGATATTTACAGCCTCATTCTGTGAAGCCCGGAGCTCTGGCCTCTATCTCAGCAGAAAGACGGTGAATTAGCTACAGATGCCTGGACGAGCATCGACCCTGCATCGTCACAGACTTTACCAGCTCATCGACTCATTTTCCAGCTGAGACATACTGCCACTGTGATGTCTGGATGAATTATTAAGCACTGGCATATTAAAGTATTAAAGCAGCGCCTGGTAAACCCATTTGCTTCGCAGGATTTCCCATCACTGGAAGGTTATTGTATTTACTCGATGAGAGTTTGATTACTGAACATTCCCCCGCCTTCAATATTCATAGCATTTTAATGTGAACCGGGCTGCGGCAACATTCCTTAGCAACAGAATCCATCTTGCTTAGTGGTACCAAGCAGGTGTTAATGTTCACTATTGGTTTGAGAACGTAAAGAAAATATTGTAATACATGTTTATTTTAGTTGCAACCTTCAAAAGACGGTGTGTGTAAAACTATTTGTAGTGACAACACACTAAAACAAAGTGACAATTCTGTGAGGAACCAAGTGTCAAACTCTATAAGCGAATTGAAAGTTTTCAAGAATAACACTTTTGCGAAATAAAGATTTCCCTGGTATTGAACGAAAATTTCAATAAATCAGCCTTGGAAATATTTAGTATATTTGTATTATTATTTTTATACTTTATACTGTGTATATACATATTATATATATACAGTATATTTACATAAGGGTAGACAATACAGTCCCTTTAAATCAGGGAAAAGAAACTGCACCACCCCGGCCCTTTGAGGACCAGTTTGGAGACCCCTGCTTTAAATCTTCATTATATTGACAACCACTTATCCATCTAAAGCGATAAATATAGATTTCTGGTTGTTTTTTTTATGCTTTCACTCCTTCAAGCTTCTCTATTCTCTGCAGAGTAGTAGTAACAAAGTTATCTGCTTTGTTTTTCGTCTCTTTTCTTTTTTTAGTCGAATTGCTGACGTTCTTTGTTGTGATGCTTCTTTGTATGCTAAATTAAGTTAGTGTGAGCCGCTGCCATTTTATTGTTCATCTTCACTGAAGCCTCGCAACCATTTTTCACCGATTACCGATCCAACATTGATCGACCTGTGATTACAAGGATGGGGATTTGGTTCCATCCCTGGTTTTATGAGGAAACTCAGAAGACAGAATATTTATTAATCATATCTTTATTATAGTATTAATTGCTGGACAGAAACAGGTTTTGTGGCTCTTAGTGGTTTGAGTCGAGACAGAAAAGTTAGCTTCGTAATGTAACGTTTGCTACTAGAGTCAATTGATCACAGACAGATGTGGAAGAGATGCTGGTCAAGTACTACTGTGTTCACTAGCCCAGCACCTATGGATTGATAGATCTAACAGAAAGAATAAACTGTTCCGGGATGACACTTCTATAAAGGCGCTGAGGAACTGAGAACCAAGTGTTACTCTCTTTACACAGGTGAAGCTGAATCTGGCCCAGTGTTTTATAAAGATGTAGGATTTCTTTCAATTGGGATCGACCTTACAGGAAGACAGATTCAATTTCAAAGCTCAAGATCGTTTGACTTGCTGAAACTTGTACCACCTCCAGCTGGTCGGCCTCAGGACAATAAATAAGCAACAATTTTGAATTGAGGAGCAGCCGTCTGTTTCAGCAGAGCCTGAAAAATCCTAATTTTTCGCTCCGTCGCACTTCCTCTGAAGCACGCAAACATCTGAGCCTCAATGCTGGACCATGGCACAGCTTTGTTCACGTCCTCTAACTGACACATAAAAGTTATATATTGTGCTCCAGAGGTGTGAAGTAGAACATTTCCGTCGGTTGTGTTGGACTTTCACAGGCTCCTCGTGAGACTTATCATGGACGTGATCCATGCGCCTGCTGTTGCTGAAGAATACACCTTCGTATGGAGAACAGTCAAGCCCGGTTGATTGCTTCTTCTTGTTAGCCTCCAACCTCCTAAAGCAGAGTCTGGATTAGGTTCTGTTCTGCAGTCAGGTCTGTGTTAGTGTATAAGTGAGTGCCAATTCCAAATGTTACCCTTATCTAAAAGAAATAGAGCATTACATTCATCAAATGTTTCTCTCAATTAACCTTTACTCCATGGCTGCTTCCGTTCTCACATCTTTAACCGCACACTTGCTCTGGTATAATCTGAGGTGGTGTGATTAGTTTCCCTGAGTACTTGCTTTGGACTCGTGTCTGGGGTCAGTTTGGAGTCGTTCCATCCTCTTGAAGTGGTTGTTTAACATGCAAGTCCTTCAACACTGTTGTATGTTTACCTTAACTTTTAAGAGCGGTTTAGTTCACACTAAATCCAAATTCACTCATTTTCTACTCACTCTCATGTCGACTAAGGGTTGGGATTTTTTTTCAGAGTATTCCATGTCTTTTTAGAGTTAATAGACAAAAATGTATGTTAATTTTAATGTAGCGACTGGAGCTCAGCTGTCTTCATGTTCGTCTAAAAAGACGCTTAAAAACATCCAAATACCTTCATACTGCTTGTATCGAAACAAAAGGGATTTTTCGAAAAAAAAAAACCTACATAAGTCTATATATTTAAGTTTGTCTATAGCAGAAGCTCCACGTCTCTCAGCTCCAGCTACAAATGTATCCTCATTCGAACACATTGCAAGTGGTTTACGCTGATGGCCCGGGATCTACATTTTCTTTTCTATTTTGAGCTGATCAAACAGGATTTATTGTATAAAGGAGCAGGGAAAAGAATAGTTGTTTTATTTTTTACTATTTTCATAAATTTCTTGCTCTGAACAAAAATATTTACTGATACTTCTGTGAGAAATGAAGACCACCGACTTTAATGTACATTAATAAATACAATTTTATCTTTTTTCATTATTTTGAAGAAAGACTTATTTATTCCCACATCATATTTACTTTACTTAGCCTTAACTTTTTTCTTTTTTCTCATGTTCTTTTTTTTTATGTAGTTTGAAAAAATGATCACCTGATTTCATTGAGTTTTAGTTTTTAACGTGCAGAATGTGACCTCCCATAATTTCAGAACGTAACATCACCATATCTCAGAGCAGAAGGTTAGTTTTGGTAAACATAAGGAGCACAAAACCTCAGTGTTTAAATCAGTCTCAAGGTGAGAGGCCTCATGAGCTGTGGTCATAAATCCTCTGAGCTTTGAAAAGACGAAAGCCTGGTTAAAATGATAACCATGGAGGTGGAAGTGGGAATTCTCACACACACACACCCACACACTGTCCCTGTCCGTGGGCTCTTCATAAATATGAAATATCGATCTTCGTCTTCAGTTTCCTGCTTTCTGGTGCGACCGCTTCTGCTAAACACCGAAATTAATTTATCCCTTGTATCGATCCGGGGTGTTTGTTTGGGTTGTGAGGCGGATGAATAAGGATCTGTTTGTCGTCTGTTTCGTATAAACATTTAAAAATTGTTGGCGAAAGGTTTGTCTGGTTGCATCTCGTCATCTGCCAATCATTCTGTCGTGTGACATAATTTTTCTTATGTTGATTTTCTTTAACCAGCGGCAAAATGGGGAATACTTTCATGAACCTCTCAAGTAATTAAGTTATAAATCCAAAACATCCCCAGGATTTACTGGGCTTCTATTTCTAAAAGTGCATTCAGACCAAACGTGTTGTCTAGGTATAAAGCTTCTATCACAAACTGTTGCGCTACAATATTTTAGTGGGGGATGCGACACGTCTATGGCGACAGTGTTGCAGTTTAAATATTTTTCTAGTGAGATATTTTAGGCGAGGAAAAGACCAGAATATTTGAACTTACAGTAGTAAAACTTCTCTGTCATTTTTACTTTCTTACTTTTGTGAACGCAGCTTAAAAGGCAACTAATGTGTTGATTTAAGTGTGTCTTAAATAGATGTTGGACCTCTATTGTATCATCAGTATGTGTCTGTTTCAAACTCTATTTTCATTGAAATATTTATATTAGAAAATGTGCTTGAGCTCCACCCACTGAAAACACTTTTTCTGGAGATTAAATCATGTTGTGCTTGGCCAAGTTTTGTCATCAATCCCTCCCAGGAAGTCTCCACTTCCAAGGGACTCGTTGTATAAACAAAGCGGGGAGCGATTACAGCAGGCTGAAGATTTAAGATTCAGGAAGAGAAAGGTTTCAAGAAAGAGGAGTGAAGCCATTTTTACGAGGACGGGGGGAGAACTTTATAAAGTAATTACTTCAAACTTGGTCATGATGAGGGACTTACTTACTGCATCTTGGAGAGGAAGACTTCAACATTTGAAACAGGAGTGTTAAGTTTTCACATTAACTGACCTTTAAGTGAGTCAAGACAACACATTCCTTTAACCTGAAAATTCCTTAAAATTATGACGGGAACCAGACTAAAAGAAGATGATCCGCGTCAGCTTCATGACTGGTTGTTTCTTTACCAACTTTCCTTTTTAAGTTTCTATCTTTAATTAATGTAAATGTTGATGCGGCCAGCTCCCCAGTGCACATCATTAGCTAACTATCAAAACAAGCAGCAAAGTTTGAATTTTAAAATTGAATAATCATTTGTTTTTGTCTTCCAGGGCGCCTCAAATCATCACAAGCCCATGAGTTTGGCTCAGGTGAGTGAACTCATCACACACACAAAGACACACACTCATTTTTATTCATGAGCAAGCATCCACACAATCATATTCCTGTCACATTAAATTGACTTATTTGTATTTTTTCTGGTGACTCCAAGTGAATGTGGCCTCGAGAAAAATGCGACCTCTTTCTGAAAATGTACATTCTAATGAAACCATTTTGAAATACAGTCAATAATTTAAACACCACAGAACACATCTTCTCTGGTCGACACCTGACTGCTAATCTGACTCATCATTCTCAATACATGCTTTCAATGTTTCAGGAAAACTCACAATTGTTTTGCAGTGTGTGCGTGTGTGTGTTTGTCTGTATGGGTCTAGCTCAATAACGTCTTTGGTTTCATAATATGAATTTAAGTATTGAACATTAACCATAGATAAAATTGGAACTGTAGCATCTGGTGATTTATCTTTGTCTCTTTAATGAGAAAGAAAATTACTTAATACTTTAACATCCGCGCGCACACACACTGACTCACACACAAGTGGAGTAAGAGTCTCGGTGCGAGAGTCACAGCGAGGCTGCTGAGATGCTGATGCCAGCTCTTCTTTTTTTTCCCTCCTTTTCACCGTGAATATTAAACATCCAACTGCTGCTGTTACACACACTCATCTGTATGCAAGTGTGTGTGTGTGAGGGAGAGAAGCTTCTTGCTATTCTCCACCAGCGTCTCATTAGGTTGTGTGGGAACTTGCAGAAGTCTCCACTATAAGAGGACGAGGAGCAGAAGAAGTTTCAAGTTGAACATGTTTTGGATCAAACTCTGATCGAAATGTTTCGCTCTAATCCAGATGATGTTTCTGCCTCCTCGTAGACGGCAGCATTGCCAGCAGATTCAATGTGCATATTTTAAATTACGGGAAGAGCTGGTTGATAATGGTGGCCCCAAGCACTTCTGCTGTGTTCACCTACACAAGTTCAGATGTAATAACCTCTGAACGATTTGTGCGATTTAAATAACAGTTTTGTGCAAGCAGAAAACAAGATCTTCTGCACATGATGACACAGTTACAGCAATGAGTTCACTGAGAGGAAGGAGACAAAGAGAGACTATAATGAAAAGTTGTTGGTTAAAGGGAAAGTTCATCGTTTTTTACTCACCCTTATGCTGACTAAGGGTTGGGATTATTTTCAGGGTAATCTGTTCTTTTTTATGGTTATAGACAAAAATGTTTGTTCATTTTAATGTAGCGACTGGAGCTCAGTTTCTTCATACAGTAGGTAGGTAGGTAGTTAGAACTTTATTGATCCCTCAGGAGGTCCTTCGGGAAATTGTTTTTTTCCAATTAGCCACAGCAATACAGCAATTATTCATAAAAGTAAATTAAAATAAAATAAGAACAAGAACAAAGAGAAATGAAGAGAAAGAAAAAGATGATACAATCTAAGTCTAAAGATAAAGAACATAGATCAAATAATCCATAAGGAAGACACACTCAACAAGAGGAGTTGTTTTGAAAAAACTGATGGAGACAACTGAAGTTATTACACTAAAAGATAGCAGATATAGTGTTTAGACCTCATGCCTCCATTGACCCCCCACTTGTTGATTTTGGCCCCTTTAGCTCATTATATGAAACCTACAATCTGTAACCTGGGTTGTAGGATGGACAGTGATTTTAAATTGGACAGGCAAATAGGATATCTTTTTTCCACCTGAGGCGGCTGGCGAAGGTTGAGTACTTTCTTGCACAGCAGCACTTTGAAACAGTAATTCATGCCTTCATCACAACCCGGCTGGATTACTGTGATGCACTTTATTTTGGAGTCGGCCAGTCGTCCCTCGCACGTCTCCAGTTAGTCCGAAATGCCGATGCTCAGCTTTTAACTACAACACTTGAGGGAGCACATAACTCCTGTCCTGGCCTCCCTCCACTGGCTGCTTGTGCATTTGAGAGTTCATTTTAAGATTCTTTTATTTGTTTGTAAATCTTTAAATGGCTGCTCCACCATCATGCTTCTGCCCACATCCTCCCGTAGTCTGTTGTAGCGTTTGTCTTGTTGGCCTCCAAAAGTTCGTCTCCTCCGGGCGCATTCTAGGAGCAACAGTGGCAGCCAAGAACAGATGGGGCTGCTTCTTAATTTACCCTCCAAATTATTGTGACTTATACCTTTACACCACTTTACAAAGTACAACTTTTGAAAGCAAGAAGAAAAGACTGATCTGCACTGATCTACCATTAAGTCAACAGCCTCGTCCACCATCCCTCCATTATTCCACACAGCTTCTCGGTTTATAGAAAACCAGACTGCCTGTGTGGGAATTGCACCATAAACCTGATTTAAGGTTGAAACTCTTTGTATGTGGTACATTTGAATTCACACCGGCAGCTTTGAGTTATTGGTTCAGGGCGACAGAAGGTCGGTCGATATTTCTTGGTCTGAGAGTTTCCTGTTTTTGCTCCGTTTCCTGTGACTGTGGCGTCAAATCAATAGTATGTGGAACCTGTTTGTCAGAACTGTGTCACGAGACCGAAGGAAGGTGCAGCACAAACTGTGTTTTTATTTCAGACATCACTGGGTTCAGGTCAGACATAAGCTTTTCTGACTAATAACCTTCAGATTTCTAGTTTAGATCTTTCACACTTGATCTTTGGAAACGTCTCTTGTCGTCTTCTGGCTCAGCTCACTTTAGTTTCAATGCCTCAGAAGAACCAGTCTTCATTTAATCGTTGTGTATTTTTTGCCTGGATACAGCTGTGGGTGGAGATGAGTGCAGGTGGGAATGGTCTGGTATTAATTGGCTTTTGTGGAGGAGACCCTCTGGGACCACATGTGGGCGTGTGTGTCAGCAGAATCCATATCAAGTTCATCGTATAGAGCCACAGTTCACCAGAACCTAGAGAACAAAAACAAGAATAGATTTGTAATAATCAAGAGAAACGTGATGATTTTTGATTTATAGACATTTACTGACCCACTCTTGAACTTTTCTACCTGCAAGACAAACCAGTTTAAACAGGAATTATATTTTGCACCTCAAACCTTTCAAGATAAGGAAAATTAATTTGCTCCAAATACTTTTGTCTTTTACTCATTCGATCTTGTTTGCAGGCTTATTATTGAAGTAACAAAACACTGAAAGCTCATTCTTTTTCGAGATAAAAATGTTCCGCTTAATTAAATTGTATAAATTATGAGTCAGGCAGTCGGGGTCCACCTTCTTAAAAAGAAAAAGTGGGTGGTAAAAAATTCAGGAAAGAGGAAAACGATGCACTCACTGTGTGTAGCAGTGACTCGATCAGTGTTTTGAATCCCAGTAAAGTGATCAATATGGACCCTTAAGCAAAGTCCATGGCAAAGAGACTTGTGGACAGTGACTCAGCAACGTGTATAGAAAGGACAAGAGCACTTTAGGGGTTTTGTTTGATGTAGTTGTCGTGGAATAGATTGTTTAGACCAGAGGTGCTCACACTTGTTCAGTATGTGACCTACTTGGACCTTCAAACACATTGTTTTTTGGGACCGTGCAGTTTCAATAAACTCGTAGATTCAGGCATTTCAACAGGATAAAACATTTTAAAAATGGCAGATTTTACAAGAATAAGGTGACTGAGTGAAAAGATTATTAAAAAACTTTCGGTGCTTTTGGTGTGAGTCCAGATAAGTGTGTCAATGTAAGTCATGATGTCATCTGATTGGCTGCCCTGTATATCAATCAAGCGACGAGATGGATGATAGGTTTTTCAAATGTCATGCACCTACACTAGATTTGTAATCTTCTGGTCGATGTTTTGAGCACCTCGAGCGTGAATAGAGTCAGGGCGTAAAGGTTAACGGTCAGAAGTCAGGGATTAGGAAAAGCAAAGGAAACTGACAAGAAGACAGAAGACAAGGTCGGTTGCAGGGATCAGAGTTACTTATCTGCTGGAAGAATTTTCCGTAAGAGAGTACATGTCCATGAAACAGCTTCCACTCTAGGAATATTGTTACAGTTAAATCTCGCGATATCAAAACGATATTGTCACATTTATGTTCAAGTCATGTGGACTTTCAATCGGAGAAAAACCATCGAAATAATCCACTGGGCGTGTGAGAATGTGTCCAGTACCGCTTTATTTCGACTTTGAGTCATGTTAGAATTCACCACGACCTTTGAAACTGACAGCTGCTGGAATCCGTTCGGACCGCTGCAGTTTTATGGAGTCTGCCCTTTAAAGCCTGGTGTTCGTCTTGATTTATTCTTGAAGTTGAGGATGATCAGAGTGGAAAGATTTTAGGTAAATAGTAAAGACAGACACAGAAATCAGATGAATAAGTGGGCATTTGATTCCGCAGTCAGTGAATCTGAATCAGCATTTTCTTCTCCCCCTCCTCTTCTTTCTTCTTCTCACTCCCTCACCGGTCCCTAACACCACCTTCTTCTTCATTTCTCATCTATTCTGCCTTCTTCTCTTCTCTCTTGTTTCACCTCCTCCAGCTGTTCCACCTGTCCTTCACAGTTCCTCTCAGTTCTTCTTAACACCCTTAGTGTACCCACCTTCTCTTTCCTTTACTCTCCTGCATCCATTTACTTTCTTTTCATGCAAGTCTTTGAAAACTGCAATGCAGATCTATCAGTCCACACCCCAAATCCTCTGTTTCCCCTTCAGCCATCCCTTCTTCCTCACTGTGACTCTCCAGTCTACTACCATTTATTGTTCTCCATATAGTCATCAGTACGTTTTTTATTAAATACTAGAGCGAGAGTGAATACATTTGTAAACATTTGTGTCCCCGTCTATATGGCTGATCCTTAATTCTCTCATCTCAGTGAGTGATACTTGTTCTGCAACAGTTGTGGATCTTATTGGAAATAGTGTCGCCAAATATCTTCAGCTATTATTTCATTATAATGAGCAGCAACTGTCTTTGTCAGGAGGTTGGCAATTACATTTCCTAAGGAGCTACATTATATACTGGGACTGTCATCAGAGGCTGACCGGCAAATTATTCCTGTCTCAGTTGATGCAGCGTGTAGCGATGAACCCCACATCTGCTGTAAAGGCTAAAGAAATGGCATGTCCCCAGACGCTCTCTCCTACCTTTTTAGTTAAGTGTGACTCAAAAATAGCTTGTCACAGAATCAAACTAACTGTGTCTCTAATTCCATCAAGTTCGTGTTCATGCACTACTGTTTGATGGTGATCACGTTTTTTAAAAGTGCCTCATTACCTGACTTTTCTTGTTGCAAAAGCATTATAACTATAGTGAAATATACTATTTTGGTTCTTTCCTGTGTGTCTGAACTTTTTTTTTTTAAACCTGCAGGAAAGTTTGAATGTAAAAATACATGTCAATGAAAAGGTGCAATAGGTAATAGATGGACTTAAGCCTTATCTTGTCTTATCTCTGGGTCAAGGTGACCCGGTCACTAGTTCGGAAATTAAGATCTAGTTAAAACAGTTAAGAAACTGATGAAGAAAACGAAAACCATTCACTAAAATTATGATCAGCACAATTACAAAGAAATACATAACCTTCCACATATTTGACATGTAAAAAAATGATGATGAGCCATGATTCCTATTCGTGAGGTGTCTTTGAATGCAACACAGTTGTTGCTCTCTCAATTTTCTGCTTGATTTCAAAGAGGACTGGACAACCTTAACAATTCATGATAAACACATTTCGTTATCTAGGTCACAAGTCCCAAACGTGAACTTAATATTAATGAATACGATTTTTTTATATAAAAACATAGGCAATGGTGTAAATAAATATGTTTACCGTACATTTTTATAACTGATCCGTTTGTACTGGTCCAAAAAATGAAGGCTGTGGCGTGTCAAGTCCAGAGAAGTAGAAGAAAACTCATACAATACTGTGAATGAAGGATCCTTTATATGAGAAACTCAACTACACACCTACACGCACAAACACATTCAGGTGTATATTATAATTCTGCCGCTCATGTCGGAGTCAAGTTCCTAACTCCTCTGTTGGCGTGCAAGACTCTCCTCGCACTGTTTACTCTGATATCATGTATCTTATTAAATTCTAAACGAGGGAGGCGGTCCAGCTTTGGTGAACACATCAACACACACAAACACACACACATACAAACCTGCTCACACTCCTCCGCACAGACGCACAATTTCTGTGTGCCTGTCACTGAAGTTTAACAGTTGACACATTTCTTGTTTTCCACCAAACAATATTTCTTCTTGTAACAGTGTGTGTGTCCAACACTGCGAAGGCGACATGTGTGTTTGTGCACAAAGAAAATGGACAGAGTAATGAGAGGAGTGTTAACGGGCAAAAAGGGAGAGCAAGCCTTTTGTAATTATAGACCTGGTGTGATGAATGGTTGCTGCTTAATAACACACAAACACAAAGTTCACGGTGAGTCCTGGGGGTTGATGGAGGACTGGAACTGGCAGGGATGGATGAGTGTAAAAGAAGGTTGACTGAGAAGCAGTAAATGAGTGAATATGTTTTTTTTCCTGCTGACCCGAAGCAGCATTGTGACACACGCATCTGTCTTCTGACCCCAGAGGTGTACACACATATATTTTTACTTCTACAATCAAAACGAAAAAAGCGTCAACATTTTAAAGTATCCAGGTCATACAGTAAGACAACCCCCCAAGTCCATGACAAGATCGATGCAGATAATGTTTCTTCTGTCTGCAGTTGTGTAGTATCTGTGATAAATATTTAAGAATATTTTGGATTGTTTTCGTTGTGCAGGTTTTGTGTTGTGTTTTGGCTGCGAGAGGAAAACTTTAAAAATCCAGGTGTGAAAATGAGTCAAGTCTCACAACAAAATAGTTCTCAGCTACTGAATAGGAATGCTGGCGCTAAGATCTATAATGCACCAGTATATACTATTCAAACTAGACTTGAAAACTGTAAAGACTCTAGTGCGTCATTGTTAATTTACTTACATCATCATTTCTTTGGACAAACAATGTCCATTTAAGTACTGGCACTTAAATTGAAAGTTCTCCCAAAATTCAAACTTCACTCATTTTCCATTCACTCTCATGTCGCCTAAGGGTTGGGAGTAATCCGTTCTTTTTTAGAGCTATAGGAAAAAATGCATGTTCATTTGAATGAAGCAGCTGATGAAATTATGTCACAACACGATCTGGAGCTTATAATCCATGTGTTTGTCTTCTTGTTTAGACTATTGTAATAGTTTATTTTCGTTTCTAAACAAGTAAGATCTGTCTCACCTGCGGTGAATACAAAACTCGGCAGTGAGAATTCTGACCTGCTCTAGTAGAAGAACTCACATTTTCCCGATCCTTAAATCTCTTCACTGGCTTCCAGGTTCTTTCAGGATCAATTGTAAAATTCTGGTTCTTACTTTCAGATCTATTCATGGTCAGACTCCTCCTTACATCAGTGATCTGACCAGCCTTACACCCCAGCTCGGGCTCTGAGGTCTGTGGATCAGAATCTACTTATGATTCCTGAACACGTTTCTGGACCAGAGGAGAGAAATCCTTCCAGGCTGTTGCTCTTAAGCTTTGGAACGATCTTCCTCTCCCTCTGTGTTTGATGATCTACTGACTCCTTCAAGAAACATCTTAAGACGTTTTTATTTGTGCAGGCTTTTCCCTTTTTCTGGGAATCCTGTGTTGGTCTTTTGTGTCTCGGCCTTTTATAGTATATATTATAACTGTGTATTGTTTTTGATCGTTAAAAATGCTTTGTGACCCTGGTCTAGAAAGGCGCTTTACAAATAACAATTACTTAGCAACTTACTTACTTTCTTCGGGTTTATATGGCTTGTTTTTCTTGAAACTTCACAAACAAGCGTAAAATATAGACTTGTTTATTTTTTCCAGAACAATTCTTTGCATCAGAGCTATAATACAAGATGGACATTACATACAAGCAGTATGGAGGTATATGTGTGTTTTTAAGTGTCTTTTTGGCAGAAGAGCGTCCACTGTGCGGCAGCCGCTTCATTAAAATGAATGTATATTTTTCTCTATAACTCTAAAAAGCAACAGATTCATCTGAAAATAATCCAACCCTTAGTCGACATGAGGATGAGAAGAAAATGAATGACATTTGATTTTGGGCGAACTGTCACTTTAATATCAGATGAACCCTAAACAACATCAACAACTATTAATTGTGATTGAAATGACACCATATCGACAAAAATGAAAGTTAAAGAGTAACAAAAGAGATTCTAACCATAAAAAAATAAAAAAATTCTCCAGACACAAAATCTTTCACACGTTTGTCACGCGACAAGTTTCATAATAACAACATTTATGTCCCAGATCGCATTCGTGAGCAACTTTTGTGGAGTTGACGTGTTCAGTCATCCACACCTTCATTTCCATTCCACTGTCATTAAACACCCAGACACGGCAGCTGCCGTCGTTCCGTCTGAGAGATGAAATAATTAAAGAGGCGCTTGAACGAATCTTCTGGGACGTCTCCAGAGCTCCACAGAGAAGACGTGCCTGTCGACTTTTGGGGGCTTTGGATGTAAACACTGATCAGCCCTGTCAGGAGGGGGGCACGGCCAGCATGACTTGGCAAACTTTATTCCTCAAGGTTTTTGTTCGAGCCACAAGCAGTACACGCTGATGAAACTGATAAGATATAGGAGGTTAGTCTGTGACAACATTTGAAGGTCTCGAAGGCATTCTGAACCACCAGAGAATGTTTTTTTGCAAATGAAAACAGATTCACACCTGGTTGGCGAGAGCAGCCGTCTGTGGAAGCAGGATAACGCTTGCGACAACTGGGAGGATATTAGACACCGGGGAGCTTCACCGGTGGAGGCGTGAGATGTTGTTGTCGGCCGTCATGCTTGCTGACTTTGGGCTGTAATATTTGTTTGAAAAGAAATAATGATTTGGGGAGATGGTCGCTGCCTGAAGGCCTTTTTGTGTCCAACAACAATTGAGATTTAACTGTAGACGAGAAGAAATTGTCTTGAAAGAAAAGGACTTGACAAACCGAGAAGCATTTCGGAATGTTTTTCGACTCAGACTTTTTGACCTTTTCATCATCTCCTCCAGGAATATCAGCAGGTTTTTTTTTTATTGCCTTCGGTGCAGAATTTATCATCGTATTCTTCGCTTGTGCCGCAAATCTCTCATCTGGCTTAGCAAAGCGTTTTCAGTTTTACAGTTTATATTCTTTCTTTTTTAATCTCTTCTTCCGGTTCTTGCATTTAATCCTTGATGGCAAGAATTCCTTTATTATGTTGTCATGCATTTTATATATGTCTTGCTTTAAGTCCCACCTACCCCTTTAATTTGTAAATCTTTGCGGATTTTTTTCTCGTACAGTTCGTCTGTTTCTTTGACCGTGGCTTCCTTTATCACCTCTTTCTTATTTCATGTTTCTGTGATGGAGTGAATGGGTATGAGTGCTGTGAAACTAGTTAATACGATGAAAGGTTTTCATTAGCCAAACTGCTGTAAAGCACTGAAACATGCATAGCTCATCATTCTGGTTACGACCATTCCTCTTCTCAGTTGTTAATGTATCCTAGTTTCTGCCAACATGTCACTGCAGGTCCACTTCCTCGCTGCCAGTAATCTTTGATCAATGGTGTCATGTCTGCGCCTCTCTGACATGGATTAAAGCGTCTTCGTCCTCGGGATCTGTCAGTGTTATGTTTGGAGCGTCATCCAGGAAGACGAGTGTTTTCCAAACCATGTTTCATTTTCTCCTGGAGATAAAAATCTCCTGGAGCCTCGGGGAAGCAGCTCAGCAGCCGAGGGATTTGGCATCCACTAGCTTGTCGTTCTGCGTCTCTCCAGTATCATCGCATCGTGCTGAGCTGCCTCCTAATCTCATCTGAAGCCTTTATCAACATCCATATTGGACCTGCAGGTTCAGGCAGACGGGAAGATCGTTTTCAATGTGCAGCTCAGCTGATTTAGGATTCAAACCATGTACTGATTGTTAAACTTAAATTCTGAAAGTATCATGGCAAAACACAATGGAAGGCTTATTTTAGCGAACATACAAAAACACACAGAAAGGCAAGATCAGGCGATTGTAACTGTTGCTGAAAGGTAACTGTTAAAATTCAATACCAGCACTGGAGAAAACTAAAAAAATCCTGTGAACTCCTACCTGTAGGCTGACTGAGGGGTTGTTATAGATAGTTAGGGAGTAGTCCTTTAGTGTGATGTCAAGCACTTGTCTGTCTCTTTCCAGCACGATTAAACAATTTATTTCTAAGTCCAATCGTGTTTTTGTTTGGTTAGAAAAGAACAGTTGTGGCGGAAATGTGTAACTTTAAATAATCTGTTGATCAGGAGTCTAATCAAAATTTCATGACATCTAAATAAGACGGGTGTAAACTAATTCAAACTACTAAAAAGCATAATTTTCAAAAGAACAACACAAAATAAATCATGAAAGTCCAGATGTAAGTAAGTAAATTATTTGTGTAGAGTGCTTTTCCAGACCAGCGTCATAAAGCGCTTAAACAATCAAAACAATACTCAATAAAATATATTCTAAAAGGTCAAGAACAACACCGAGACAAACAAGGGAGACTCAAAAAATCAAGGAAAAGCCTGCACGAATAAAAGTGTCTTAAGATGTATCTTGAAGGAGTCAGTTAAGTGTGTAAGTTAAGAGTGTAAACAAGACTAATCTTTCAAATACAAGTTAAATTCAAACCCATTGTTATTGCTAAGTTATACAACCACAGAGACAATTGCCTTGTTCAGAGAAGCGTTCATCTGTTGAGAGTCGTAGCTCACATGTTCGCCGCTGACAAACATCACCCTGATTCCATTATAGTCCAGAAGAACCACAAGAATCGATCTCCGTCTGCTTGTCCTCCTGAGACTCGCCCCTCCCTTGTGAATCAAAGTTTCATCTCGGTGTGTGAAATCGTCTCATCTGTCTCCCAAATGTCACTTATGACATGTGTCTCCAGGGGACTGAGCTCAGGCTGGCGAAGGAGGCGGAGTCTAAACATCTGTTTCGTTAAGATGTGTTTGTGGTTTACTCAGAAATGTGCAGTGAAGGAAACACCATCTATCTAGAGTTTAAAATAATTAGCCGCGTGAGACATCACGTCTGCCGGCACTCGTTAAAAGCTAATTAGAGTCGAGGAAATGAATCATTGATCGACATTGACCTGCACACAGAACGACAATATCTTGTTATTGAGGAAAACACAACAAAATTATTTTATTTACAAGCTTGTGATGCATCTAAAATCACTAGGAAACCAATTTGTTTCCATTGTTCATTTTCAAATGATATTACGTGATGATGATGATCATATTTACAATTCCGTGATCATAAAAACAAAGAGAACAAACACTTTTACAGTAGCCTGCAAATTTTTTTTATTGTTTCCTAGAAGACATTTTAATCTGTATTGTTTGCTCTGCATTCGGATCAAATGGTTTATAACTAGACCCATAAATACAAGTCATTAACCCGACCTCAATAAATGACAGATATACCACCTTCAACCAGCTGTTTTGTAGCAAGAACAGATTTTTAATGCAATCTGTAAACTTTCAAAAAACAGATGCAGGTGGGAGGGAATTCAATGGTGGAAATGCTTAAACGAGAAAGAAAAAAAATCAGTCCAAATGCTTGATGTACTTATTTGCTAAGCGTCTTGTTTAATAGAGGGAATTAAAGGCTAATATCATAAGTACAATTTCAAGTTGAAATGGTTTCAACAGAAGACAGTTCAGTTGTAACAATGTTTTGTTCTTTATTGTAGCTCTAAATTATGAGTCACTTATTCTTAAATAAGGATTTTTGTCCGTTTGTTTTAGAGCCAGTTACATTATATTATAGTAATGAGTTTGAAAACCCCTCGGAAAAGTTTATTCTATAGGTTGAGTATTTTAAACAAACCTCTAAAGATGTATTTTTATGCAATAATTGGCCTTTTCTTACTACCTACTGAAGAATTTCCAGTTCAATTAGTCCTTGTCTGTTTGAGTTTGACACAGCTTCTTGAACAGGTTTTGGGGGCTTTTACTAATGGTTAAATCGAAGTTTAAAAGTAGGTTTACTTGATCAAATTGAATGGTAGTCGCCAAGGAAAACGCAGGTAAACCCAACATGTCAGCGTGTTCTTTCCAGCAAAATCTTTTTCAAACCTGACTGGAAGTGTTTCATATACTGCTCTGTCAGCTTGGCCTTCGAGCCGGACCTCTGAGCATCTGAGTCCTAGTGTCAGACGTGCCAAAAGGCATTTTCTCTGGACATGGACTTTCCTGTTAATCAATGCTTTACATTACTGAGATAGAAAGAGTTTAAAGAAATGTTCTCTGAGCCACAAGAGGAAGCGATGAGATGTAGAAGACATTCTCTTCCCTCTTCTCTCTCACCTGTCCCATACATTTTTAATGTGCTGCTGTGAATCCAGGGAGAAGTGGCGATCAGATATTCTCCTTCATCTCCGGGCGAGAGAAGCCTCCACACCAACTCTCCTTTTGATCAACTGTTTCATCACCAACTAAACGGACATCCAGGAGTCGCATCGCTCGCTGAGATCCATACGGCCTGAGCTATGCTTGTGATCCTTTAGATTTATAATCAGACCAAAACCCTAAACACCCTCTGAGTGTTTCTCAGAGTTCATATCTGATCAATTGAAGTTGAGAATCCTTGCCTCTCCTTAGCACGACCCCACTTGACACAGATGTAAATGGACCTACAGAACTGGCCCGGAGCCAGGGTTGTTCATGTTGTTCTCACAACTCTGTTTCTGCCGACCTGCGCTTCAAAGTCCCCATTTGATTCCTGATTTAGGCATTCTTAAAGGAAGTGCTTCCTCATTTCTTGCTTGTGGATGAATGTGTATATTTGGTGAGTGAAGTGTGTCGATTGTGATTGAATACTATAAACCTACCGTTTATGTTGTCTCAGATAGTGGATCCTAGCAGGTCGGGGGGTTCAAACGTAAAGGCCTGCCAACATCAACAACCCATTATACAATCCATTACATGAATTCCAAAGGGTCTGTGTGGATTCCTGGAGCAACTCCAATGCAGTTCGGTGTGGACAAAAGGACTGACAATCTTTCTGTGCACCCGATTAGGCTGTTATCAGTTTGCTGAATGGCCTCTTTCAACAAAAATATGATCTTTTTTATGTGACAATAGCTGTCTATACATGCATCTGGGCAATGCCCTGTCCCACCAACACCATTTGAACATGGAAAACATTATGCCTTCATGGATTTGAAATTAGTACCAAGATAAGTTCTACCTTATGTATGTCATTTGATAGACACTCAAAGTAAAACCGCTCTTCCACATCAAAAGGAGACGGTTGATAGTGACCTTTTTAAAATGCGTGTAGTGTTTTAAAATAGTGAAGTGATCCAGGCATGTCCAACTGGGAGAAGACCTTGACCAAGGACATGTTGGAGAGTGTCCCTTACTTGGCCTGGGAACACATGTGTTCTTAATAATAGCTAGAAATGGAAGAGGGAAGTATGGGCTTCTTTGGCTCCCACTCCTGTGACTTGGTTATTGGACAGAAAAATAAGAAATCGGCTTTCAGCGACTGAGAGAGTAGTGCTTTTTATAAAAAGATGGTTTCTGAAAGCGTAGAGTAATGCATACAGTAGACTATTTAGTCCAGTATCAGACCCCTCTGGAGGAACCTGGTGGAATATTTTAGACAGAGGTTTAGGTAGATTGATCCATAAAATGTATTCCCTAGATTCAGTCCATGTGAAGGCGTGAGTGGTCTTTGACCACAGAGATATCCCTCTCCGGTGGACGTAAGTAAGTAAGTAATTTTTATTTGTATAGCGCTTTTCTAGACCAGGGTCACAAAGCACTTAAACAATCAAAACAATATTCAATAAAGTATATATTTTAAAGATCAAAAAACGTGACACAAAAGAGCCTTCACAGGAGACTAGATGAGCTTTGACACCAGTCTGAATTGTTCGGGATGATGAAGAGCCTGAAGGAGAGAGAGGCTGGAATAGAGCTCTGGACCACCCCTGTAATTGGGGAAGATGCCAAAGAGCCCGATTAGACAAGAGAGCGACTTAATTGAAGAGCTTAAAAAAAACTCAATAAGGAAAGAAAGTGAAATGACGTGGCGCCATAAACACAATTAGAGCTGATTGAAGCCGAGCTCAATTAGCGAGAGGGAAAGAAGGGGCTGGAACAAAAGGAGAAAATGAGTCTGTAGTTGAGTGTTTATGTAACCAGAAGAATAAGGAAAGCCCTTATACGCTTCACACATTCTTCCTGGATGATTGAAGCCACTGGAGCGTGACGCCGCCCGCAGCACTTCATCTCTGTTAACACTGAAAACCATTCATTCCTGTCCGGAAGGACTCGGGATAGAGTGAAATGATTTGCCAAGTGACAGGAATTCTCACCAATATATTCATTCAATAATTAAGATTTGCTTCTCTCACCCCAACACAGTGTAGACTTTTTAACCCCTCAATGGCATCCAAGTGTCTCCGTTAACAGCCGATTTAAAGTACGATATATGTCTGTCGTGCTTTTTTTTTTATACACTGTATCTTTATGAGATATCACAGTCAGCAGATGACTTCACCCCCTGTGAGGAGCCAAGGTCTAAAGCAGACAAGATGATATTGTTTATTTTATTAACGCAACCCTGATAGATAGACTATTAGTGTTAGCTTGTTCAACGAGGGTTGGTAAAGATGGCGTCATCTGTTCTATAAATATGGCACCAAGAAAAAAGCCATTACTAGCTTTAGGTCGGAGGTTGGCCGTGTGTGACTTATATAATATTTCTATATACAAAATGTGTGTGTTCACAATTGCCTTCACAGGATCTGTAATATATCCTGGATACTTAAAAGGAACTGTTCAGATATTTATTGTTACATTATCAAGATATTACTTGCAGCTATCACAAGAAACTTGCTATAAACTACTCATCCAGATGTTTGGAAATAGACTAACATAGTAGAAAACGTATAAATAATAAAGACAGGGATTGGAAAAAAATTGTAAAAATATAAAGAAAAATAGTTAACCAAGTGTTGTAAAATAAATGTAAGAATAATCGTCAAACAGACCTAGTTATTTACTCTCTTCTTTTTTTTTGGTTAATCTTTTTATCCATATATACGTGGGTGTTTTCATATTCTGTTGTACTGTCAAGTAATTAAACATGGCATATCTAACATGTGCATCATCAATAAGTTGCAAGTTGCAAACCCCCCCTAAAAAAAACAGATTCATAGACGTAGAGATTGATAGGTTCATGCAGATCACAGAAAGAATTTGTGTTTTTGTCAAATAATTATTGAGACATCAAATTCCTCAGAGCTACAGCTGGAGTCCAATAGAAAATCATATATATATATAAATATATTGGAATTAAATCTGTAATTGTTTCCTTTAATCTTCATTTCCATGCTGTGAGGGAAAAAAACAGGATCATCTCTCTTGAGTCTTCTCCTCGGTTTGTTGAACACAGCAGGCTAATAGAGGTCGACGTCACCCTAAGATCGGGTCTCGAGTACAGGGACTACAGTGGAGGTCAGAGGTCAGACGAAGGGTGACGATGCTGGTGGATGCAGGAGAACGAACGTCTCTCTCTCTCCACGCTTCAACTGCTGCTTGACAATTGACAAACTGATTCTGTGGAGGATCCTCAGTCTCTCTTAGAGTAAATCATTCAGAAATATATTTGGTGAAGACCTTTGTTAAGGTCTAAGCTGTCGCAATCATTTCACATTAAAAAAAAAAAGCGTACAACTCTTTTATCTTAATACGATCTCAAATCAACACTGACTCCCCCACACTCTTTTTATACTGACCTACACATTTCATATACACACTCACATCTTAAATATAATTGTTGTGTAACTCTTAAACACTATGTATTTTATGAGAAGCCAGATTAAGTCCCATCAGAATGCTAGCATAGCCATTGTTTATGGGTGATGGTTTGAGGACCCCTAACTCATCTTGTCATTTGCGACAGGCTCTGTAGGAAAAGGATCGTTTACAACCCCTGTGAGATTTGGTGATCAATGTGGAATTGGGACGCCGTATATAATATCGTAATAAAAGTAAATTACGCCACCATCTGTGCCGAGAAGATTTTGTGTCGCCAAGTCACGAACCGTGTGGAAATGGCTCCATTGGTGGGTTATAAAGTATCTGCTCTGGCCTCTTTTGTGTGGTTTAAATGTCTCTTGACGTGAGAGCAGATTCATCTTCCTAGTTTCTGTACTCTTACTTTCTACCTGTGCGTTCATGACTAAACCTGGAGGCGAGAGAAAAACTTTTGGTTTTTAAAAGGTGGTACATCCAGAAATGACTCACAAAGTGTCACAGCAAGTGGGTTTGTATGATGTTTGTTTTCTTTTCAAAACTTTTTGTTAAACATAAATTAACAACTTTAAAATGCTGAATTAACAAGATAGTCTGAAGTCACTTGACATCATCACAAGGTCTAGATGAATACTTTACCGACTTGATTTTCAGAGTTTAAAAGTTTTGTGTTGCAGAGGTACACAATCTCTCTGTTCCTCTCCTAGATACACAAACGATGTAGTTAAGAGCTGCTGGGCGACTAAGCCCTCCAAGGCATGACGGTAACTGCCGATTTTAAACTAGACACACAGTAGAAGTTGTGGTTGAGCGATTTAAGGAAGAATTGTTAAGCTGCCACTTAAGTTAAGACAAAGTACAACAGAAGCTAGCATGCACTTGCATCAGCATTAAAACCCAATGACTACATGTTGTGATTGTAGTGCCGTGTGATTGGCCTCGTTTGTGTTGCAGTTGACTGTGGTTGTGTTGCATTCTGAACCAGAATTGTGTAGCATTGTGTTGCATTAGCACTAGGGTTGTGTTGTTGATGTTTTGTGGACACATTGCATATGTGTTGCACTTGCATTGCAGTTATGATTCAGTTGAGTTTCGGTTGGTTTCCCGTAATGTTATGGTTGTAAATCGGTTGTGTTGTGTTTTTCGCAGCAGTTACGTAGCAGTTACTTTCTGTTGCTTTGATGTTGTGTTGTAGTTGCCTTACGCCTCAGGTCCATGATCCACTTCCTCGCCCCCTTCTGTTAAGCTGAATTTTTACATCCACCCTACTTTGATACACACATTCTGTACAGGCGGCAAAAGCTTCTGAACTAATTTCATATTTGTGCAGATTCTTATGTATTTTTTATTTTTTCCGAAGCTTCTCGTGTAAAACAGAGACAAACAATTTTGATGCTGCCAAAGACAAGATTCAGTAACAAATCATGGTTCTTCATATACTGTACAATCTGTACAATATATTTTAAGTTAAATATATTGACCATTTCGAGCTGGCAGCTCTCAGAAACAGATGTGCGCTGGTTTAGTTATTGTGTTACTTGCGTCCAACAGTTTACCTGGCGCACGATGGGGTCTGTCTCCTTCCTCACCTGCAGGTCGCCGCAGGGTCACTTTGGCTGATGTTCCCTTAGCGAATGCATAAAAGTTCCAGCGCCAATTGACTCGTCACGAACCGGTCTTTCTGGACGACAAGTGCTCTGCGAGTCCCAGTGTAATTGTGTCAGCTGTGATTTCTCTGCAGGGCTCCGTCCTCACTCCGCACCACTTTCCAATAAATTACCTCAAAGCTCTCCAGCCGTCCTGCCGTTCTGCCGCAGCGGCACCATATATCTGTCACGGCGCCTCAGTGCAGACCTGCTTCCACCTCCGCAGAATCATCCAATTTACATGATGCTATCACATTCATGCACCCACTTTGGCACTCCAGAATTTGCATTTAAATGACTGTAGTGTCGCACGTCCAGGGGTGTTTCTAGTGATGTGAAGAAACAGATAAATTACAAAAAAATAAGGAATCTAAAGCGTGATAAAATACATTTTCTGAAACTTTTGTTTATTTTATGCAGCGGTGAAGAACCTGCAGCTTCATGAGGGCTGGACGGCTAAACTCACTCACTAGGATGTTGCTTATTTGGGGCATTTTAATAAAAACATTTTTTTCAAGTACTCCAGCAAACACAGAAAGTATGTCAGTTTTAATTGACAATGTTCTGGTGCATAGAATTGTCTAATGGCTCAGTGGGCGACCCTCGTCATATAAACAGTAGCCTATTGGTTCAATTCCTAACAGTAACTGCGTGGCCCAAGAATCCATCCCAGCTACAATAGCACAAGATTCCCTTTAATGCAGCTCAGTCACTTCATATTTAAATAAATCATATTTCAAAACATGTAAGTACTCATTTGACTAGAAATGGGTTTTGTCTAGAATCGATCTGATACATTTAACAAACCTTTAAGACTGCTTAAAGAATGGAAAATACTTTTTATAATATTAATGATTTAATATTATTCTAAATTATTTTAATAGTACAATTTAAAGTATTGACCTCGAACATGTTTCCATTGTCTTTTTCATTGTATTTTTCTTTGTATTTTAATGCTGGATTGTATGCGAAGCTCATTATTACCCATTTCTACTTATGTAACTTGCAAAAATTCCCACCTCATGAATCTTTTAGTATCACCCTTTCTCATAGAGCACATTGTTACCAGCCCATAACTAGACAATAAGCATACATTTTACCAACAACATTTAATATAATTTAATGTAAGAGATTTTAATTTGTCATTGGAAAATAAATACTGACATTCTATTTAACAAAAATAAAAGAGGTGGAAGATAACCTTTCACAGCAGCTAGCACGGTTAGCCACTAGCTACGTTTACAATTGTAGTTCTTTAATAATAATGTATACAATCCTCCAATGTTGATTTTCATCTAGGCACTCTGAATTCCTCCCACGTTTTCTCCTTTAAAGCTGATTAATTCAATAACACGATTACTCCAGAACTAGCTCTATACTGACACGTTTTCCACTTGAAAAGATGTACAGTTCAATTGTTCAAGTCACTGTGAGGAGCAACTCGTTCATGGATACTATGAGCTTCACGTGTCTCTCCTCAGGATGTAAAGAAAAACGCTGACATTAACACAAACATGAGCAGTGTTGTGGTGATCTTTCTGAGCGTCGTTCCTCTCGCTCCACTTGCTCCAGTCAGATTAGTTACCCTTCCGGAGCAGAGGGTCATCGCTCCGACCATCTCCCACGGACACGCCTGCTCTGTCCATAAAGAGCTATTGACGTGGAGAACAGGTTCCATCAGCCTGTTAATAGAGGTTGCGACCTCCAGCTGAGGCCCGTATATTCATGACATTCTTTTAGCTCATGTTGCTGCTGCAGCAACTCGTGGCTTCCGATGTGCATCACCAGGTTAGACCTTATGTGACACACCAGTGTATCGATCTGAGCTCCTGGTTGTCTCTTCAGTGTGAGGACATGACGAGGAGACCAGGAAATATTTTGTCGAAATGTTAAGAATAGTGTAGTTCAAATTCTTGGAAGGAGGAGTAGTCATCTTCTTGACAGCTAGGTTCAAGCTTGAGGCGACTCCTGGAGACTTTTTCTCCAACAATCCGGAAATATAAGTAGGTTATTTGATTTCCATTTTTTTTTAATATTAGGCCCACCATATTATAAAGTTTGTTGTTATACTACAGGGTCTTGCAAAGTAATACTACAGGACTCACAGAGTAATACTACAGGCCTCAAAGAGTAATACTACACAGCCTCACAATGTAGTATATCAGGGCCTCGCAAAGTAATACTACAGGGCCTCGCGGAGTACTGCTAGCAAGCCTCAGAGAGTAATACTACTGCGCCTTGCAGAGTACTAATATGTCTTTGTAGCTCACCATAACTTACAGTCTACCCCATAAAACTGGTTCAAGGTCAGTAATTACAACCATACATATTCAGAAAGAGGTTTATAAGCCAATTTTTTGGGAAATTGAAGGATTTTCACTCTGCCTTATAGTCAGAAATATACCGTTTTTTGAATGACTGAGCCCAGACTTTAGATCCACAAGAATAAATAAGTTGAATAAAGTTAATGGAAGATGGGTTTTGCATTCGCAAAAAAGATGAGAAAAAAACGGTGGAAGCAGAGGAGAAGAGTAACGTCGAGGCAGTGCAATTTTTTTCTTTCCTTTATTATTATTATTAATGTTTTGAAATCCTCCGGCAGGGATGCTAATGGAGCAATAACTGTATCGACTTGTTAATATTGTCTCCTGTGGTGAGAATAACAGAATGAACCAGTCCTCTTTGTGTCCACACATTCGTCTCTCACGCTCAGTTTTGAGTCTCCTCTTTATATTTGTCTCTCTCATTTCCTGAGTGTGTTATGCTCCTCTCTGAGTCTTTATCTGCTGCCTCTGTTGTCGCCATCAGTCGTGATCCATATTCACGATTTGTTCTTCCGCTGCCAGATCTGCTTTCCTGCGTGACGTCTCTCAGCATGATGTCCTGGCTGTGAAAGGCATAACAAGATCATGGTTTAAAAATGCTCTTCCTTGTCTCCGCAGCCCTGACGGTGAATCTATGAGGATCCAGCGCCGACACACCAGAGACTAGTGGTGAGTTTCAAACCTGTCAAACCTTGCTCTCCGAGTCATTGCTCTTCCCGTTCTGGCTCCGACTCGAGCTCTGATGCGTGTCGCAGTGAATAGAATCAAGAACCACAAGTGTGTTTCCATCGCATAATTGTTCAGAGCTCAACAGTGAGTTTTCCGAACAATTTCTCATGTTGGGGCTTCAATACAAAACTGACATTACAGTGTGGAGGTATTTTGAGTGTCTCTTAGGACGAGGAGGTCGGAGAAAAGTGAGCACTGGTTGCGACCGCTGGGGTACGAGTAGCTCAACAAGTGTCGCCTACAATTAATGTTTCCGTGAACACTCCTTGAAAGTCATCACTAAAATGACTGAGAACGTAAAACTGTGATGTTGTTATAGCGGAATAAAGTTCTCCATTGGATACAGATCACTGGGCTGAACGGCTGGAAGAGAAGCAGCAAAGCATTGTGGGTAACAGGGCCGAATCATTAATCCTTAGTTCCATGAAGATTGGGGAAACTATGATAAATGGTCGCAGTTAAGGTCGTAACTTAACTTCAACTTTGGTGTGTGTGTGTGAGGGAGAGAGGGAGGTTTGCGAGGCACACACTTGTGTGTGTATGGGTGTGTGTGTAAGAGGAGGCCAGATAATTTGTTTAACATGTTTGTAATTGTTTCTTTTTGAGTGTAAGAATCCAGCCGGTGCTTAATTGCCTGTCATGTATAGAAATTAGCATTTATAGTGTGTGTGTGTGTGTGTGTGTAATCTTAGCCCTGTTAATACATTTTATCTCTAACTGGATGATAAAGCTTGGAGCTCAGACAGTCAATTAATTCTAACACACTTAATGCGCGCACATGAACACTGAAATACACACAGAACCCTTTTGTTGATGGGTAAATGTGTACTGCACACGTTCGTGCACAAATCCACACGGGACACACAAACACGCACACCTCAGTTCACCTGCATCTAAAAATTCATCTATCAGTGTCACATGTGTGAGACAGCGGCGTCCATCACGCTGAAGACCGGGGCTCATTATCTGCTCAACGTTCTCTGCCGTCGGCTTCATCTGCGTATTTAACTTCTTCATTAGAAACTCCTTATTGTCTAATGAAATCACCGTGTATGAACACAGATTTTAATCAAAAGGTTTCATATCTCAGACGACCCACCGTCAACAGCTCTTGAACACAGACAGAAATAATGATGAACCAAGAGAGATGGAGTGGGATGGAACGCAAATAATATTTCTTCTCTTCCTTCAACATCTGAGGTTATCACAGAAAGTCGTCCACCTTCCTCTGGTCACCTCCATTGCCAGGATCTTTTTTTTAACCTCAGGGCACGAGACAGAAGAAATTAAAGGTGGCCTAAATATAATTAAAACTCTGGTGTAAGAGAAAAAATCCTAAACCATACTTAAGGATGTAATTATAACATGTCAATAATCTAAAAAAAAAAAAGAAAGATCATTTAATTTCATATGGCTGTTTTCTAATGTTATTCTGATGACTAAAAACTGTTTGAAAAATTCTTTGTTTTTACCAGCACAGAAGTTTGACAAATATAAATTAATTCATTAAATTAAAAATTTAGTTCTGGCAGGTAATTATTACATGGCAGAGAACAGTTGTTTTTTGTTGTTGTTCTTGAAAAATGTGAAAATAAATGTGACAGTTATTATTTATATTTGGTATATTGGTGACTGTGCGCTGCCTTCACTTACTCCAATACTTTATCTCTTGGTCCACATGTTAAAGTGTTGGACCATGAGAAGAAACTAGAGTCATTAAAGTGATGACAGAAACAGTTTATCCTCCATTACACGGCATCGTTGCTACAGTGAATCTGAGGAAGGCTTTTAGCTCACTGTGATATTTTAGGAATGAGCATTTAACACGATGTCTTTGATGTGAAGAATCTCTTGGCTGGTATTTTGGGAGGAAATCTTCCTTCGAACGGCTACGTGACATGCAGACGTTGATTCCAGACATATTCCCTGAAGGTTGATCAAGAGCAGCCGGTGTTGTTGCTCTGTTGAGATCATGTTTGAGGATCATAAATGATGTGATAAGACACAAGGTACAGTTGGATAGCAACTATATAATTGAACATATTTTAAAATGATCCCAAATTATGTCTCCATGTCTGGAAACATTGAATAAGTGCCATAAATATTTATTATATAAAAAATGTATTCAGTATGTTTTATTGTTTTATTATCAAATTAAGTTTTGTAGACAGCGCCACCTTCTGGAAAGACCTGGTATGCAAGTAATTTATGTTTTTTTAAATTCTGGATCTAGATCACTAATTTAAATGCTTATGATTGTGATTATTTTTAATCAGAGCTATCAAGTAAACCTTTGTCAGATCAAAGAAAACAAGGATGTGGTCGCCTCTCCTGCTGCTCTACTACCTTGAGCACACCAGAAGGAGGCGCTAATGAAGACGAGCATTTCAGAAGGTGCACAGGTGCAGATTGATCCGTGTGCTGGGACGTCGATGAATCCGTAACAAGCTGAAGGTCCCGCCACTCTTATGTTCTCATCAGTCTTGTTGCTCCTTTGATAAGAGCGATCTCATCGATCACAGACTGCAGAGTGGTTCTCTGAGGGACGAGCGCAGACGTCCTTGTTTACACTTGCTGTGATCATAACTGCTGAGGAAACAAACTTCTGCCAGAATTTGACTTCTGAGATGAAGCAGCGATAGGCTCTTTTGTGTTGTCGGTTTGATTCAAGTCTGTTACAAGACACGTTATTAATTCAAGATACATTACCAGAAGATTGTCGGTTCAATCGCAGTCTTTGAATAAGAAAGGTATTATAAGATGTATTTGAATGGACATTATGAGGAAGAAAATGAGATTTAGTTAAAAGTTTTTTTCTCATCCACTATTATAGAGTACACCGTTGACCTTAAAGGTCAACTAATGTGTTGATTTAAGTTTAGTTGATCTTGGACCTCTATTGTACTCATCAGCATGTGTCTGTTTGTCCAAAACTCATTTTTCATTGTAATATTGACATTAGAAAATGTGCTTAAGCCCCGTCCACTAAGCCACTTTTCTAGAGATTAAATCTTGTTGACCATAACCACGCCCACTCTGCTGTGATTGGTCAAAAATCGAGGTTTGACACCGCCTCATCAATCCTGGAAGTCTCCAACTCCAAGTGACTTGTTGTCACCTAGCTAAAGAGACGTTAAAGTCAAGCAGCAGATTTCTGTGAAGGTCAGGGAGGATGTTTTCTTTGAAAGGGCAAAGAATGTAAGTTTAGTTAGTCATTTTGTCTGTCAAACGTCTGTTTTACTTTTTTCCAAGTTTTATTTACCTGACGATTGAAACTCTTTACTAACCTTGAGCCAGTTGTCTCTCATCCTCATCTTCTTTTTTGAAGAAATGTCAACAAGAGCCTCAGGAGAAAAAGGGTCATGAGGTTTGACCTCAGGTGGTTCTATCATTGACCCCTGAGGTACACCACGATCCAGGTTTATGCTCAAAGTGTTCAAGAGCAGGAGGGTTTTGTTGTAACTGAGTGCAGAACTCATATTACAGTATAGGTAAGTCTTGAGATTTTCTTTAAGGTAGCAGCAAACAGATGAGTGAGGGATTTAAATCCAGGGACTTTGTTGGCAGGTTTTCTTCTCTTTTTTTTCCCGTCAAACCTCTTTCAACACTCTGGCCACAGAGTTGTTTATCCTAATTCTTGTGGCAGAATATCTGGGACAGCATGACAGAATGAAGCCACCGATCAGAGGGAGGATTCTCTCTTCTGACAATGAAACTCTTTTGTTCCCCGACTCTCATAGAACACACACACACACACACCAACCATCGGATTAGTTTTTCCCAACAAAGCAACTCTTTTGCGAGGGGTCTCGGGAGGTGGGAACTGAGTCGTCCCACTTCTGATGAGCCTTTGCCACACTTCCAAGACCTTGTGTGAGAATAAAGCTCATCGGTGGCGATGAGTTTAAATCCAGTGAATCGTAGCTGAAGAATGAACAACTGTCAAAAGGAGCAGCGACATCTCTGACAGGACATTCTTGCCCTGGGGCTGCTGATTTTATTTTTAAAGATAGAATCTTTATGTGTTATTTAAAAGCTACATTGGCAGGAAATATGAATCATCCAAACAGAGCTCTTTATTGAAGAATACAATTTCAAAAACTGAACAAACTCAAGGATTAGTTGAGTAATCTAAGGAGACAAAACCTTGTAAGAGACTGACTAAAACATCCGGCCTGCTGCTGAAATATGTTAGCACAGCAGGGAGACGCTTTAGGGGAAAAAAACTCTGCGTCATGTCTTTAGTAGAATTAATTATGACTGAGTCTGATTTTTAGACATCGTATTATCAACACTATTTTAAGGCTCTGCGAGCGAACAAACGAGGGCACTTTTTTAAAGAGATAGTTTTACCCAAAATACAATTGTCGCTCATTATATACTCGCCCTGTCGACTAAGGGTTGCCAGAGGTCTCAGAGTAATCCGTGTATTTTTGGAGTTACAGACAGAAATGTGTGTCCATGCTTGTGCAGCAACGTTGGTTCACTTTTTTTCATCCAAAAAACATCCTAAAAATAATGCTCGTCCGTAATGTCGCTCTTGTATTGAAGCCCCGACATGCAGAAGTGTTTTGAAAGAAAGAAATAAGTCTCTTGCAAGCACCAAGTGTCTCCGCTCTGACACACTGGAGGACTTTCGATATTTTTGGACGAAGAAAACTGATCCCCGTTCTCGGCCATCATATGGACAAGCACCGCTGCACGATTATCCACTTTTGCTTCAAAAAGGCACGGATTACTCTGGAAAATGTTCACCCTTTAGCCGACATAAGGGTGTGTAAAAACTTGTTAAACTTGAATTGTGTGTGAACTATGACTCAAACACATATGAGTGTGAACAAGGTGGCAGAGTCTAATGGAACCAGATGATCGTACGAAAAAACAGAAAAGTGTCTAAATAAATAGTCAGCTTCAATTGGTCAAGGACAGTGTTGAAAGTGTAGTTTCATTCAATTAATCAAGAGTTCTGCTGCTTCATATTCAAGCTAAGTGGTTGGCTGTGTGACAAGAAGTAATAGGTTTCCATTAGTGTGTGGACCCACACAAGGACCACAACACACACAACATGATTGTCCAATGAGCCAAACCAAACATCCCACACACTGAGTTCTGGACTGAAGAGCTATTAGTCAGCAGCCCGAGGACTTAAACTCTCTTTTGAAAAAGACACAATACACCAGTAAGGCTGGACTTCCTGTTTCCTCTCAGCATTTTTCCCTGCATGCGTGTTTGGCAACAACTGTTTAACCTCCTTCTCTACTTTGATGCAGAATCATGCTGCTCTTGCTATCTTGTTATGATGAGCCCTATGTTAACTGATAAAAGACATCTGACAGAACTTAGGTCAGGATGTTATGACACTTGGTCTGTTGACTGAAAAATGTTTATCCCTCGTGTGGTTCAGGGAGAGAAGCGGGTATTAAAACACAAAATTACTTCCACCAAGAAGTTGAAAGTAGTATTTTTTGTCAGCTTTAGTTTGTTTGTTTGTTTGTCAACAGCACCACACTGAAGGTTGTTAATTGATTTTTGTGAAGTACGATGGTGTTGTTTATTGGGAATTATTTTAAAAGCCTGAAAGATTAAGAGAAATAAGACATAAAATCATTCATCGTTTTTATTATGTAGATGTAACAAGATAAAATGTATCCAAACAAACAAAGTTTGTTTTTTTTTCTCAAAAAAGTAAATGCCAGTGACTGAAATAGAATAAGAAAAAGGGATTATAGATGTCAACAATTCTACAGAGACTTCCGACAATAATAAAACTGATGAATCTAAAATTTGATGTGAGTGTTTGGTAGAACAGGACAAACACAGAGATAGTGAAGATAGATTGAGCCTTCAAGAATAAAAAGACAATGAGACTCAGAATTCATGTCACAGGTTGTTTTGTTTATCATATCTTTTGTTCAGATTGATTCTGACCCCTTGTGTGATTGAGTTTGACACCTATGCCTTATGATTCTGGTTCCTCCATATTTCTTTTTCATTTCAAAACCCTTAAAAAGAGCCTCATAACTTTTCGAAACTATTCTACTTTGTTTTCCAATGTTTACATGATCTTGTAATTTTTGTTCACAGCTCTTTTGATCTTCTTCGGTCCTCTTTCATGTCAGTGTGGTATATTTTCACTAATAAAAAATAAACAAATTGATTAAAAAATAATGACGACCCTTAGACACAAGGCTGACACTGCATTTCAGAAACCCCAAGAAATCCAAGAATCTTTGGATGTTACCAATGATAACTGTACCATTCCAGCATATATGGAAAAGGTCTTGGATGTTCAGGGTGAATTTATTTAGTAACTCTGCTGTTATGGATGTTCATCCACTTGTGTTGAAGACACGTTTTTAGCTCTATTTTTTAAACTCATATTTTTCTTATTTTGATTGGTCCGCATGCTCTGTTTTTTCCTAAAATAATTCCTTTCCAATATTTCTAATTTCTCTTCTTAAAAAAACCTGTTTGAGTAATGTGCATTTCGAAATTAAAGTTTGGATACTTCAGCTTAGTCTGGGAACATCTTTGTGTTCAGAAAAGTTGAAAAGGGAGTCGGGGCCTCCTCAGGCGAACATTGGTAGATGGATGAATGGTAGCAACTTGGAAAGATTGGTTGGTTGGTACAAAGTCGTAAAGAGATTTCTGAAGTTCAACAGACCTCCCTTGATTCTCCGGTCACGTCCTCTCTCCGTGTCCTGTTGAGTCATGCGAGCAGTTTGGGGACCACAGAGCTTGTCAGGTCACTGAACTCCAATACGCCATCGTCCTCTTCTCTTCGGCTGCGCTCTGTTGACTGACACTGATTGTCTCCGGGCCAACCAAACGATGATTGCTCTGAGACCAGGCTGCTCCCTGATTTCACCTCGCTTCTGCCTAATGAGAGTCGGGTTTGCGTGGGAGGCGTGTTGACGATCGTCTTCCTGTGAGGGGAGATCCAAGGTCTCAGGTTCGGTCTCCAGACGTTCCAGAGTTGATGATGGAAGAGTGTCCACAAGAGTGACATCGCGAAGGAAAACAACTGAACTCATTAAGGTTTATGACACACAATCTTCTCATTAAGCTCACATCGCAACGTTAATAATATTAACCTCCCAGTGTTGCAGACACAACAGTGAAACAGTGAAACATTTCTCTGATCCTTAAAACTCTTCAATGGCTTCCAATTTCTTTCAGGATCAACTTTAAAATTCTGGTTCTTACTTTCAGATCTATTCATGGTCAGACTCCTCCTTACATCACCGATCTGATCCAGCCTTACACCCCAGCTCGGGCTCTGAGGTCTGTGGATCAGAATCTACTGATGGTTCCTCGCACAAGGTTCAGGACCAGAGGAGAGAAATCCTTCCAGGCTGTTGCTCCTAAGCTTTGGAACAATCTTCCTCTCTCTTTGTGCTTGATGATCTACTGACTCCTTTAAGAAACTTCTTAAGACGTTTATATTTGTTTAGGCTTTTCCTTGATTTTCTGGAACTCCTGTTGTGTTCTCAGTATTATCTCGATCTTTAAAGTATATACTTTATTGAATATTGTTTTGATTGTTTAAGCGCTTTGTGACCCTGGTCTGGAAAAGCGCTATACAAAAAAAAAAAAAATTACTTACTTACTAACTTACATATCCTTTATGTCAGAAAGACATTATTGTTATACATTGTTAAGATAATTTGCTGGTGAGTACTTTTTTCGCCAAAATAAAAGAGTTCTTTCCTAGAAATCAGTTGTTGTGTGTCAAAATCTGACTCCAAATCGTGATTTTTAAACTGTCTCAGTTCAACAAAACCTAAAAAAGGTGTGTGTAAGTGTGAGACTCTCCTGGGACTCCCTAAAGAGCATCACTTAGACAACAACCTGCTACTGAGCAACAACCAGTCCACACTCTTTCTCTCTCACACATACACACAAACACACGTTTGTTGTGTGTGGGTGTGTGTGTGTGTGCACTTACTTAGGGCCAGAAAGGGGACTTTGACCAGCTCACACACCAGTTGTTTGGGGACGTCGTTCCCTTTGGGGCCGAAAACCACGGTCCCCAATTAGTTTTCATTCAGATCGTGTTCAGCATTCACTAAAATGTATTTCTGTCTAAAAATCTCAATTGTCCCTCTACATCATCCCCACTGGTAGTGTGTGGAATTGCATCGCTCGAAAACGCCCCTAGTGGTAGTGTGTTGAAGTGACCCCAAAGGTGGTCCACATTCTGTCTGATTATAAAGATCGATGAATAGATAGATAGAAGTAAGACACAACATCCATGAGCAGCGTGAACAGATCATCATAGTCTAGCAAATAATATATTAAAATATATTAGTATATATATAATATATAAGTTTAGTTGTTAAATTAATAATTCCATAGCACAGCCTCAACCAAGCGTCAAAATGAGTTTGCTAATGTTAGCATTCTAGCGTTACGTGCTAGCACAGAGAAGGAACAGGGGCCAAAAACCATGTTTTTCATGACTGTTGCTCTTTTTCTCATATATGAAACTTAGTCTGTGTGACCTTTGACACCTTGCTCACACAAATACTAGAAGACCATCAGAATATGTACATCAAATATCAGGCTCCTAGTTTCTCAGGGGCCCAGGTGACAGTCTCTTGAAGTTATAGAATCATCCCTTTCATATACAACAGGCCACAATAAGTCTGAGGTATCTCAACTCACATGAACCAAAATGTACAGGCTTCAGCGAGTTCAGTGTGAACATTCATTTCACACTCATCAACAATTCACTCATTTTCAGACCCTGTGGGGCCTCAGAGCATAAACAGGGGCCAAAAACCATGTTTTTCATGACTGTTGCTCTTTTGTTCTTATTTGACCTCTGTGACCCTCAGACATATGACCTCTGAAACCTCTAGAATCATATGCTGGTAGAACCATAATGACAGCTTCTCCCAAACCGGAAGTAGTTTTAGGAAACACCTAAAGAAACGCGAGAAAACATGTTTGTGGATGAAACTTGAAGAACTTCTAAAAGTTTCAGATCATTTCAAACCAACAATGACCGAATTATAGAGCTTCAAAGTTAAGATTTCTTTAAGTTTCCCATCGTGCCATGGGGCACAGGGAGGTAGTAGCAACATCAAACCACCACAGTTCAACTCAGAATGAAGTGTGATTGTTCTATCAATATATAATATTGTGACACATCATCATAGGACACAACAGATGATGCTACTGTAGACCAGTGTTACTCCATCAAACATCATATTTCATCACTTTGATCTGAATGTGCAGGTAATGACATTGAATGTCCCCAAAGGACAGCGAGGACCCCAAAAGAGACATTTATCAGTCTGTGTATGTGTGTAGCGGAAGTCCCCACAATGGACGTCAAAAATATTTGTCCCCAATCTCAAGGTACAAATACTGATGGGACAAAAGGGGCTTAAAACAAAAATATCCACTAGTTTTCATAGTCAGGAACATTTTAGTAATGTTTTCCACTTGCCAGCATCTCTTTAACACATTCAGAAAGGGCTGTCCTCGAAAGGGGCGGTATTGAGAGGCGCGCCCCCAAAAAGGACATAAGTAAGTATGTGTGTGTTAAAGAAGAGAAGTTTTGTGATGTGAATTTGCATTTTTATAGTAATTAAACGAGAAGAGACCGAAGAACAAAGAGGAGTAGAGAGACCAGTCAGTAGCTCTCAACCTCAGTTGGATGAAGAGTTGGCTGCAGTTTCGATGGTGGCCTGGAACAAAAGCATACATTTGCAGAACTGTTTCTCCGCATGGCAACTGAAATAACCCTGAGACTCACATTAGAATGTTAAATGTCAGTTTTGGGCATGTTTACGATCCATTTGGTTCCAAACAAGAGTTTGGCATTTTCAGCTGAAGCGCCTTAATTTCCAGAGTTGGAACGCATCTGACAGCATCGTAGCTCAGAGAGACTTTAAATCTCTTCTTCCAGAACTGACCCCCCAACTCCTGGTGGTGATGCATGATAATTAAGCCCGCCGGGATAAGTGACTCAGCGATCTGCGAATGAGTGTATCACCTGACCTGACTTTTAAAAAGGCGGCAATGGAATCTGGGGACGCAGTCACACGAAAGATCAGCAGCTCTCTCGCTCTATGACCAGCTGAGTTGCTGCCACGCGTCAGAAAGTCCGTTTGACATAACATGGAGATGGAGGGAATATCTAGCATTTTATCTGCTTAAAGTGATTTTTTTATGACAGTGAAGAGATCTATTTGGATCAGGTCCTGCATTTTAGGGGATCAGTTGAAGACACACAAACAATATTTTGTTTTACTGTATATTTTGGATAAATACATTTACTTGTATGTGAAGTGTTTGGGGTTTTTATTTATGTTTCCGCCTAGAACTCATTGATTACATGATATAAAATATGCATTCTGCATCACATGTGATTTGATTTGAGCCATGCAAATTTTCGGCTGGTGTTTGAGATTAACTTAAAAAACAGAGATGATCAGTTATGCTTTCAAAAAAAGAAACTTGAAATAAAACTAGGAAGAGTGCATTTCCAGATGAAAATGCAGTGTGAATGCTGACCCTGCTGTGCTGTGGAAGTAGTAGTGGAATTAGTAGTAAAAGTAGAAGTAGTAGAAAAGTAAAAGTAGTGGTAGAATTAGTAGTAAAAGTAGAAGAAATGTAATTAGTAGTAAAATAGAAGTAATAGGAAAGTAAAAGTAGTAGTAGAATTAGTAGTAAAAGTAGAAGTAGTAGAAAAGTAAAAGTAGTAGTAGAATTAGTAGTAAAAGTAGAATAAATGTAATTAGTAGTACAAATAGAAGTAATAGGAAAGTAAAAGTAGTAATAGAATTAGTAGTAAATGTAAAACTAGTAGTGGAAGTAGTAGTGGAATTAGAATTAAAAGTAGAAGACGTGGAATTAGTAGTAAAAATAGAAGTAGTACAAAAGTAATAACAAAAGTAGTAGTAGAATTAATAGTAAAAGTAGAAGTAGTAGAAGTATTAGTAGTAGAAGTAGTAGTAGCATTAGCAGTTAAAGTAGAAGAATTGGAATTTGTAGTAAAATTAGAAGTAGTATAAAAATAAAATCAGTAGTAAATGCAGAAGTAGTAGTAATATTAGTAGTAGAAGTAGTAATGGAAGTAGTAGTAAAAGTAGAAGTAGTAGGTCAAAGTGGAAGGAGTTGAAAGATGAGTTGAAGATTTTCCCCATTGAAATGAATGGTGTAGAAAAACAGAAATAAAAGAAAGAGTGGAAGAGATAAAAGAAAGATAGAACATAGCCCGCATTTCGGAAACGAGCTGAATGGATAAAAATGGTTGCAGCAGAGAACCAGAACAGGGATTCAGAGGGGAAGGAGTGACTTAATAATGTAGAACTGAACCATACATTTTTGTGGTTGTGTGGACGCTGGTATTTGTATGAGTCGGTGTGAGGTTGTAGTGGATTAAAATGTAGTGCAGTGACAGATGCGACTCATAACAAGCCAATAGTACTGAAGTATCGAACTAGATTGACTGTAGTTGTTTTTACCTTTGAAAAAACAATCCTGTTACTCACTCTCTTTGCCGCATGTTTGTCTCATCAGACATGTTTCTTGCTTATGTGACTTTAGTTCAGGTTCATTGTGATCTCCAGCTCCACACCAGGAGGTCCAGAACATGTTGGGTCATGACACGCCAGAGGTTAATCACACAAGAGCAGCACTAAACTCCCCACTTAGCGGGGATTCATATTAATCGTGGTCCGGTTCAGCTGGACTGGATGGTTTAATGCTGTGAAATGGTGGGTTGATGGTGGAAGATTAGAGAGAGCAGATTATGAGAGACGGCACTTACTGCTCGGCTGCACAGCACAGTGTGGATGAAGCAGCGACAGATGAGAGTTTGTATTATTGTTGTCACTCTGCTCTCTTTTTAAATAATGTCTTTCACCTTCACATCTGTCATCAAGGGAGAGACACAAATCGTCTGCTGCGATTGTGCATGTGTGTGTACTACATGATGGAGGATGTGGATAGGATCTGTATAGTCCTCTAGTGGAGACACTCCATCCTTTTTGGAGATGTGAGTCACAATAAATATTTTACGACATCCAGAGCTCTCTGGTGATTATGGCCGATTCAAAGCAGCTGAAGCCACAGATCCAAATGAATGTTGTGAAATAGATTTTGGGTTGGTAAAGCTAATTTCATCTGCTCTATAATTTTGGGGTCATATTAAAAAAAAAGATTTATGCTTTTGGTAAAAACATGTTTTTTGCAGCTTAGGTTCATTATATAACATTTCACAGAATTAAACTTAGATTTAGTCCAAAAGGATTTTTGTCTTTTGCATTTTCAGTTAATATGTGTTATTTAAAGAAATTGACTTTTTATTTCCTTACAGCGTTTTTAATTTCCAGTATTTTAAAACATGTCAAAAAAGGCGAGCAAAATAATATAATTTCAATATTTTAAGAAAGGTTAGTCATGTATTCTTATTTTTATTTTCTACAGTTTTGAGTAGATATAGTCAGGAAGTCTTACTTCTTGACTAGAGTCGACTTATTCGAAGATAACTCAAATTATCTTAACGCATGGACACAGAGTTATGCTAATATTAAGCCATTTTCTTTGAAGAATTTATATCTTCAAGATCAACTAATGTGAAAACCCAACTCTCCTGACTCACATGTTTCAAATGTTGAAGTTGTTCTACCAAGATGCAGTAAGTCCCTCAACATGAAGTTCTCCCCCGTCTGAAATCTCAGCGAACGAGAGGTTATGAGTCCATTATGACTAAAAATGGCTTCACTCCTCCTCCAGCCAGCTGCAATCATGCCTGATTTGTTTATACAACGAGTCCTTTTGAAGGTGGAGACTTTATGATGGTTTAAGATGCGCAGTGAAATAACAATTTCAACCAATGTTTGACCAATCACAGCAGAGGGTGTGGTTATGGTAAACAACATTTAATCTCCAGAAAAACAAAGCACATTTTCTAATGTAAATATTTCAATGAAAAGAGTTTTTCTAACACAAACAGACACATACTGAGTACAATAAAGGTCCGACAACCTTTACATGTTAAGCTTTTTACGGTGGAATTAAACCTAGTTGAGAACTAGAGAAAGAAAACTTAGGTGAACTTATGTCCTCTCTACCTTATCTCAGAATTGTGTCGCTCAGAGCCTGTTGACTTCCACTCTGTATTCTTGAACTGTTACCAAATACAATAAAAGCCACAACTCTCGGAGAGACGCTTGTTTGACATTAGTATGCACGGGTGCTGCCTGCGGCGACTCAGCAAACACCTCGTTCTCCGCATGACGTTGATTAATCAGCTACGGCTGCATCTTCTCACCCAGACCCGAATATATTGGATTATTGTAGACCGCCCACAGTTCCTGCTGCGCAAGTTGTCCTGCTCACAAGAGGATTCCTGAACCCGACCCGCTGTGAATGAAGTGTTCTGTCGCATCTGGTCATGTGACGTTGCCATCATCATCTGTTGCCTAAATACAATAAAATGCCCCGGATCTGGCATGATGTTACAAATGGTTCGTTTGAAAAAAACAAACCTCTAATTAAAAATATATGTGTGTCTGAGTTTAAGAAATGTTGACTCAGGAAGATCAAAGTTGTTTAACAGAATCATCAATATTTTACAAGAATAGAAAGTTATACTCACTTCCTTTGGAACATAGATTGATCAATCTACAACAAGTTCTACAACACAAAGTGACTTAGGAAAAAAATAAATGACTTACAGGGAAGAAAAAGTGGTTTGAGCCAAAGTGGATTCACCAAAATCAAGTCATGTCTTTCATTTTTGCAAACATGTTTTTGTTTTAGTTTAACCAGTCGTGTAGATTGTGCCGGAGGCTCCGATATTGATCCAAAAGAGCCTAAAGAATATGTGAATGAATCACAGATGGAGACTGAAGATTGAATTGTGTGTGTGTGTGTGTGTGTGTGTGGGTCATTGTGTGTCTCTCTCCGGCCTTACTCCGCCCCTTCTAATGAGTCACGCTTCCCACTTCTGCGGATCAATCGCCCCAAGGAGTCTCTGGTCTTGTCACCATGGCAACAGAATATCTGATTATATCGCCGGTTTGCCCGTGAATCAAATAAAACTCGGCAACCAATACTGAGCAATAAAATCTTAACAGATTAATTAGGACCCAAGCAACACTCGATGAGAGACACATTTTCATAATACAGTATTTTATTTAATTTTCCATTTTCATTTTAATCTAAACCTCTGCCTTCAACAACATACGACATTGATTATTCGCTCTTCAGGATGAGCATAAGGTCCTCCTATCTCTGGGGTCTTAGGAAAGATGGAGATTTACAGACAGATCAGTCCGTTGTGGTGAAAAAAGAGCTGAGCCAAAAGACAATGCTCTCCATCATTGGTGGATTGACCGTATACTTTCGCCAACATTGTAGTACAGTGGTACATCGCCTTATGACGGTTCAATTCCCATCTTCTTGCTGTGTTGTGGATTTAATGAAGCTACTCTCAGGAACAAAACTTTTTTGACAGTGTTGATACAAACTTTTGATTTATTTGTAAAGAAAATAAACACAACCACAGAACTCATTAAGAGGCCTCCCATGATGCCATTCTACACCCTGCTCTATTTATTGACGACTGATTGTTCGCTACAATACTATATTTTAAATTGTGTTGCTATGTCAAAAGTGATCGACTAGTGTTATTGGTTGGCTGGGCGGCAAAGCATTAACAGAACTGTCCAGGTCACGGCTACTGAGAGGGTTGTTGAGAAAAGTGATAAACAAGGGAACACAGTTTATGGAAAAAAAGTCTATTTAAAATGTCTCTTCATGGTGTCTTAGAGATAAAAGCTCAGTTATCCTGGAGAGAGACCTGATCAGAATCACTAGGAAGGGGCCATAGGGCAGACCCAGGACAGGTTACTTGTCGTGAGAAGTCCACAAAGAGCAGTTGAAGGCTTCGGGAAAGAGTAATCTTGACCTCCTTACTTCATTTTCTGCCCCTCGTACTGATGTTTGATTTCTCGTTGAGTTTCTTGTAAAGACTTTTTCATGGCAGTTAACGGTTTCTTACGGATTCTAATGACGCTCGGACCATCAGCATCCATTCTAGGGTTTAATTAACCATCCGACAGTTTCCACTCGAGCTCAGCGGCAGCCGTCGTGGTGGGTTTATAGAGAAAGTGAAGGTCACCTAATCACGATGTTGAATGTCGGAGCCGCAGCGGCGTTCATTAGTTCCAATCAGCGAACAGACTGCACGGTTGGTTCCCCTCAACCATCTGCTGATGGAACCGTGTGGAGTATGAGACGTACATGAGAAGATCTCTTACCAGACGGTGATTGAACGTGTTGCATTAGCGTTCGCTCAAATCTCAACGTTTTTTTTTCTAATTTGTCGTCTGGCAGGTCAACTAGTCGCTGCCAGAGCCTCCACTCGTCTGCCGAAGACCCCACGCTCCGCCGCCATGCCTCTCTCAGCCCTGATCCTAGCTTTGGTCTTCGTCCTCCCTCTGCCGCTGTGCGAGGCGGAGTCCCAGCGCGGCGGCTCCAGCAGTTCCCTGGGACTCCGGGTGGTTTCCCCGTCCATGTTCCCGTCGTCGTTCCAGCCGTCGCTGGCCTACAGCAACAACAGCTCCACGGTTGTGACGCGAGACAAGTGCTTGGAGGAGACGAAGTGCCTGCCCGGGATCGTGCTGCCGGTCTGGAAGCCCATCAACCCGGCACTGGGAGAGAAGATCGCCCGGGCCGTGCTCTACTTCGTGTTGCTCATGTACATGTTCCTGGGTGTGTCCATCATCGCCGACCGCTTCATGGCTTCGATCGAGGTCATCACGTCGCAGGTGAGATACGCCGGCGTCACAAACATGGAGGGGGAAAATGAAGACGTGATTACCGTGACTCGAAATCAGTGTGACAGGACTTGAGCCCGGAGAATTCTCTGCAACTCATCCAGATCACAACACGTTCAAGCTGTTCTGTGTTGCACTGTTGCACTAATGGCTACATTCAAAAGCATTTTCACACCATATATCTGACTCGATTTTAAGAAATATAATTTCTTATAATATTAAGAAATATTTTACAAGAATTAAGTAGTTGTTTTCTACAATTATATAATTTCTATATTGAATAGTAATAGTAACATTATTTTCAATTTAATTAAAAAATATATTTTGAAAGTTTGAATTTAAATATTTTATTTTAATTGAATAATTAAAAAAAAAAAAATTAACACATAAAGAAGTAAATTCTAATATGTAATAATTCTAAAATATATTTTTTTAATTCAGTCATTATTATTTTTTATCAATAGTATTTTAAATTAAATATGAAAATGTTGGTATAATAGTGCCATATTGAATTTTGATGCAAATGCCTTTTTTTTTAATAATTAGAATTTGAATATCATACTATTTCTAAATTGTAATTCATTGTGAAATGTACAGTATATCTTTTTTTCAATTAAATTATTGATTAAAAACAAATTCAACCTTTCAATTATCAAATGTAATGGTTCAACAAATAATTAAACACTTTAAAAAAACAACATTTAAGTTTTACCATCTATAACGTTAAATACAACTAATAATACTGGCTCTGCTATACTTCCATACTAGAGGAGTAAAGCAGAATAAAACACCGGCCAGCCGACTAGAGAAACAAAAAACTAGAATCTCCAATAACTCCAAACCATTTTTTTGGTTCTGGAGACGAAGCCCGCCCGAGTGTGTGCGAGTGTACAAAGGTGTGTTAGAACAACAGTAAAATAATGACTGCAGCTTTGAACACGATGTATTTTTTTCCCGGCACCAGGAGAAGGAAGTGACGATCACGATGCCAAACGGGGAAACGTCAGTGGCAACGGTTCGAATCTGGAATGAAACCGTTTCAAATCTCACGCTCATGGCTCTGGGCTCCAGCGCCCCCGAGATCCTGCTGTCCGTCATCGAGGTACACAAACACACACACACACACACACACACACACACACACACATACATCTAGACATGCTCCAACTTCTCTGTGGTGTCCCTGCAGATCTGTGGTCACGGGTTCGAGGCCGGCGAGCTCGGACCTGGAACCATCGTGGGCAGCGCCGCCTTCAACATGTTTGTGATCCTCGGCATCTGCGTCTGGACCATCCCTGCCGGTCAGACACGCAAGATCAAACACCTGCGAGTCTTCTTCATCACTGCCTTCTGGAGCATCTTCGCCTACATCTGGCTCTACCTCATCCTGTCCGTCATGTCTCCGGGAGAGGTGGAGGTGAGTATCGCTCCGTCCTAACCTCCGAGGATAGTTTTAAGAGTCTAGTTTCTTTCTTATCATGGCCTCAAACATCATGTATTTTAAATGGTCCAGAAGGGGTTTCATAGACATGTTTGATTCAAACTTCTTCTTTTTCAATCAAATTTTGAATAAATGTTGTGAAATGAATCAGGGTAACGGCAGATCTTTAACAAGTCTTAAAAGGCGTTAAATACATGAATCTTAAAATAACTATTTGGCATTAAAATGTCTTGAATCAGATTGTCTTTAACTCATGTTAAACAAGATTTTATGTTAGTTATAAAATTCCAAAAGAGCTGGGTTTTATTTATTTATAAACATTTATTTTACAGTTTTACGCGCAGTCACAAAAGCGGGATTCACAATCGTAAAGTTGGTCCTAAAGTAAATCTCTAATGGTAATAAAATGTCTTTAAAGTCTTGAATCCAACTTGCCTCGAGCTGTAGGAACCAAGGTTATTTCTCAAATGCATCTTATATAAATATTATTAAATTTATTTGCACTATAAAACTGAAACCTGCTCAGAATGTTTAATAGATTTATGTCTGAAGGTGGGAAATGTTTCTTTCTTGTACGACTGTTATATTAATGTTTCCTTTTAAATACTTATTGTTAAAAACAGGAAAAAATAGTACCGCATTTTAAGAAAATAACCCATAAACCAGCCGAAGTAAAAAGAACAATCTGTAAACGTTTGTTTCAATGTTATTGTCTCTACCTGTCTGTATTTTCTGCTGGTAACTATGTCAAGCATTGAACACATGAAAATGTGATTTTCATGCTGCTGCTGATGTGAGTAAAGTGATTTTCACAGCAATATGTTTTCACTCGGTGTTGCTGCTCATCTTCGGGAAACAAGTTCCACTCACAGACTAATCGGCAGCTGAACATTAAGAGCATAAACACAGCCATAAAGCGCCACATGGGATACATTTAGCCATCGTATGTTTTAAGTCGACTCCCGTCTGCTAATGTCACGCATCCAACGAAACAAGAAATCGAACGACAAAAGAAAGTGACTTGAATAATCAGCTTCTGTGTTCCTGTCCTCTTCCTCCCAGCTGTGGGAGGCACTGGTCACTCTCCTCTACTTCCCCGTCTGCGTCATCCTGGCCTGGGTCGCTGATCGCCGCCTGCTCTTCTACAAGTACATGGGCAAACGCTACCGCGCCGACAAGCGTCACGGCATCGTGGTGGAGACGGAAGGGGACCTGACCCCCAACAAGGGTGGCATGGAGATGATCATGGACGGGAAGTTCCCGCCCAGGGGGGGCGCCGTGGTGCCGGCGGAGAACTGCGGGGTCGGCGTCGCACAGGACGGGGCCACCGGCGCTGCAACCAATAATGTTGCAGCCGGTGGGGCCGGCGGGAATCTTCCCAACTCCAACAGTACGATGGTCAACGTGGAGAGTAGCAAGGAGCTGGACGAGAGCCGCAAGGAGGTGAGAGCTTTGAAGTATATCAGTGCCATTTGATTTCTTTTGTTTTAATAATTAAATTACATTTTTACACATATAGTTTCATATTATCAGAATCACAAATTTGTATTGCCAGTGTTGTACTTTTTTGTGGTGGCAATAAAAATAATGCAAAGTGATAGTATACAATATATAAAAAACTTTTTTTTTTAAACCATGCCGATATATTATTGTCACCAGAAATTAGTGAATTTAAAAGACTACAAATTAAATAATATTATAAAATTCAATTTACAACATTTATTTTTGAATTATTGGAAATTAAATATTAAACTCTAAAAGTATATAATTATAATAAATAATTGAACATACAATTATATATTTCGATAATATAAATAAAAGATAATTCAATTATTTAAAAAAAAAACAAAAAAAAACGTAACCTTTCAAGAAATTAGAAATTGTTGAATTAAATGAATCAATAATAATAATTTGAAGCTTAAAAAAATAAAACATTTCAAAATAGAAAGATTCAACATTTTTAATTTCAAATTCAACAATTTTATATTCTAATGCCAAAGACACACTGGGAGAGACTCGGATGTGACCCCCTTTGGTGACAAAATGTCGTCATTTTAAATGATTGTAGGAATGAAGGAAGTTCTTTGACCTCTTTCCACGTCTTCTCTTCCTGAAGGTGATTCGTATCCTCAAAGAGCTGAAGCAGAAATATCCCGACAAAGAGCTGGACCAGCTGGTGGAGCTGGCAAACTACTATGCGCTGCTGCACCAGCAGAAGAGCCGAGCTTTCTACCGCATCCAGGTGAGACTCATCCGTCCGGCCACGCTCCAAAAAGAGAAGACGTCTTTATGGTTAGACGTTTGAGGTGAGTCGACTGTCATCTCTGCCCAGGCGACTCGTATGATGATCGGAGCAGGGAACGTCTTGAAGAAGCACGCTGCTGACAACGCTCGCCGCACAGCCGTGACCGACGAAGAGGCACCAGAAGACGAAGACCTGGAGCTGTGCAGCCGGATTTCCTTTGAGAGCGCTCACAGCCAGTGCATGGAGAACTGCGGAGTCCTGACGCTGGCCGTCGTCTGCCAAGGTAGCATACGGAGCCATTGCAGAAGAATCAAACCGCCTGGATTAACCAGCTTGATAATATGATACCTTGACTACAGGTGGTTTGGGAGAGAACACCTTCTATGTGGACTACAGGACAGAGGATGGCTCCGCCAACGCCGGGTCTGACTACGATTACAACGAAGGAACGCTGGTGTTCAAACCTGGTGACACTCGGAAAGAGATTAAGGTCAGTATATCTCAGTGAAACACGGCGATTACAAAGTAGATCACTTTTTTAATAACATCTTCATTAACTTTGCAACCAGAGGAGACTGATAAATAATTTTCACAACCTAAATATTACCTTCAAGTTCACCTTCATTGTAAAAAAAAGTCCCCTTCTTACTGACCTTTGTAACCGTCGTGAGAATGTTCATGAATGAGGAGTCCTTAAGAGTGGCCTTTATTTTGTCTGTCCTACTTCTGTGACCTTCATATTGATAGTTATTTTTGTCTTTCCTACTTCTGCGACCTTCATAGTGATAGTTAATTTTGTCTTTCATACTTCTGTGACCTTCATAGTGATAGTTATTTTTGTCTTTCAAACTTTTGTGAACTTCAAAGTGATAGTTATTTTTGTCTTTCAGACTTTTGTGACCTTCATAGTGATAGTTATTTTTGTCTTTCATACTTCTGTGACCTGCATAGTGATAGTTATTTTCATCTTTTATACATCTGTGACCTTAATAGTGATAGTTTTTTTTGTCTTTCATACTTCTGTGACCTTCATAGTGTTAGTTATTTTCATCTTTCATACATCTGTGACCTTCATAGTGATAGTTATTTTCATCTTTCATACATCTGTGACCTTCATAGTGATAGTTATTTTCATCTTTCATACTTCTGTGACCTTCATAGTGATAGTTTTTATTGTCTTTCATACTTCTGTGACCTTCATAGTGATAGTTTTTTTGTCTTTCATACTTCTGTGACCTTCATAGTGATAGTTATTTTCATCTTTCATACTTCTGTGACCTTCATAGTGATAGTTTTTTTGTCTTTCATACTTCTGTGACCTTCATAGTGATAGTTAATTTTGTCTTTCATACTTCTGTGACCTTCATAGTGATAGTTTTTTTTGTCTTTCAAACTTTTGTGAACTTCAAAGTGATAGTTATTTTTGTCTTTCAGACTTTTGTGACCTTCATAGTGATAGTTATTTTTGTCTTTCATACTTCTGTGACCTTCATAGTGTTATTTATTTTCATCTTTCATACATATGTGACCTTCATAGTGATAGTTATTTTCATCTTTCATACATCTGTGACCTTCATAGTGATAGTTATTTTCATCTTTCATACTTCTGTGACCTTCATAGTGATAGTTTTTTTGTCTTTCATACTTCTGTGACCTTCATAGTGATAGTTATTTTTGTCTTTCATACTTCTGTGACCTTCATAGTGATAGTTATTTTTGTCTTTCATACCTCCATTGCCTTCATAGTGACCTTTATTTTTGTCTTTCATTCTTTTGCGACCTTCATAGTGACCTTTATTTTGTCTTTCATAATTTTGCAACCTTCATGGCGATCTTAATTTTTGTCTTTCATTCTTCTGTGAGCATCATGGTGACCTTTATAATGACTATTATGGTAATTCTCATATTGACCTCTATGGTGACCTTGAAGTGACCTTCCTAGCTGAATAGTAAGTAAGTAAGTCATTTTTATTTGTATAGCGCTTTTCCAGACTAGGGTCACAAAGCGCTTAAACAATCAAAACAATATTCAATAAAGTATATATTTTAAAGGTCAAGAAAAAACTGATAACACAACAGGAGTTCCAGAAAATCAAGGAAAAGCCTGAACAAATAAAAACGTCTTAATGTTTCTTGAAGGAGTCAGTAGACTCCATCAAGCCTTCATACAGAACTTTGCATTGACCCAGGTAATGACCTTAATAGTGTAATGACTCATTAGAACTTTTTAATCTCTCTTTTAACTCGATGAAAGGGTCAGAGGTCAGGTAATCTTGCAGCGACTGCCACTGTGAGTGTGAAGACGATAGAGGTTAAACACTCAATGCAGACGGCAAGTATTCTAAAGTTCACTGTCGTCTATCTTAAATTGAGGCTCCTGGGATTCATCGATCACGGCCACTGAAATGAGCGTCAGAGAAACCAATTACACTTGAACGCCTCACCGTCTGCCAGGACTCAGCTTTGATAGCAGAATGAGCCTTGGCGCCGCAGCCCTACATCAGCAGGTGATTTAAAAACAGGAGTCGAAGCAATCTGAGCTCCCGTCGGCATCTGCGGGGCCTCGTAGATTTTCCAAAGACAATTAGTGTGAGAAACATTCTCTTCTTATTAGATAAAAACTGTGCCACATGTCGACTGCAGATGGTTCTTTCTGTTTTACAAAAGCAACAGTTGCCACAAGTTGCAATTGAATTGTCTGCAAAACAGCTCACACTCAACAAATACATTTAACATCTTTACATCTATATGTTTGAGTGAAAATACATAGATCTTTCTGCATCAATTTCATATTGGAAGTTTTTGCATTCATTGCTTGGATCTCCGGTATTTTAAGAAAACAGTGATGGAAAAAAAAAGCACAAAAAGCGGTCACCGTGGTTCAAGATGTCTTCTATATCTGACGTCACATTTTGTGTTGTTTAATTTAATAAACTGTTTACATTTTTGCCCACATTTCAACCTTGTTGGCCCAGGAGAAGACATGAAGGGCTAGTTTTGTTCCCCAGGTTCTCCTACCTTTCTTCTTTCTCGTGGTCAGATCATCTTGATGATAGTTTCGATTCTAAACTGTGTGTGGTCTGGTGAACCTTATCCCAGGCCTCATCAAGCTTCCCGAGGGACCCGGCGCTGTGACCGGTCAGGAATAACAAGCAGTGTCGGCTTCAAGCTTGTAGCAACTTCCCCCCCAAAGATTGGCCCAAATCAAATTTGTGTGAAATCAAATCATGGGACGTTGAGTGAGTCCAGATGTGATGATATTCTCAGTCCGTCCAACCGTGTTGTTGGAGAAACATTTGCTGCTGATGTTTGCTGATGGAGAAACGGCAAATAAACAAACTATAATAATAGGTTAGGTTAGTAAAACGGTCAAAACTGGAGTTTGTTCCAGTCGCTCCAACACGCCGTCACTTCCAGGTCTTAATACTTTGCTTTGTTGAGATAAATGGTCAATGCAGAGTGTCACGGGTCGTTTATTTGCGCTTCAAGTCAAACAAAATACAAGCTTTACGATCGATTAGAAGCGCTTTCTGCCGGCAGCTCTACAGTTCAATAGCTCCGGGAGAAACGGTCTCAAGCTTTAGAAACATCGCTATATTTAAGGGAAATTTAAGGTCGTCTCTTTCCGGCAAATGGCTCTTTCAAGTTGTCTGTGTCTCGATCACCTGCAGAGAAACTTCCTAGCTTGCCCTCTTGCGTGGTTACGTGGGTGCCTTTGTCTTCCTGCCCCCCCCCCCCCCCCCATCCTTGGTGTGTCCCGCTTCGCTCTTTGTTTCACTACCCCAGGTGTGAAAAGGCAGACGAACAGATGTTTAAATAACCGGTGTCATTTCTCTAATTCTGTTCCAAGCTTGTCTTGTAAACAGTGTGTCAGTCTGAGTGAAATATTGATTGTGAATGTGTATTCAAACGTTTAAGCTCTTAGATGAAGCTAGTAATTTATACTTTATATTTTGATTATTATTTAGCATTAATTTAAGTATGGCGTATATGTATAGTGTATAATCATTTTTAATCTAACATTAGGTAGAACTTTATTGATCCCTCAGGAGGTCTCCTTCGGGAAAAAGTTTTTTTCCAATTAGAACACAGCAGACGGTTATTCATAAAAATAAGAACAAGAACAAAGAGAAATTAAAAGAAAGAACAAGATGACACAATCTAAGTCTAAAGATAAAGAACATAGATCAAAGACAAATAACAAAGACAAAGGATACAAAGATTAACATAGAACAGAATGTCAAGATACTTTCGCTAGAAAGAGCAAAGCACAGTGTGTAACATTTGTTTAACCTTAATTCTACTTATATATAGTATGGTTTTATTTATTTTTCTCCTGTTATATATTATTTTGGCGCATCATATTAAACAAAGAGTTACTGAAGATAATTAAATCATCAATACACTCCTTGTACAGAGGAGCCGTCAAATCATAGTAGAGGAAATGTTGCAAAACAAATGTTTTTGTTGTTGTATGGAATGATTTCTTTTAGTGTAGTTAAACAATGTATTGCTTTTAAAACAATAGAAAATAGTATCTTCAATTGTTTCATTTATAACATAACAAACAGCAATGTCACCGTAGCAACAATATTGTGGGAATTTCTCGCCAACTTGGACTAAAAAAGCGTCAGATAAACACTTACAGCCCACTTGCTAAACCCAGACTGACACTTCTGTACAAACTGAACTGATCTTCATCATCCTCTTCTCTCCAGGTGGGCATCATCGACGATGACATCTTCGAAGAGGACGAGCACTTCTTCGTGCGTCTGCTCAACCTGCGCGTCGGCGACGCCGAGGGGATGTTCGAGAGCGACGAGGTGGGCGCCGCTCCCAAGGCGCGCCTCGTCGAGCCCCTGGTCGCCACGGTGACCATCCTGGACGACGACCACGCCGGCATCTTCACCTTCGGCGAGTGCTTGATCCGCGTGAGCGAGAGCGTCGGCACCATGGAGGTGACGGTGGTGCGCAACTCTGGGGCTCGCGGCACCGTCATCCTGCCGTACCACACCGAGTCGGGGAGCGCTAAAGAGGGGGAAGATTACGAGGTAGCGAGGGGAGAGCTGGAGTTCACCAATGACCAGACCACGTAAGCAACCTTCACTTGAGATGTTGAAGATGTGTGTTTGAGGTCAAAGAGATATAACACAAGGTCTTTTCTTATTTTGTTTTGGATTGGTGGGTAGTCAGACTATCCAGATCTGGATCATCGATGATGAAGAGTATGAAAAGCATGAAAACTTCTATGTGGTCCTGGAGGAGCCTCGCTGGCTGAAGAGAGGAATCTCCGGTGAGTCTCGCAACACACATTTACAGGTGTACACAGGTGCTTTGAGATTAATATGATTTCATGGCTGTAGACTCGTTCAGATGCTCGCTATTTCCAGGATTTTCCAAATATGTGCAGTTATTCAACATCAGACAGTGTGATGACAAACAAAAACTGTATTTGTTAACATCGTAACATTGTAAGAGCTCAAAACAGACATGAACAATCAAACTTGGATGATGAGTTGAATCCTTTTAACATATTTAAAGTAACAAACCTTCACTCTTGAACTTGCATTATTCACGTGTTGACAAGTCAGTGTCCAGGTTTCTTTTAGCTGCTGTGAAAGGACTTGAGACTAAAATATTCCTTAAGGCATTCCTTAAGGCACTTCCCATCTATAGTGCTGGCAAAGCATGCATGTACCCTGACTCGTGTGCTGGTCTAGGTTTAGATGGTCCTGCTGCAGATGTGCTGGAGGGAGTGAGGAAAAAAATAAAACCCAATTAAGTTGACTAAATGTTTCTTGTGTTTGGATTTGTAAATCACTGTTGTTTACTGTCTTGAGTCAGAATGAGCGCATGACTAATCTGTTCTTCCTTTCCTCTGTTGCAGCTCTGTTGCTCAACCAAGGTAAGAATCTGAAGTCTTGGTAATGAGGTCTTGTTCACGACTTTAAACCCGAGTTAGATTCTTAATCACCCATTGATAACATTAATATTGATCAAATCATCCCCTCTAAACCTCTTATGATGCTCTGATCTCAGAGGGGATGGAGGGTCAGATGAGCGCCGAAGAGGAGGAGGCTCGGCGGATAGCGGAGATGGGGAAGCCCATTCTTGGGGAGCACAGTCGGCTGGAGGTCGTCATCGAGGAGTCGTATGAGTTCAAGGTGCTTTATTCACACATTCATATCAACCACTGAACATTTGTTGACACAGACACAATGACTGATTGTTTTAGACTCAACTTGAGTTTGTGTGTCTGTGTTCCTTGAATGTATATGTGTTTGTTCCTGGAAGGTGTGTGTCTGTTTGTCGGTGCGGGTGTATCTGTGTCCGTGTGTGTGTTTCTATCTGTGTGTGCATGTGTGTGTATGCAATAGTGTTATATCTGTATCTGTGTTTCTCTGTGCATTTGTTTGTTTCTGTGTGTGTGTCTTTGTTTGTGTTTATATCTTTGTGTGCATGTCATTTCTTTCTGTATATTTTCTTTTATCTGTGTATGTATATATGGTTGTGTGTGTGTTTGTATGTGTGTCTCTGTGTCTCTCTGTATATGGGTGTGTATCTGTGTGCATTTTTGTTTATATCTGTGTTTGTATATGTATCTGTGTCTCTCTACGCATGTGTGGGTGTCTGTGCCTGTGTGTGTATACATGTGTGTGTCTGTACTCTATCCGTGTGTGCTTGTGTGTGGGTGTGTATCTGTTTACCTCTGTGTTTGTGTTTGTAGCTGTTGGTGTCGCTCTGTGTGTTTGTATCTGTGTGTGCACATCTCTGTCCTACTGCGTATGTGTGTTCATCTGTCTTTGTGTCTGTGTGTGTGAATCGAGTTGTTTGAGTGTAGTGCTCCAGCCGACCTGCTCACATGTGTAACTGGGGTTTGTGTTCTCCAGAGCACTGTGGACAAGCTTATCAAAAAGACCAACCTGGCCCTTGTCATCGGCACACACTCGTGGAGGGAGCAGTTTGTGGAGGCGGTGACCGTCAGTGCAGGTGAGACTCGAGACCTTCATGTTCACATCACAGTTGTGTCTGATCCTCACAGCAATGTTTACACACCACAGCAGAGCTTTGATGGTCTTGAAGCAGTGAGTCGCATCTTCACACATCCTTAATGAAACAGCTTCGACTGTCAGCGCTTTGATTTCAAACTCTCTCGATGGAGCTGCTGAGAAGAAAAAAGTATTTGTTAACCTGAGTTTTAATGATTCCTTCATTCAGTGTAACATTTATAAATACTTGTATAATAGCATAGAATAGCAGAGTGCACTGTTTACTCTGCCACGCAGTGCCATCTACTGGACGCCACTGTCCTCACGTTGAATCAAAAACAAGTACATTTTAGTTACATCAAGTTATTCCAGAAGAAGTCTGAATAAGCAAATTAACTTAAACTCAGATAAAAGCATACTAAATCTTGATATATATATATACTGTATATATATATATATATATATATATATATATATATATATATATATATATATATGGTAAGTCAACAATTAAACTGAATAAACATGATTATTCAGTTTAATATTTATTTTAATTAAACAATTAAAACTCATTACACAAGTTAGGAAACTCAGAAAGAAAAATATTGAATCTTGAGATATACAGTATATATATGGTCCATTAACAAACTCATCCAACATTTTAGAAACTCGGAAACAAATGCTAAAAATCTTGATATATATTTACAAAATGTACACAAATTGAGAAATTCTTCAACAAATTGACATCGTTTTTAACAACAATTGAAAAAAAATTGACATTAAAACCTCTAATTTGTGATTCATAATTAAAATTGTCTGGAAAAGACGGTGTGGGAATAAAATAATTTTCAGACCTCTTGAACGCCACATTCCCGCATCGGTAGTTGTGTGATGCTTAAATGCAGATCGGATGTTTTCCCGGTGAGAGTTGGTCTCCGTCAGGGATGTGCTTTGTCGCCAATCCTGTTTCTGGTTTCAGGATTTATAGGCGCAGCTCTGGCGGGGAAGGTTTGCGGTTTGTTAGCCTGAAGATCCGATAGAGCTTTTTGCGGATAATTTGGTTCTCATGGCTTCATCACGCTGCGACCTCCAGCTCTCGCTGGATCAGTTTGCATCTGAATGTGAAGCGGCTGGGATGAGGATCAGCACCGCTTAATCTGAGGCCATGGTTCTATGCATGAAAAAGATGGATTATAGGGTTGAGCCCTTGCCTCAAGTGGAGAAGTTTAAGTATCTTGGGGTCTTGTTCTCGCGTGAGGGTGTTCGGGAATTGGTGCAGCAGGAGCGGGTTTTGCATTCGCTCTACCGCACTGTTGTGCATAAGAGAGAGCTGAGCCAAAAGGCAAAGCTCTCTATTTACCGATAAATCTTTGTCCCCACCCTCACCTTTGGTCATGAGCTTCAAATGTGTGATCCATCAGAGACTTCCACAGATTTTATCTGTCCAACAGTTCACCTGTTTTATCAGGATGGCAGTGAAACACACTCCTTAACTTTCACCTCCTCCTCTCAGGTGACGGCGACGATGACGAGGAGGGTCGTGAAGAGCACCTCCCGTCCTGTTACGACTACTTCATGCACTTCCTCACCGTGTTCTGGAAGGTGTTGTTCGCCTGCGTGCCGCCCACGGAGATCTGGAATGGCTGGGCCTGTTTCTGTGTGTCCATCAGCGTCATCGGCCTCCTCACCACCTTCATCGGAGACTTGGCGTCGCACTTCGGCTGCACTGTAGGGCTCAAGGACACCGTGACTGCTGTGGTGTTCGTGGCTCTCGGAACGTCCATCCCAGGTGAGGAAAAACAACCTGAAGTCTTTCAGTATTTGTTTTTTTCTTCATTATATTGCAAGTCATCTTTAGCTTGAACAGATTTTAGCATTAAGCCTGGGCGAATGTTTTCTTTCGTTTAAGTTTGTATTTTATTATATTGATAATGACATGAGCAATTTGATGTGAAATCATGACACATAAGGACTTGTAGTTTTGACTTTGTATTCCATAATTTTGTCTTTTTAACTCACAGTTTGGAAGTTTGATCCAATAGTTTTTACTTTTCATTACATAGTTTTGACTTTTTATTCCATATTTTTAAGTTTTTATTCCATAGTTTGGATTTTTTATTCCATAGTTTGGACTTTTTATTAAATAGTTTGCACTTTTTATTCAATAGTTTGGACTTTTTATTCAATAGTATGGACTTTTTATTCTATAGATGGACTTTTTATCCCATAGTTTGGACTTTGTATACAATAGTTTTGACTTTTTATTCCATAGTTTGGATTTTTGACGTTTTATTCCAAAATTTGGACTTTTTTCCATAGTTTGGCCTATTTATTCCATAGTTTAGGCTTTTATGTCATGGATTTGACTTTTCATGTCATAGTTTTTTACTTTATAAATCATAGTTTTACGCACAGTTTTGACCTTGTATCTCATAGTTTTTACTTTTTATGCCCTGGTTTTTACTTTTTGATGTCATAGTTTTTACCTTATAGCTTGTTGTTTCTCACAGTTATTACTTTGCATCTTGTAGTTTTGATTTTGTATCTCCTTATTTTGACTGTCTCATCGTTCTAAGACACAAAGCATCTCGTACTGTCGCTTAATGAATTACTATTTTCTATCCTCCTCTCCAGACACATTCGCCAGCAAAGTCGCAGCCATCCAGGACCAGCATGCCGACGCCTCTGTGGGAAACGTCACCGGGAGCAACGCCGTCAACGTCTTCCTGGGCATTGGCGTGGCGTGGTCGGTGGCGGCCGTCTACTGGAAGATTGAGGGGAAGCCTTTCCGGGTGAACCCGGGCTCCCTGGCCTTCTCCGTCACGCTCTTCACCATCTTCGCGTTCATCTGCATGGGTGTGCTGCTGTTCCGGCGTCGACCATCCATTGGCGGCGAGCTGGGTGGGCCCCGGGGCGCCCGCATCGTGACCACCTTGCTGTTCCTGGGGCTCTGGTTCCTCTACATCCTGTTCTCCAGCCTGGAGGCCTACTGCCATATCACCGGCTTCTAAAGCACAGAGGATCAGTCCGACACATTTTCATCCGTTCAGAGGGCTCGCTGCAGCCTGGAAGTGCGAGCTTCCTCAACAGGAACCCAGCACACACACACACACACACACACATTACATGCATGTTTGAACCATGAAACTCAGAGGTTTCAGGTCTGTAGAAGGCGAGAGTGTTGAGTTTACTGATGTCTCCAGACATTAGGATGTCGTCGCACAAGCACTTCGAAAAAATCTGTACCATGTGACCAGAACTGAAGGAACTTCTGCAACCCACTGTTGGTTGGTTTCGTCCACATGTTCGACTCTTCGTGACAAAAAAAAAAAGGAGTGGAATGTTTACAACAACATGACATGTGTTTACGATGCGGCGAGGCTCCCCGGACGAGGGCCGATCTCCACGCGCTGTAAATACGACATATATCCTGTAAATAGAGAGCGTTGCAGTCAATAGTGAACCTTTAACAAGTCGCTCGTAGCTGAGATCCCAACAGAACCGGCAACTGTAGTAAAAGTCAATAGAGGGAGAGAAGACATTTACAACTATTAGACATCAGAATTATTCACCTTGACTGAGTGTATTTATCCCAGACACTCAGGTGACTCATCAGCATGTGTGTACTGAGTTGATCAAATCACACGTCACCTCCTTTTTATGGCTTTTTCATTGACAAGTTTTAGTATTAATCCCAGAGTTCCCTCTCATGAAGCTCTTCCTCATAGTTCTGACAGAGATCCTGACTCACTTTGTGTCTCCGAATTTGTCATTATTTTAACTTTTTTCATGATCTCAGCCTCCTACTTCTCTAACTTTTAGCACATGTTTCACTATAGATTTAATATATATTTTACCTCATAGTTCGACTTCCTGTCAGATACATTTTGATCAAGTATGTTTTCTTTTTCTTTTTAAACTATCTGACTTGACTGAGTTTCCGGTGGATTAATCTGACTAAAGTCATCATTTCTTTTAGTCATGAAATTTTCATACCGAGAAACTAGTAATTTTAACTAAAATATTCTGGTTTCTGACTGATTTGTCTTCTTATGATATCATTTTGACTCTGTGTTTTACGCAGTACCTCATTATTTGACTCTTGTAACTCTTAACTTCTACGTTGTTTCTGTTGATATGGACTGTAGTGCATAATTCTTAGTCTAATTCTCGTCATTTTTACTTTTTATCTCATATTTTTCTTACTTTAGTCCATCATTTTTACTTTGTGTTTAATAATTTTACCTTTCACTCTTTACATTTCTGATCCAAGAATTTTCTTTTTTCAGAATTTGACTTTTTATCTCATACTTTTGACTTTTATCACCTAATTTTGACCTCAATGTACCACTGGACTTTATTGTTAATTATAAGTTTTATTTGTATAGGTTTTAGAGGATTTTAAGTTATCGATCATGCTGTTTAAACATACTATGCCTTGCTTTTGTCCTGTGAGTTCCATGTTTTTTCTCGTCAGTATCTCAGATTTGACTTGAGGAGTAAATGAATGTGACAGTACGTGTTTACAAAAAAATGCAATGCAGGTGCAGACGTAGAGTCTTCGCTGTGTGACGTAGGAACACATCGACTAATAGGGTCAACCTGACCTGACGTGGCGAGAATATTGTGACCACTTGTACGAATATTTCGCTTGTGTATTTGCATGTACAACATACAGACAGTCCAGCTGACAAACATGACGAGATGATGAAGTAAAATAACGAGAAGGATCTTCTGCATTTAGATCAGATGAAGTAGCGATGGATTCATGTGTTACTCCTCCCTTCCCTTCATACTGTCCTCTCCAGAAAGCTTTAGATACTTCAGTGATAATGTCAACGACGACTCCAGAGCCAGTCCAATAGTTTACCCTTTCTAATGTTTCTAAAAGCTGGTTTTGTATCTTTTTCTGGTAGCTGACGTAGATTATTTTGTACTCCTCAACAAAGTCTCCTGGAAGCAGTTTAGTACAATTAGAGGATTTTGATATATTTCCTACTGTTCCTTTTTGACCTGCTGACACTGTAGCTTCCCCTCATCTACTCTCAGTCTGCCATGTCCCTGTTCACCAGGTCATCTTCACGCTTTCATGTTTGAAGACAATTGTGGCCACTCGTCCTAAATAGCTCCTGTTGTGATCAGAAACATCTTGAACTTTCAGTAGTTCTGAAGAAAAGGCTTAACTGGGGTCAAATGACCTGATTGACCAACGTTTGAGAAAAACTGTTGCATCAAATAAACTCATTTTGATTATTATTTTTTTTCTTTTGCATACAAATTGTATAAAATGTTTTTAAATTGTCATAAACAAAATGATTATGTGGACCTGAGGCAAAAATCAAAAGATAAAAATAATCACAGAAGCAGCCTCACAGATACAAAAATAACAAATTGATTTCAGAGTTTGATTGAGGATTAATTAACTAAATTACATTTAAACTATAAATAAATAATTAGAGTTTGATAAACACCATTTACAGTTAAATGTTCCCTTTCAATTCATCAATCCTTAGCTGGGGTGTACAGAAGTACTATATTAGCTAATACTAATATACTTTATATAAATAGTTGATACAATTAATGAGTAAATATATTTATTTTTAATTTCTGTCAACCTAAACTTCATAATTTAGTGTTTCATTTTCACATTCTCATCTAAGTCGAAATATTGAGAACCACGTTTTCAATAAAATGAGAAAGTAAGTGAAATTATTGTTAGTATGAAGTACCTGGAGTAGTAGAAACAGGCTTTGCTACATGGATATTGTTTAAAATGTACATTTAAAGACTATTTATTTAGATATTTATTTATTTATGTAGTAGATTATGTAGCTCTAAAAAAGCTGTGCTGCAGCTGTTTCAAAGTGCAATACACTCGAATCACTTTAGTTGTCACCAGTTTCTGCTCAGTGTTTGTCCAGAACCCTCCGATGTTTTCATCATCTGTTTCTGTTAGCGGAGGAGTTTCCCAGTGTACAGTATCATGTTGACATGATGAAGCAGGTGTCAGTCAATGGGGGGATCACCTGCCTGGCTGGAGCTCTCTGTTATGTCCCCGGTGATGCTCCTGCTTCCATCACCTTCTCTACTAGCTGTCTTTGCTGTTCTCTAACTAGATGTCTCCACTCCACCGCCTCCCCTTGTGTTCGTCCGTGTTCCTGATGCATGAAGACTTGTGTGACTGTGTTAGTAGCATGGTCTACTGTGGTGGACGCCCATAGACACCTTTTTCACCCGGCTGATGCTCAGAGTAAGGAATGTCTGGGTCAAAACGGAAAGCTTAAGAAAACCAGGCCGCCCTGCTCGTGGATTACATTGCTGTCAAAATAAAAGCCTGAATGGAGGCGTGAACAATCCCAGGTCATCTTTTATTGTTGTACTTCTGTGTCTGTGTTCGTGTTTCCTCCCGATTTCCTCCGGCGTCCTCGTCAAAAGTCTGTGAACTTGTGATAATGAAAGTTTCTCTGCCTGACCCTTCGAAGGGATAACTTGACTGCGTGGAAACAATAACCTGTAATAGACATGTATACATTTATTCAACGTTGTTACAAATGATTAATGGAAGATTACATTTCCCTTCTTTTTTTTTCCTAACGAAATGCTGGAGATGGAAAAAAATCTATGGGGGAAAAAAAAAGAACTTGTTTCTGAGAACATGGCATGACGTGTAATAATGTGTTAATGGAACTAAATGACAGTGAACTTATTTAAATATAGTTTTATTTTCAAGGCTGAACGTGTCAGAGTTGTTCTTGCTGTCATTAGTGACATGTGGTTCTGGGTGGAAATCCTGCTGCTCTGTAGTTATGCATTAAGTAACATTAGGGGCAATACTGCAGAAATTAAAGTTAATAATAATTAAATGTCTTTTGAGACGAGAAAAAAACAAAATAAAATAAAACCGCTTGTTTTTTTTATCTTCAATAAAAACACATTTCCATTTATACTTTATATCTGTTAATTTGTTTTTATTTATTGAAAACTCAACTTTTTTTGTTCCCAGGTTGGCGCAATTTAAATTGTTACAGCAGTTCACAAAAAAAAGACTAATTATTAACACACACTATATAAAGACATACAGTACACATATTAATAAAGACTTGAAACAACAATACAATAAATGAAATTATAAATATTATTGATAATAGAAAAATAATTAAATCAAAATCATTCAATTAAATAAAAAGAACATTATTTTCAAGAATAAAGTCAAAAATACTGAAAACAATATTTAGATAAATCAAAAGTATTTATTGCCGCGGATTTACCGGAAGTGCTCATAGTCCGCATCGTCATTCCCACTGCGCATGCGCGGTGATCACGTGTAGTCCGCGGCTTGGTCTCGTTGCTAACGACCTCGGGGGTAGAAATGTGCTAACCTGCAAACATTCGCTTCCCGTAGCGAATTCATTTTTCCAAATTTTATTACTCCAAGTGGTCAGCGGCGTATTTGTTCCAGCTCGGTGTCTCTCCGCTCTGTGAGTCATCAGGAGTCGACAGCTTTGTGGAAGAAGGTAAGTTTAGCTAACGCTACACATGTCGCCATTGTTGCTGTGAGCGCGCGGCCCGCGACTGAACCAAGACCCGTCAAATAAAATATTAAACGTCCCCCACAGTTCTTAAAGTTGCCCCGTTGGGTCCTCAGCGTGTTTTATTAGCTGTTGAATATCGACCCACGTATTTGCAGGACGGTGTTTGTAAACACTGGTTATCAATGGCTGGATTCGCTGTGTCATCAGGCGCCATGTTTCTTTCCCGATAGATCGTTACTTTGGTGATGTTCACTACAGTCTATTTAGACTTCAAGATGTCGGTGATATTATTGCACCTTGGTCAAGGCTGGGCTCGCCTGGTGCCTCGTAGGCCTGGCGAATCCGTGTTTGGCGCCTTCACCATGTCCGGTATGATCGCAATAAAACGACCTCGTCTCCAGAACGTGTCGGTTTATTTGCATATGTAAAATGTAATATTTAAGTTCATTGGCTCGGTCTGAAAATGTTCATCAATGATGAATCAAAAATGTAAAGTTCGCTAAATGTCTCTTTAAATCCGCGTTTACTCGTATCACGCGTCGTATAGTAAATAATGAATACAATAATCATAACTTTAATTATGTTTCTTATTAGTAAGTAAGTAATTTTTGTTTGTAAAGGGCTTTTCCAGACCAGGTCACAAAGCGCTTAAACAATCAAAACAATATTCAATAAAGTATATACTTTAAAGATCAAGATAATACTGATAACACAACAGGAGTTCCAGAAAATCAAGGAAAAGCCTGAACAAATAAAAACGTCTTAAGATGTTTCTTGAAGGAGTCAGTAGATCCATCAAGCGCTAAGAGAGAGGAAGATCGTTCCAAAGCTTAGGAGCAACAGCCTGGACGGATTTCTCTCCTCCGGTCCTGAACTGTGTTCAGGAACCATCAGTAGATTCTGATCCACAGACCTCAGAGCCGAGCTGGGGTGTAAGGCTGGATCAGATCACTGATGTAAGGAGGAGCCTGACCATGAATAGATCTGGAAGTAAGAACCAGAATTTTAAAGTTGATCCTGAAAGAAACTGGAAGCAAGTGAAGAGTTTTAAGGATCGGAGAAATGTGAGTTCTTCTACTTGAGCGGGTCAGAATTCTCTTCAGGTGAGACTTCTTGTTAAGACATGAAAATAAACTGTTTCAGTAGTCCAGGCGAGAAGACACAAACGCATGGGTTACAAGCTCCAGATCATGTTCTGACAACATTAGCTCTCATTCAGGGTCATCTTTTTTGAAACTTCATTGTTTGATCAGGGTGTTCACTTTTAACTCAATATAATAAATAAATAATCAATAGCAGACGAAATGTTGTCGACCTATGTTGCTTCACAGTACAGTTAGCTTTACTGTAGCGCTGGCTGAATATAACAACAATATAACTATTAATAAGAAATTTTTGTCACCTTATGTCACTTCTAATATGGCTGTTAACCAAGATAAACTACTACCATCAGTTGATAGAAACCAGCTATGCCCATGAATAACAGGTCTAACCAACTTGACAAACCTTGTTTTGGTACTTCCTGTAGCAACCCTTGAATGCTATTTAAAGGGGAATAATTGGAACCCTTCTGCTCACAGCTCCATCTCTCCTCTCCCAGCAGAAAATCCAAACACAACATGTCGTATCATTCGTCCTCTCGGAGCTCGTCCCGCGTCCCAGACTGCAAGGTCTATGTGGGTGACCTGGGTAATGGTGCTGCTAAAGGAGAACTGGAGCGAGCATTCAGTTACTATGGACCTCTTAGGAGTGTTTGGGTGGCCAGGAACCCTCCTGGGTTTGCATTTGTGGAATTTGAGGATACTAGAGATGCAGAAGATGCTGTAAAGGGGATGGATGGAAAGTAAGTGCTCATCAAATTGGTATCATTAAAGAGCTGTGTTGTAAGTGATGTTTCTCTTCCAGACTTCTATGCGGTTCTCGTGTTCGCGTTGAGCTGTCAACAGGCATGTCCAGGAAAGGGCGTGGGCGTCCAAGCCGGCGCCAGTTCGACCCCACTGATCGCTGTTACCAATGTGGAGATCGAGGCCACTATGCTTACGACTGCTACCGCTTCAGCAAAAGGGGAGGCGGGCGACGGAGCAGGTGACTTTCTGGAAATTCAAAATTATGTTTTTAAATGCCATCAGCTGATAAACTTTTTTTTTTGTTACAGGTCTCGGTCCCATTCACGCTCTCGGTCTAGGTCTCGGTCCAGGTCCCGGTCCAGGTCCCGATCTCGTGGACGTCGCTACCACTCTCAATCTCGCTCTCGTTCTCGCAGCCGTAGCAGGTATGCTCATCAGTCAGGCTTGCAAACGGCTTTTAAGAGAATTAAAGTAACCGTCTTTTCTTTATTACCAGGAGCCGTCGTCGCTCACCCTCTTACTCAAGGCGCAGAAGCAGGTGAGAAGAACCCAATGCTTTAAATACAATTATCTTTTATTAGGGTTTTTTTATTATGATTATGAGGTTGAGCTATTCGATTCAACTCAAGCCTCCCTAAGACACCTATTTGTGCCGTCGACCTGCTTGGGTTGTTTTCATTGCCTACACCAGAGTTGTAACTTGCGTGTTTTTCGGCACTGCAGGTCTGGATCTCGCGGTCGATCTAAGTCTAGGACTCCTGTGAGAAGGTAGGTCTTTTATGCTTTTCCTGTTATACGTCTCCATGTTTGGGCTTTATCAGATGTGATAATATTCACAGCTTTTTGGATGAATGCTGGATATAAACGGTTCTATCCACCAGAATAATGCATAATATTCTGAATGTGCTTCAAGAAAATATACTCAAGGCAACTTGTTTTAGAATGTGTTGAGTATAGAAGGGTTCCCGCTAAAATAATCAGTTAATCAATAATCGTCAGTAAACTCAAAACTGGTAAGTATATTTTATTGATGCCTAATGGTTGAAGTTGTTTTTTGTTTTGTTAGAAACTTCAAGGTGGAATTATGTTACTGAATAAATGTAAATGTATATACACATTTGCTTTTATATTATTAAAAATATATTCCTTTACAATGATATATAAATCTAGTTTACTCATGCACATACAACTTAAAATATAATAAATAATAATAATATTATAAATAAATAGTTGTGTTCAATTTTATTGCAGGTCTTCAAAAAGGTTATTTATCTGTTAGAATTGTATTGATAATGTGACGTCTACAAGAAATGGAAATCATCTTTAATTTCCATTAATATACCCATGGTTTAAGTTTTGAATGAGGTAATATACTGTGTATATATATAAAAGGGATGGCACGGAAGTCATTCCTGCAACAAATGACTGAAGTACAAATACAGGCAGTTTTTAAACAAAATCCTTGAACCATTTTTTTTTTTAATGGGGGAAAAGTTCTTTGTTGAATCCACATATGAACTGTTTCTTTGTATCCATAAATGCATTACAGCCCTGAGGTCACCGATTGACTGGCAGCCATTGCAAGTGCGAAAATACTGAAAACATGTGAAAACTATTTTGGTCAGATCATATGACCTCCCGATAGATCAGGTAGCATCAGTTTTAGTTTGAATTCGTGAAGTTGTGCCAAGTAAGAATTTGGGTCTCGCTGTGCTTTCTAGGCTGTAAATCTGTCGTTTTCTATCAGCCGCTCCAGGTCTCGGTCTAGATCAGCACCGAAGGGACGCTCTGTGTCTCGCTCTCGCTCCCGCTCACGGTCAAAGTCTGCCAACCACAAGAGGACCAGGTACGTCTCCAGTTCAGTCGTGTGCTATTTATGAATGCTGGTCAATGCTGTGTTTTTATCTCAAGTTTCCTCTTCTACTCAAGAAGCAAGAATGTTTAGTTCTCTAGTAATGTTAGGGATTGTTAGCCACAGCTGCCACCACGCGCCTGCAACGCTGAGATGGACCTGATGACCGTTGATCTTCTCCACAAAGACGACTTCTGCTGGCTGTTAGAGATGAAAGTGTGGGTGACGGGAAGCTGGGTTGACACATTTATGTGCTTTTTCTTTCTATATTTTTAATGACCACAAATGATTTGACATGATTGATTGAAAGAAAAGCCACATGGAGGTCTCAACTCTGCAAGATTCTGCAGAAGCTTCCTCTCACCTTGTTATGATCTGAGTTTGAGCTGCAGCGAGAGGAGAATGATTCTAATGAAGTGTTGAATAAATGTTCATTTCTTCATAAACTGTAAATGCTATTCAATTGTGATTGGCCACATCTGGAGGATTCTCCACCAAATTCTTGATGACTCAAAAAGATCTTTGCAGCGGTTTTGTTTATTTTTCATATTTTCTTTAAAGCGTGTGGTGGGAGCTGAGCACTGCACTGACACTTCAGCTGATCCCAGGCCCAGGGTCTGCCAGCTGGCGGTGGTTACGTCCTGCGGGAGGGTGACTAAGCGCTGACCTGAGATCAGCCTTCGCCTGGTGTTAGACAGCAAGACTGAGGTCGACCTACCGACCAACAATCTGCCCGCAGTGAATGGGTGATCGTCCAACCGACGCACACGCTCAGACGAGATCAGACCGAGCACACACACAGTCGTTCTCCTAGAGTCGTCCAGCCTTCAGATCAACCAGAGGGCTGACCACACATCTCAGAGTGACGGCGCTTCCTTTTAAAAGCCAGAACCCCTACCTACCAGAGTTCGTCGGGCTATGACCTAGCTTCTGAAAATGAGAGCGCTGACGAGAGATCAGTCTTCAAGAACTTCACAGCACAATGTCTCTGCGAGTTGTAGTCATCCGTCCTTCGCTTCTGTGTACTTGTTGTTTCTACCAGTTCAAGGTAACAAAAACAACCCCATGACAAGCTAATGTTGATGGTTAAACAGCACAGGCTTAATGTACTCTGGAAAAGTGGGTATTTCCTAGAGCTAAGGGCTTTAACAAGCATGCTCTGTGTGAGTGCGTGAGAGAGTGGGAGTCCAGTGTGTCTGTGTGCGCGAGTGAGTACAACAATGGCTGGATGTGTTTCAGGTCTTGTGCCACATGTTGCAACATCACACCCAGTTGAACTCAACCTCAAATGTGATGTGATCTGGAAAAATAAGAATGGGAATTAAAAAAAGGTGCTGCATGGGACAATTTCATATTTCCCTCAGATCAGTGGTTGTTACACTGGGGAATTGTGTGTGTTCTTAGTAAAAACTTTTTAGATTATGTCGTCAATTTGACATGAAAATCTGAAGCTCTTAACCAGTCAGAATGACACATTGATCCAGACACGGTCTAGTCCGGGTGTGACTCGCAGGCCTCTCTTGATGAATTAATTTGTTTAAAATGGATGTAGACGTCCATTTAGAGAGTTGGACATAGACGATCCATCAGTAATAAACAACCATTTGTATTGGTAAATATTTGTTTAGCTGCTTTAAAAACGCAACATTTCTCTGGCAAAATGCTTCCTTTTTTTTTCCCTCGAGTGTTTCCTCGTCTCATTTTTCCAGATTTCTTCACGGACGAGTGTTTTTCTTTAACAGTTTTCAGCAGAATCAGTGCCTCTGAAGCACTAAATGCAACTTGTGGCTGTCAAGGCGAATCACATCTGTTCAGATTCAGTGTGTCTTTTGAGCATATTCTGTCATGACACTCTTCCTCTGCCGCCGACTGACTTGATCATGTTTCTGTTTCAGTCGCTCCCGCTCAGCATCTCCGTACCAAATCCCAAAGGTCGAAAAAGAAGACTAAGTCAAGATCCTCCCATTTTGTACCGTCTTTAAAAGACAGTGCTTCATCCTTGCAGTCTCTGCTTTTACAGCCATTTTTTTTTTTTAAGCTCCATCTCCCCCTCCCCCCACAGGCAGCAAACCTCAGTGAGAAAAGCTGATTACATTAGAAGGGACTGTTTTAACTACTGCGACGACTTCTCAGGTGCCTAATGGAAGCAGAATCCCCCGTGAGGCGGCACATTTATCTGTTGTAGTGACTTTTAACTGTTTGGATCTAAATTCAGGATTTGGACAATATTTCGATTCTTGATGCCGATTCTTTGAATCCGAGACATTTTATCTCCAAGTTAAGGTCTGCAATAAACCACCTCCGCCTGCATGTGTGACTGTTTGCATGTTTCCTTCACACTAGTTTTTAGTGGTTTCTGATTTGTGACTAAAACCTTTAGTGTGGACAGACATTCAGTGGCCCTGAGCTGGAGATTTTTCTCACTAAGTGATTATTTGTTGCTTTTTTTTTTTTTTTTTTCTTTTTTTTTGTACAGATTTTGTTTGATTTTTGAAGGGCTGCTTCATAGTTCCGTTTCTGGTTTGTGTGAGACTTTTGTTTTTAAATAAATTTGGTCAAAAATGTATTTTCGTTGTGTTTTAATTCCTAGTTGGACATATGCACACATACTTGTCTTTAATCAATGAAGGGAAATATTTTCACGCTGAAGATGAATCTACAGCAGTAAGACCTAGAGTGTCCTCTAGGGGGCGATACTGCGCCAGCTACTCGGCTCTGAGTACTCAAACATCCTATTGGCTGATGCGAGCGTCTACTAGTGATCGACCGTATTTTCCACCAATTGAAATCAACGGTGCTGTTTAGGGGCGTGGTATATCGCCTGCGTTGTCTTCACTCTCGATCTCCTCCGTCACTCCTCCATCGTTACACCCGAACAACATGGCAGCAGCAGCGGGCCGTTATTACAGCGAAGACGGCAGGGCGACTAAAAGACAGAAAACCGACGGAATGGCGACGGTATTTTGTGTTTTGTTTTCATGCATGAATTTAACACGACACTCCACGGCTTCGACAGCACTCTAGTTTCCGCACGCCGTTAATTCATTCATTTAGCGGCCATTTGTATTTATGCTTAAGCTAACCCGCTATATTACGCATTTACTATTTCTATTGAGTTTACTTTTCATGCTCATGATTCTGTTTCACCTTTTTTAGGGAGTTTCGCCTCCCATGAGCTTCGCTTTGTTTATGAACCGGCGAGATTAGCATGTTGCTAACCAAAGGCTAACACAAATGATGGGGTTTTATTGCTACATTTCTAGCCTCATATTTTCTCATTTATTTCGATTATTTCATTTTATATCAATGGCGTTTTTTGTCATTGCTTTTTATTTACGTTGTTCCTAAATGCTTTCGGATTTGATAATTGATTCTTTGTTAGCGGTCTCTTACTGAATAAAATGTACTTCATTCTTGTCGCCTATTATGAAAGGTTAAATATATTTGTATTCATTATGAATGTACTTCTCGACACCATTTTAGAAGTCCAACTACGTCCATATAAGTACATGTTGACGTTATACAACTGTGTTTTTAGTCATTTCTTTTCAGGTGCAATGTTCCATTGTTATTGAGGTCTGGGTGTCCTTTTATTAGTGAACCGTCAATTGGAATGGAAATATAAAACTCGTATTTTTATAAGAATAAAAGACCGTGGTATTCTGTCCTTTCACTTTTCATCATCAAAATGTGGAGAAATTGAGGATTGTTATAGATGGATAGAACAATCGAGAATATAAAATGTCAATAATTTTCAATATTGAAATATTTGTTGTGTCAGTAACTTAATGTATCGAATCGCAGGGCTACGAGGATCCACACAAGTATCTTCCTTCCTTGGTAGTGCACGTTCGGGGGCTGGTGGATGGAGTGACTGAGGCTGAGCTGGTAGAAGCGCTGCAAGAATTTGGTACCATCGGGTAAGAAACCGGTGATTTATTAGTTTCTTAGTCGCCTGTTTCTCCAACGCTCTCGTGTTTTCTCCAGCTTCGTGGTGTTGATGCCGAAGAAGCGCCAAGCACTGGTGGAGTACGAAGACATGAAGGGATCAGCGACTGCAGTGTCTTACGCTGCTGACAACCAGGTTTACATCACCGGTCACCCGGCCTTTATCAACTACTCCACCAGCCAGAAGATTTCCCGGCCGGGCGACTCTGATGACTCGAGGAGCGTCAACAACGTTTTATTGCTCACCATCATGAACCCGATCTATCCAATTACAACGGTAAATGAAGCCAGTTAAATCGTTGGTGCTACAGCTTTTATTTAATGTAGACACAAATACTTACTGAAGTGTAGTGTCGCTGTATTTTACTCTCACTGTGGTTCTATTGGACGTCTTATGTTTATAAAGTGGTGTGACCCGTATCTGTTCTCCTTGCAGGATGTCCTCTACACAATCAACAACAACTGTGGGCCGGTGCACAGAATCGTCATCTTCCGTAAAAATGGAGTCCAAGCGATGGTTGAATATCCTTACAGTCAGATCAGTCATCGGCTAAAAATGCTTTTTCGTGACAGGAACTTGTTTGGTGTTTGTCAACTGACAAACTAGTTTGACAAATATGTTGAGTATTCCATGATGTGTTTTTTTTTCTGGCAGAGAACCAACTATTTCCGGTTTTTGTCCTTAATTTTTCCATCACATTCGACTCTGTGCAAAGTGCCCAGCGTGCCAAAGCGTCACTCAACGGAGCAGATATTTACTCGGGTTGCTGCACACTCAAGATTGAATATGCAAAGGTACAAATATAAACGTCCTCCTTAAAATACTTAACCTGTCCTCCATTTAATACACACAACTTCCTCTCTCGTTTCTTCAGCCCACTCGTCTGAATGTGTTCAAGAATGACCAGGACACCTGGGACTACACCACACCGGCGGTGGACGCGACAGGTACCACCTCCAGCAGTTTGTTTGGCTGACACTGTGGTGTGTTTAACATGCAGACCTTCTCTCATCATGCCACTGAACAGAGGATACTTTAACTGTGATCTTGATTGAAAAAGAGCAAACTTTATTCCCTTCGTCTAGACCTTACTGTAGAGCAAATTGCAATAATGACAGCATTTAAACAGGTTCAACCTGCAGGACCTTGGTTACAGCAAATCATTTTGACCCAAAAATGACTTTTTACAGACCCCTGGGTTTGAATCTAAATGAAGATACGATAGAATAAGAAAGATTCTAGAAGTTTCTAATAACATTGTATTGCGTTGAATTTCAGGCTCTCCTTTTTTTCAATATTTTAAAATGAGTTAATTCTATTTAGAGCGCGACTGTTTCAGTTTGAACTGAAAAAGCCGTTTAGGCAGTAAGTTAATGATGTAAACTTAATTTGAAACCATAACTATGTTGACCTCAACATGTGCACCTGGTCCAGCATAAATCTATCTTTTGTTCAGCTCTTTTTAAAAGTGGCATTATGACCGAAGAGTCAATGGGGGTCTCACCCTAACACCTTTCCCAATTCCATGACAGCAACATAAACGAGCTCACTCGGGGTACACGGATCATGTGGGTCAGATAAACTGATGCTGCAGCCTCTGGTCTAGGCTCAGGTTATGGACGGTTCGAGATGGTTTCGCAGCGATTCGACAGGTTGCTGCTGTGAGAGACGGGAACGTGTCTGCACACACGTTTTTGGAGGTTTAAAAACATAAGACAAATATTTGCCTCCTCCGCGCAACCATCTTGACGCCAAACATTCAGAACTCAAGTCCGGTCTTTGCACAAAACCTGCATTTTTACAAGGTCTTCCCCTGATTTGACTGTGATAAGTGTGGTTAGTGTCAAACAACACTGACCTGCAGGTCAGTGTTTAAAAGTTGGAGTCGTAAAGGATGTTGATGACGCCTTAAGCAGTGGAGTTTGTCCCCCCTCCCCCTCTAAATACGCAGGTGAGCTGTTGACTCTTTGTCATCAGAGGAACAAAGATGGCGGCGCTAACTTCCATTAATGACGTTACACATTTTCAAAGATACAAGAGCTGGGATTAGGCAGATTATAATTTGTATTCACACTTTATAGGGGAGTTCAAGTCGTCAGTCATCAGGATGCTTAACCTTGAAGTCGATCTATGTTTCTATGGTCATTTGTGGTCACCAGACAATATTAAGTCAATATCGTCCACCTCTACGCGGGGAGATGTTTTCCAATCGCCCACCGGGTGCTCGATCTTCTCCTCTCTCGCAGCAGCACTTTTAAAGATGTTGCTGCTCAGAAACCGCTTAAGAACCAAAAGTCGGAGAAATAGAATGTTGTGATGAACATTTTCTCTGCATGGAGACCCTGAGTTGACACGTCGCCACCAACCGAAGCGTCTGCAGCGAGGACACAATCACACCATCAGACACACGGGAGCCCCGGCATCACAGCGGCGTAGACTTGCATCCACTCACTCCTCAGCTGGGCGGCCGCGGGTTCTGTGGGTCCGCTGAGTCACTCTTGGCCCGCCCACTCACCCCCTCACACACAACGCCAGGAGGAGACTGACACAAGAGGAGACACACAACCCACCAGACAGAAGACACACGCATACCAACCTGCCGCCAGGTGATGGTTCCGGGGCCACCACGAAGACACTGCTGACAACACCATCCAGAACACTCAGTCCAGCCCATGTTGTTTAAGTGTGTGTCCCTCCTCATGGACCTCCGCTTCTCTCTTGCTCTCACCTCCCCCCTGCATCCCTGACTCTCATTTCATGACCTGTTCTGATGTTCTAGTCTCTAGCTGTGTAACGCCTTCCATGTGATGCAGGTTTGACTAATGGCGGCTAAGAGGAGCCGGCCGGCCACTGTCATGTGCTCTCAAATCCGCCGCTGGCCTCTAAAAAGACTTTTCCGTAAGGGACAAACGGCACGGAGCCTCCAGCCGACCATCCCCATGAACTGTGTAGAAAGCCGGCGCGAGGCAGAAACTTGTCTCTCCAGGACAAAAGCTGGATGTGTGGGATGAGTGGAAGTGAGTGGTGGAGCTGCTGCAGCAAATGTCTTCCTCCCCTCTTTGTACGCATGCAGTAAGTAACTCCAGCGCCCCCCACTGGGAACACCACTGCACAGCACCACCACATCCCAAACGTCCAGCACCCAAACACAAGACTGACCACACACAGGCTTGTTCGCCGGCTCACACGTCCATTCCTTCTCCAAGGCCTTCCAGTGACTTGTGCGGAAACTAAAAACACATTCTTAAGTTTTCCGTTGGACCTGGACACTGTTCTGACATGTCGTCACACGCCATCTTTTAAAAACTCTTGTTGTCCCAAATATCTTCCTCTGTTCTACCTGGTCAAGGATTTCACTGTAGGAACAATGTCAGATCCCTGAAGTGTTTAAGTGTTCTTTGACAAAGCAGGAGCTCAGAACTAAACAGAACTTTAGTTTTCAAAAAATTCTCATCTTGAAGTCATGACAAAATCTAAATGACTTTTTCCGTGTCAGAGCTGTTCACGCAAGAAACTACAACAATTATATTAGCTCCGACTTCTGCAGTTTGTCCTGATGAGTTTTCAGATGCATCATGAAATTTGGATCAGATCAGCAGTGAACAGAATTTAAAGTTAGTTATACTGATTTCAACTATATTTGTGTTTTGAGTGGACACTTTATAAAAGTCTCCCTTTAGCAAAACACATTTGTTTCCAAACACACAGATGATAATCTCACAATATTGAATTTATCATCTGTGAATACACTCGTGGAGGAAATGTTTTCTTATCTCTCATCTAAGGGGGACTACAGTGTTGACGATTTTTAAAGCCATCAATGCCGTTGACTCGCTTTAGCTCCACTTAACACTGACATGTGCTTGTGGGTCCAACGCCTCTCGCTGTCGTCAGGAATCGCTCTGATCCCCCCCCCCTCTCCTCGCAGAAGACGGAGCTGCCAACACGAACAAGAGACCGAGACAGCCGGCGCTGCTGGGAGACCACCCTCCAGAGTACAGTGAGTATTGGTTTAGAAAGGCTCTTTACAAATAACCTTTCCTTACTTACTTATTAGTGTAAAAGTTATTGGAAAGACAGAAACGTGTCGCTAACCAGAGCTTGTTTGAAGGTGGTTACCACGGCTATGACGAAAGCTATGGAACTGCGCCCTACGAGAACCGACGTATGGGTCCGCCGGCGAGGGGTCGTGGCGGGAGAACGGGCTACGGGCCCAGTTACGGACCACCTCCACCCCCTCCTGGCGAGTACGGAGCCCACGCCGACTCACCCGTGGTCATGGTCTACGGGCTGGACAACAAAATGAATGCAGACCGTGTCTTCAACATCTTCTGTCTCTATGGGAACGTGGAGCGGGTCAGTACGAGCAAGAATTAACACTGCACCTTCTTCCTCGGTCGCTCTTTATTTCACTCCCTCTCAGTGAGCTCAGCACTGATGCTTTGTGTGTCGATGGATTTTATCAGGTGTTTGTTCTTAATACGTACCATGATGCAAGTTGAAATGTGCATTTCTTGTTCAGGTGAAGTTCATGAAGAGCAAGCCCGGGGCGGCCATGGTGGAGATGGGCGACTGTTATGCGGTCGACCGCGCCATCACTCATCTCAACAACAACTTCCTGTTTGGACAGAAGCTCAACGTCTGGTGAGCCATTCTGATGTTCTTGTCTCTCAACTTTTCACTCTGACAGATGTTCTTAAGAGTATGTGTTTCTAGCCCTGACGAGCGTTTGTTTCCTCCACAGCGTGTCCAAGCAGCAGGCCATCGTTCCGGGGCAGAGCTACGAGCTGGAGGACAACTCCAGCAGCTTCAAGGAATTCCGCGGCTCCAGGAATAATCGCTTCACGTCGCCGGAACAGGCAGCCAAGAACCGCATCCAGCACCCGAGCAACGTGCTACACTTCTTCAACGCTCAGCCGGACGCTACCACAGAGATCTTCTCTCAGGTCAGCAGGTCCAGCCGGACGAGTGAAGACCTGGATCCGGACGTTTCAGGAACTCCCTTTTCTCTTTCAGATCTGTGAGGAGCTCGGAGTGAAGAGCCCTGCCAATGTCAAACTGTTCACGGGAAAGAGTGAGTGAATGTTTCTCCCTTAAAGAGATAATTGTACTTACACTGTCTACGCCCTGACACCAGGTGGCGCTGCACCAAGTGACCGCAGTGCTTCAGGTCTGCTGGAGTGGGAGTCCATCAACGACGCCATGGAAGCTCTAGCCCTCATGAACCACTACCAGATGAAGAACTCAAGTGAGCCAACGTTCCTAAAAATGTCATTCGACCCATTCTCTGGTCTCTAACAGTCTTCTCTCCTGCAGCTGGTCCATATCCATACACACTCAAACTCTGCTTCTCCACCGTCCAGCACACCAACTGAGACCCGAAGAAACACCTCCACACTCGTTGTCACGTTCAGGCCTGGGAGAATCTCCCATTCTAGTTCGTTTGTCAAGTCGTTACATTTGAATTCTCCCGCTGCCTCCATCACGCAGTGAATCTTAGGGTTTTTATTTTAATTATATTTGAACTATTGCCTTTATGTTCCGACTCTGGCTGTAGCCGGAGACTTTTGTTGTAAAAAAAATAAAACAATAAAATCCACGTCTGTGTAATGAACTATCTTCATAGGAAACCATCTGTGAAACACTCTTCAGGATCTGTCTCAACATTCTTCCGATGATATGGCAACACCAAACCAGGTGGGATTAGAATTCCACCACTTTGTCTGAGTAATCACAGCAAGAGGAGGGATATTTCAGGGCAATAAAGTATATTAGCCCAACTTCCCGAAGCAAGGAGGATTAGAAGTTTGACGAACGGTCAAGCTAAACCTTCAGTGACCGCGGATTTCAACACTTCATGTGAGATTCTGACCAACAAGAATCAGATAAGAACTTTATGGCTTCCTCCAGATGCAGAGTCTGTGAAGCTGCTATTCACCACTGAAACCATTCACAGGCAAAATGTGCGTGTCTTGGATAATATTCATTGAAATGTTTATTACCTGCTTAAAGAAATATACTTGTAAGTGAATGGAGTTACGTGTAAGGTGTTTGAAGTTATCAAAATGAAGAAAGAAATCACATGAAATATATGAATATAATTAATCATTATCAAAACCTTCATTTTGCTAATCCTTATCCCAAATTTGTCATGTTTGGTGTTATTTTAATGGCCGCGCTCCGTGGGAAAAGAATCTAGAACATATTTTTAAAGCATTTTAATGTACATTTGATTTTTCTTGTGTGACGAGATGAAAAGACAACTTGAGAGGTGAGGAGGGGGTGTCAGTCTGGAAGGCCCTTTTCCCGCCAAAGAAACGTCAACCAATCATAAGGGTTTTGCACCTTTTTACGATCACTAAGTTTCAACATAAGAACTGTGTTCAACTTGGAGAAAATCGTGTTGTTTCCTCCAAAAGAAAGAGCGTACCTCTTTACATCAGGGTGTACCTCGTAACATCAGAGTTTATCACCTCCCGCATGATAAACTGGGTCTTCACCAACTGCCTTCAAGACGAACTCCGTCAAACTGAGGACCGCGCTTAAGGACCCGCTTCCAGCATCCTTCCAGACTCCGAAAAGTTTTGTGAGTTTCTTTGTAATCTCGACCAGATTGGTCCGATTATTCCAATATTCGCAGCACGTCCCCCAGACTGCGAATCTCCATCAAGAAGCAAGCAGCCCGTGAATCATCCTTACCTCCCGTAAGAAGAAAGAGTTCCTGACCTAAAGACTTTCCCTCAGCGAAGTGAACATTCCAGGCGTTCAGCGCGTTCACGTGAGGTGTCTACAACAAGGAAGCCGACACTGTGATTTATCGGAACGTTCGGTGGACCGAACGCAATAGCTTTGCCCCCTCGTCGAAAGAACTTTTGATCCCCTCGTTCCTGACCGTCTCATCCTCATCCACCCGCTTGCCACCTTCATCTGGTCCCCAGCTGCTGCCTAAACCTCAATTCAACATCTACCGTCAAGTAAGAAGCTGATCACTTCATCTTGAACAAATTGATTTGTGTCTGGGTTGTTTAATATGCGGGTAGTCTAGTAAGATTTCGTACACGATTCTTTTCCCTTTTCCGTTTTTATTCCCAGTTCCGAAACTTACCATAAAATACTCATTTTTGTCATTCATTATTCATCCCTTTTTACATAAATTTATAAAACGTCACGTCGTTGTTCGCGTCTCTATTCTGGTGTAATTAACGGTCAATTTAAGAGATGATCTTTGTTTCACGCCCCCATGTGTGAAACGGGCAGACGGACAGATGTTCAAGTAATCGCTGTTATGGCTCTAAGTCTGCTCCAAGCTTTTCTTGAAACAGTGTATCAGTCTGGAGTGAAATGTTGATTGTGAATGTGTATTCAAACGTTTAAGCTCTTAGATGAAGCTTGTAACTTATACTTTATATTTTGATTATCTTTTAGCATCAATTTAAGTATGGCGCGTACGTATAGTGTATAATAATTTCCAATCTAACAGTAAAGAATAGATAATCACGACAAAAAGTAGTAAACTTCAGTTAAATGACATTGATAAAAACTAGTGTTTCATAGTTAATTAATTAGGCCAGTTAATTAATTATTATTCACGTAAATGTAATAGTTTCCCTTGCACTATAAAACAAGGGTGGTGTCCCTTTTCTTCAGGTAAATCTTACCTAGAGGCAATTTTAAAGTTAAATCTACCAGAACTTAGATGTTCTGAAAATAAACCTTTTTATAGGGAATATAAAACTACTACATCTGTGTCGGTGCTTCTCTTGGATGGATGTTGTTGAACTGCAGCTGTTCCGGTAATAATGGATCTCAATCAGTTTGTTTGTGTGTCAAAAACTTTTGTATTTTTTGTGTCTAGAAAAAGTTAAATTACATGATGGATTAAAAATTACATTGGCCTAACCCTAGCAAAGCCACAGGATGCTAAACTTCACGTTAAAAGATAAAGAAATTGCTCTTCATTTTATACTTGCTAATAATTCACGCCATTCATCAAAAAAGTCGAAAAATTATTTCTGCACTGAGGAAAGACGGGACGAAATTAAGATAAATGCTTTTATCTTTCAAAAGTTGCCCAAAGCTCAGCTAGACAATAGAAAAGACAAAACGGACTTAATTGAAATATAATTGGAAAATAAGTCAGTGATTTATCTATTTACAAAAAATAATTCACAGACGCGTGATTTGAATTCGTTCAAAATATATATATTTGCATATTAAATAACGGCCGTAGTAATACTTATGACCACACGGTGGCGGAAGCTCGTAGTGACCTTATTGAAACGTACGAGCAGCAGCAGAAGAAGAAAGACCTTACTCGACCTGCAGGCTGAACACATTTATTTTTTCTTTTAAACTATAAGTTTAATCCCGAAGAGCTGATGCCGTTTGTTTAGGTTTGCTTGTCCAGCAGAAGAAGATGTTGTCGCTCATTTTCAGGTCAAGCGTCACCAGATGTGAGTGATTCTTTTTTATTTGATTGAAAGAATAGTAACAAGGTCGTCACTTTTTAATATAGTGTGTGTCCGACTCAAGCTCTTGTGTGTTGGTGCGTAACTGTCAGTGTGTGTCAATCGCACAGGTCTTCAGGTCCACAATGGAATCAGAGCGATGTCGACGTCCGCCTCTCCCTTCACCACTCTGGTCGTCTCTCACCCGGCGGAGTTCGTCACACACGTGGAGCTCAACCGTCCCACAAAACTCAACGCCATGAACCAAGCATTCTGGAGGTACCTGGAGATTCCCTGCGACCCTTAATCTTGTCAGATCTGTTTTTTTTTTTTGGACCAATTCAATTCTACTTTTATTTAATCTGTCAAAACAAGATCATCTACAGCTTCGTTGACACCAAATGAACACAGTTGAAATATGTTCATCAAGAGAGAAGAAACCTTAATTCATTATTTATTTTTATTAAAAAATTGTTTATGCTCAAAGATATTTGTGGAATTTGACGTGAAATGCAGGGAACATTATTTAAAACTATCTAAATATGATCTGAAAATACGAAGATTCTGAAAAGGAAGGAATATTCCATAAGTCATGCATGTGCAGAACAATGAAGGACTGCACTTCGCAACATGTCAGAAGAGCCAGAGCTCAACATCCAAAACCTCTTTCATAGAAATCACTTCTTTGAACTAGTTTTTCAAGTGACGGTATCTTCCAGAAAATGTGTGAGCATGAGTTAACATGAGTTAACACACTGGTCTGCAGTGGCCAAATGAAGAGGTCATATTTGAGGTCATGATGACAAACGTGTTCTTGTCTACCCAGCGAGATGATCGACTGCTTCAATGAGATCTCAGCAGATCCAAACTGCCGGGCGGTCGTGGTCTCGGGAGCAGGACAGGTCTTCACCTCAGGTGAGTCTCGCTGCCTCTTGACCTTCAGATGACCATCAGCGCTCTAACTAACCTGTTGCTCCAGGTCTGGACCTGATGGACATGGCGTCCGTCATCATGCAGCCGGAGGGCGACGACGTGGCCCGGATCTCCTGGAACCTCCAGAAGGTCATCAGCAGGTACCAGGAGACGTTCACGGTGCTGGAGAAGGTGAGAGTTTGACGACCACCATGGTTTTACTTCAAGTCTGTCTTGGTGTTTCATCATTAAATTTTTTGCTTTTTTTTTTCTCCGATAACCTGAACAAATATAGTTTAATATGAAAAAGTATATATATTATATTAAACTGCAGAACTATTTCATAAGGTTACGTCTCCTAATGTCATCTATACTTTGAGGTAACATCATGTGTTGTTTAGGGTCAAGAAGAGACACTAAAACTAAAAGTTTCTATCAGAGTCATAGTTGTAGATGCTGAGATTATCTGTGAAGAGTAAATTACATGAGGAAAAGTTTTGCTTCATCAGCTCTTCTCGTGTTTCTTTTAGTGTTCTAAGCCAGTGATCGTTGCCATCCATGGAGCCTGTGTGGGAGGAGGTAAAGTCCTGGTTCTTCGCTCACAAAGTTGCTCCCGACACTAAACCATAAAACAATGAGCGCCACCTATTGAGAGTGTTGCGTTGAAGCAGCTAAACAGTGAAATTCTTCAAAGCCAGACTAAAGTTCAAATCAACGTTTTGATGCATTTTAAGGTCAATTAAGTTAACAGTTGTTTGAGTCGTGGTGTTGAAGACTTGAGGTTGTTTAAAGTCATTTGTCTGGTCTTAGGCGTGGACATGATCACGGCGTGTGACGTGCGTCTGTGCACGCAGGACGCCTGGTTCCAGGTGAAGGTAAGACTCTGAATATGCAGGTCAGTAGCGGCGACACTCAGCAGACTTCCTGTCTCACAGGAAGGGGACGTGGAGCTGGCGGCGGATGTGGGGACCCTCCAGAGGCTTCCTAAAGTCATCGGCAGTCGCAGGTAAACCAGCCGCTGTCCTGCTCTGCCCACATGTGACCCGTGTCTCCTGCAGCCTGGTGAACGATATGGCGCTGACTGCCAGGAAGGTGTTCTCGGACGAGGCCCGGAGTAGCGGCCTGGTCAGGTGAGCCACTTCCTGTGCCCCTCGAGCCCAGAACTTTTCTCTTGAACGCATTTCTGCTGCAGCCGTGTGTTCCCGGACAAGGACGCCATGATGGCGGCGGCGCTGGAGATGGCGGGGCAGATGGTCGCCCGCAGTCCTGTGGGCGTGAACAACGTTTTATTTCTCACCATCATGAACCTGAAATATCCCATCACAACGGTAAATGAAGCCAGTGTGGTCGAGAGTTGAATCCTTTTGCATTAAATCGTTGGTGGTACAGCTTTTATTTAATGTAGACACAAATACTTACTGAAGTGTATTGTCGCTGTATTGTATAGTGTGTATAGTGTGACACGTCTCTGTTCTCCTTGCAGGATGTACTCTACACCATCTTCAACAACTGTGGGTGTGTGCAGAGAATCACAATCTTCCATAAAAACAAGGCGATGGTTGAATATCCTTACAGTCGGATCAGTCATCAGCTAGAAGTGCTTTTTCATGAAGAGAACTTGTTTGGTGTTTGACAAATATGTTGAGTATTCCATGATGTGTTTTTTTTTCTGGCACGGAACCAACTATTTCCGGTTTTTGTCCTTAATTTTTCCATCACATTCGACTCTGTGCAAAGTGCCCAGCGTGCCAGAGCGTCACTGAACGGAGCAGATATTTACTCGGGTTGCTGCACACTCAAGATTGAATATGCAAAGGTACAAATATAAACGTATGTAAACTCCTTAAAATACTTAACCTGTCCTCCATTTAATACACACAACTTCCTCTCGTTTCTTAAGCCCACTCGTCTGAAGGTGTTCAAGAATGACCGGGACACCTGGGACTACACCACACCGGCGGTGGACGCGACAGGTACCACCTCCAGCAGTTTGTTTGGCTGACACTGTGGTGTGTTTAACATGCGGACCTTCTCTCATCATGCCACTGAACAGAGGATACTTTAACTGGGATCTTGATTGAAAGACCAGGGGTGGGCAAACTCGGTCCTCAAGGGCCGCAGGGTGTGCAGGTTTTTGTTCCAACCGATCAAGAGGACACAGGAGTCTAAGGAGTGTAATCAGTTGATCGTCAGTCTGGTGTTGCTTGTTTTAGCTGAAACCTCATTGGTTAAAATGTACATGCTCGATCGGTTGGAATAATTGCCAAAAACAGTCGTTTTAACGACTATTTGTCCGGATATTATGCTCATATCACTAAAGATATGTCTCAAGCATCTCGGATCTATGATCGTGATGCTCTTTTCAACATCAGAGAGTCGATGGAAGATTATAACCGCGACCGTTACCAACGTCCGGTGAATATGTTTCCGGCTCCGCTTCTCATCGACTCGGACTCTGTGGAATATCGTTTGATCTCTCGAGTACCGGGCGATTTCCACAAGGGATCGAGTCGGGCTGGAGTTCAGGTCAGGATGAGACGCGCAGTCGCGATCGCTCGGAACAACTCTGATGTCATCGAACGTCATCGATGTTTGATCGACATCCCTCTCACTGTGTGTGACGACACATCAGCGCTGCCGTCTGTCCAGACCTCAACGAAAGGTGGTAAGATTTTTTCATTTCCTCTCTTTAATTCGGCTTTTACAACCGAGTTGAACTTCAGTGACAGCTGGTACCCACGTGACCGCTGTTCGCTTCAAAAGATCCCGCTCTGCGCGCCTGTCAGTGACGCGGCGTCGTCAGTGACGTCATCGGTGCTGAATGTGGGACTTCTTAATGTTCGCTCCATTACTAATAAATCCTTTATTCTTAATGATCTTTTCACAAGAGTTAATTTGGATTTATTATGTCTTTCTGAGACTTGGCAGAGAGAGGAAGAGTTTATTCATCTGAACGAACTCTGTCCAGTAGGGAGCGCTGTCCTGGGGAAGCCTCGCCTCTCTGGTCGTGGAGGAGGTCTTGCTACTGTTTTTAGGGAGAGTTGTTCTTGCAAAGTGATTCAGACACAGGAATTCACTTCTTTTGAGTCTCAGATGATCTTGGTTGGTTCTACAAGACCTTTCTATTGTGTGTCAATCTACCGCCCGCCTGGTCCTGCGGCGGTGTTCTTGAAAGACTTTAGTGACTTCTTATCTTCCATTATTCAGATGGAATCTGTTCTTATTCTTGGAGACTTTAATCTTCATGTTGATGACGTCACATCGTGTTCTGCTAAAGAACTTTTAACTTTAACTGAAGCCTTTAATTTTGAGCAACATGTTTCTGAACCCACTCATCAAAAAGGCCACATTTTAGACTTAGTTTTTACTCTTGGCCTGAACATTTCTAATGTATCTGTACATGATGTCCATCTGAGTGATCATTCTCTTGTCTTGTTCAACCTGGACTTCATCCCTGAACCTAAGCCTTTGAAAGTTAAGTCTCAGAGGCGTGTCATCTCAGCCGATACTGCAGACAGTTTTTCTGCTATGTTTGACCGTCTTTCCTTTGATGACTGTCCAGATGTGGACAGTTTGATTCACTGTTACACTGATCATTGTGTTGAAATACTGGATCAAGTGGCACCTGTTAAATCGAACTTGAAAATTCATAAAAAACGGTGCCCTTGGACAAATGAAGATCTCCTGAGTCTGAAGAGACTTTGTCGAAAGACTGAGCGTCTCTGGAAGTCTACTAAACTTGAGGTGCACAGACTTCACCTCAGGGATCTGTTGACTTCTTACAATGAGATGGTAGAAACTGCTAGATCTGATTACATCAGAAAACTGGTAGCAGCAAATAGGAAAAACCCCAAAGTTTTGTTTGACACGATTAATTCTCTCGTGTCTCCTGCTCCTCAAATCACGCCGGTCTTCTGTGAAGCTGACAGCAATGCATTGTTGAGATTTTTCATTGACAAAATTAAATTGATCAAAGAGAAAATCTCTCCCCCTTTGTTGGGAACCCCTACTGTCTCTGAGCCCATCTCCTCCTCTTGGTCATCCTTCACTGCTGTATCTTTGGGTGATATTTCGGCACTAGTGAACAAGATGAAACCCTCCTCTTGCTCAGATGACGTCCTTCCTTGTAGGCTTTTTATCAAAGTATTTGATGTAATTGGCCCCTGGGTTACCAATATGGTGAACCTCTCCCTTTCCACAGGGGTTTTTCCCAATGCATTTAAACATGCCATTGTGGAGCCTCTGCTCAAAAAACCAGGCTTAGACCCAACTGACCTCAGTAATTTCAGGCCTATTTCTAAGCTCCCTTTCTTGTCCAAGATCTTGGAGAAGGTGGTGTCCGAGCAGCTGTCTTTGTTCCTGGATCAGAGCAACATCCATGAGAAGTTTCAGTCTGGCTTCCGTAAACATCACTCTACGGAGACAGCTTTATTGAAAGTGTCCAGTGACATCATGATGTCGGCTGACTCTGGTAAATTCACTGTTCTGGTTCTCTTGGATCTGTCGTCAGCCTTTGACACAGTTGATCACCAGATCCTGCTGAGAAGACTAAGGGATGAAGTGGGACTGTCTGGGTCTGTGTTAGAATGGTTCTCATCTTACCTTTCTGGGCGCAGTTTTAGTGTATCTGCCAATCAAATGAGGTCTGAATCGGCAGATCTGTTGTGTGGAGTCCCTCAAGGTTCTGTTCTGGGTCCTTTATTGTTTTTGCTGTACTTGATTCCCCTTGGTAAAATCATTCAGAGATTTCCAGATGTTTCTTATCACATTTTTGCTGATGACATCCAGCTCTACTGCTCTTTTGACCCAACTGAGCCCCAAAGGCTGAACAGCTTAGTCAATTGTTTGCTAGAAATCAAACAATGGCTGAGTGAAAACACTTTACAGCTTAATGTGGACAAAACTGAAACTCTGGTGATTGCTCCTGATGATAAGATTCCAGGGTTGAGTCAGTACTTGGGTGACTTAGGTCAGTCTGTCAAACTGAGCCTGAGAAACCTGGGTGTTGTATTTGATAAAGACATGTCTCTTGTTCAACACTGCAGAAAACTGACCAGAAACGGTTTCCTTCAACTGAGAAAAATCTCTAAACTTAGGAAAATGTTGTCACAACATGATCTGGAGCTTGTAATCCATGCGTTTGTTTCTTCTCGTCTGGACTATTGTAACAGTTTGTTTTCATGTCTTAACAAGAAGGATCTGTCTCGTCTGCAGTTGATTCAGAACTCTGCAGCGAGAATTCTGACCCGCTCAAGTAGGAGAACTCACATTTCTCCGATCCTTAAAACTCTTCACTGGCTTCCAGTTTCTTTCAGGATCAACTTTAAAATTCTGGTTCTTACTTTCAGAGCTATTCATGGTCAGGCTCCTCCTTACATCACTGATCTGATCCAGCCTTACACCCCAGCTCGGTCTCTGAGGTCTGTGGATCAGAATCTACTGATGGTTCCACGCACACGGCTCAGGACCAGAGGAGAGAAATCTTTTCAGGCTGTTGCTCCTAGTCTTTGCTTTGGAACAATCTTCCTCTCTCTTTGCGCTTGATGGAGTCTACTGACTCCTTTAAGAAACATCTTAAGACGTTTCTATTTGTTCAGGCTTTTCCTTGAATTTCTCGAACTTGTTGTTCTCGGTGTTGTCTTGATCTTTGAAGTATGTACTGTTTTGAGTATTGTTTTGATTGTTAAAGCGCTTTGTGACCCTGGTCTCGAAAAGCGCTATATAAATAAATATTACTTACTTACTTACTTACTTAACCTGTAGGACCTTGGTTACAGCAAATCATTTTGACCCAAAAAGGACTTTTTACAGACCCCTGGGTTTGAATCTAAATGAAGATACAATAGAATAAGAAAGATTCTAGAAGTTTCTAATAACATTGTATTGCGTTGAATTTCAGGCTCTCCTTTTTTCAATATTTTAAAATGAGTTCATTCACACGACATCTTTTAAAAGCTCTTGTTGTCCCAAATATTATTTAGAGAGCGACTGTTTTAGCGACTGTTTGTTTTGTTTAGGCAGTATGTTAATGATGTAAACTTAATTTGAAACCATAACTGTGTTGACCTCAACATGTGCACCTGGTCCAGCATAAATCTATCTTTTGTTCAGCTCTTTTTAAAAGTGGCATTATGACTATTGTTGCTGTGAGAGACGGGAACGTGTCTGCACACACGTTTTTGGAGGTTTAAAAACATAAGACAAATATTTGCGTCCTCCGCGCAGCCATCTTGACGCCAAACATTCAGAAATCAAGTCCGGTCTTTGCACAAAACCTGCATTTTTAAAAGGTCTTCCCATGATTTGACTGTGATAACTTATGGTTAGTGTCAAAGAACACTGACATGCAGGTCGGTTTTCCGTTGGACCTGGACACTGTTCTGACGTGTCGTCACACGCCATCTTTTAAAAACTTTTGTTGTCCCAAACATCTTCCTCTGTTCTACCTGGTCAAGGATTTCACTGTAGGAACAATGTCAGATGTGTTTAAGTGTTCTTTGACAAAGCAGGAACTCAGAACTTAATCGGAAGAACTTTAGTTTTCAAAAAATTCTCATCTTGCATCTAGAAGTCATGGGCGACAAAACTAAATGACTTTTTCCGTGTCACAACTGTTCACGCAAGAAACTACAACAATTATATTAGCTCCGACTTCTGCAGTTTGTCCTGATGAGTTTTCAGATGCATCATGAAATTTGGATCAGATCAGCAGTGAACAGAATTTAAAGTTAGTTATACTGATTTCAACTATATTTGTGTTTTAAGTGGACACTTTATAAAAGTCTCCCTTTGGCAAAACACATTTGTGTCCAAAAACAAAGATGATAAACTCACAATATTGAGTTTATCATCTGTGAAAACACTCGTGGAGGAAATGTTTTCTTATCTCTCATCTCAAGAGGACTACAGTGTTCACGTTTTTTTAAAACCATCAATGCCGTTGACTCGCTTTAGCTCCACTTAACACTGACATGTGCTTGTGGGTCCAACGCCTCTCGCTGTCGTCAGGGATCGCTCTGATCCAGACGCGCACATATGACGAGGAAAATCTCCACCACATCCAGAGTTACAAGTCAGACAAACCTCTGACCAGTCAAAGCTAACTGACATAGAACCAGGAGTCTGTCGGCTTGTTTCACTCACACTCCATGACCTCTTCTCCCCTCCGCCCCCCCCTCTCCTCGCAGAAGACGGAGCTGCCAACACAAACAAGAGACCGAGACAGCCGGCGCTGCTGGGAGACCACCCTCCAGAGTACAGTGAGTATTGGTCTAGAAAGGCTCTTTACAAATAACCTTTCCTTACTTAATTACTTATTAGTGAAAAAGTTCTTGGGAAAGACAGAAACGGGTCGCTAACTAGAGCTTGTTTGAAGGTGGTTACCACGGCTACGACAAAAGCTATGAAACTGCGCCCTACGAGAACCGACGTATGGGTCCGCCGGCGAGGGGTCGTGGCGGGAGAACGGGCTACGGGCCCAGTTACGGACCACCTCCACCCCCTCCCGGCGAGTACGGAGCCCGCTCGGACTCACCCGTGGTTATGGTCTACGGGCTGGACAACAAAATGAATGCAGACCTTGTCTTCAACATCTTCTGTCTCTATGGGAATGTGGAGCGGGTCAGTACCAGCAAGAATTAACACTGCACCTTCTTCCTCGGTCGCTCTTTATTTCACTCTTTATTTCACTCCCTCTCATTGAGCTCAGCACTGATGCTGTGTGTCGATGGATTTTACCAGGTGTTTGTTCTTAATACGTACCATGATACAAGTTGAAATGTGCATTTCTTGTTCAGGTGAAGTTCATAAAGAGCAAGCCCGGGGCGGCCATGGTGGAGATGGGCGACTGTTATGCGGTCGACCGCGCCATCACTCATCTCAACAACAACTTCCTGTTTGGACAGAAGCTCAACGTCTGGTGAGGCAGCCTGATGTTCTTGTCTCTCAACTTTTCCCTCTGACAGATGTTCTTAAGAGTATGTGTTTCTAGCCCTGACGAGCGTTTGTTTCCTCCACAGCGTGTCCAAGCAGCAGGCCATCGTTCAAAGGCAGAGCTACGAGCTGGAGGACAACTCCAGCAGCTTCAAGGAATTCCGCGGCTCCAGGAATAATCGCTTCACGTCTCCGGAACACGCAGCCAAGACAGGCATCCAGCACCCGAGCAACGTGCTACACTTCTTCAACGCTCAGCCGGACGCCACCACAGAGATCTTCTCTCGGGTCAGCAGGTCCAGCCGGGCGAGTGAAGACCTGGATCCGGACGTTTCAGGAACTCCCTTTTCTCTTTCAGATCTGTGAGGAGCTCGGAGTGAAGAGCCCTGCCAATGTCAAACTGTTCACGGGAAAGAGTGAGTGAATGTTTCTCCCTGAGAGAGATGATCGTACTGACACTGTCTACGCCCTGACACCAGGTGGCGCCGCACCAAGTGACCGCAGTGCTTCAGGTCTGCTGGAGTGGGAGTCCATCAACGACGCCATGGAAGCTCTAGCCCTCATGAACCACTACCAGATGAAGAACTCAAGTGAGCCAACGTTCTTAAAAATGTCATTCGACCCATTCTCTGGTCTCTAACAGTCTTCTCTCCTGCAGCCGGTCCATATCCATACACGCTCAGACTCTGCTTCTCCACCGTCCAGCACACCAACTGAGACCCCGAAGAAACACCTCCACACTCTTGTCATGTTCAGGTCATGTCAACTCCCATTCTAGTCCGTTTGTCAAGTCGTTACATTTGAATTCTCCCGCTGCCTCCATCATGAAGTGAATCTTAGGGTTTTTATTTTAATTATATTTGAACAATTGCCTTTATGTTCCGACTCCGGCTGTAGCCGGAGAATTTTGTTGTAAAAAAAATAAAACCATAAAATCCACGTCTGTGTCGGCGCTTCTCTTGGATGGATGTTGTTGAACTGAAGCTGTTCCGGTAATAATGGATCTCAGTTGGTTTGTGTGTCAAAAACTTTTGTATTTTTTGTGTCTAGAGTTAAAAGTTAAATTATAAGATGGATTAAAAATTACATTACACTCATCAGACAGTTGTGCATAAGGATTACAAAGATTTTTTTTTGACATTTGTGGATTTACATTTTGGTTTCCACCTTCTAGGTAAGGTGGTGGTGAATCAGTTCTTTCAGTTACATTATTTTAATCTAACAAGTTCGAGACCTTTTCTCCCGGGGCTATTGACCTGTACAGTCGGCGGGAGAAAGTGCTCCTGATCGATCGTAAAGCTTGTATTTTGTTTGACTTGGAGCGGCGAATAAACGACCTGTGACACTCTGCATTGACCATTTTTCTCCACAAAGCAAGTATATCCCCTGAGTCATCATAATCTCAGGTTCTACGAATTGGTGCGAAGCCCTCTAACCGCTTCGCTATTGGTTAACCCCAAGTCACCACCTCGTCTCTGAGAAAGCTTAATGAACTCACCACCGAGCAGGGGGCAGTCCACTTCCTATAAAGGCGGGAAACACCCGCCGCACTTCCTCCAACTGAAAACTCAGCGAGAAGGACGGCCGATGGGCGACGAGGTTAGAGGGCTTCGCACCAATTAGTAGAACCTGAGATTATGATAGATAAGTCAGGGGTTCTACTTCATATTGGTGCTCCGCCCTCTAACCGCTTCGCTATTGGTTTAAACCCAAGGCGAAGCCTGATGGGATAAATGTACCCCCAGCTGGACACCGCTCCTGAAGCAGCATCGCTAGGGCCCCGCCGGCCCAGGATCCAAGTCTACTGGAGCCGTGGGCCTCGAGGGGGGCACAGCAGCACTCAAAACTGTATGAGCTACTGATCCCGCCGTCACGTCGAGGAGATAGGCCTTAGCAAAGGTTGACGTGGACGCCCAACAAGCAGCTGAGCAGATTTCCTCTGCTGCCACACCCCGTGAAAGAGCCACTGAGGCTGCCACACCACGGGTGGAATGTGCCCTCAGTCTGTTAGGAGCGGATCCACCCGCTGCTTGGTAGGCCCGGATAATGGCCGATCTCACCCAATGAGAAAACCTCTGGGAGAGATCGCCTAACCCCGTCGGCATCTACTGCGGCAGATGAATAGGGCATCAGAGCGCCTAAACACAGCCACCCGCAGCAATGACACCGAAGACTCCTCGACGCCAAGGAAAGACACTCAGGGCTAGTGGAGAGAGCACAAAGAAAGCTCACTCGCTCTCTTCGTGGTTGTTAGTGTCAGAAGGAGCGATACCTTGAAAGACAAGATATCCAGTGGGACTTGGTCAAGAGGCTAGAAGGTCGGGCCTGTGAGAGAGTCCAGTACAAACTGGAGATCCCAATGAGGGCTGGAAGGCCTTGCAGGAGGTCGAAGCCTGCAGGCACCCCGTAAGAAAAAGCTGAAGCACCCTCAACCCGACATGCCTCATTGCTATGGCTGATGCGAACACTCTGTGTCGCCAAAGTCCGTCCGCTATCCAGCAAAAGTTGCAGGAAAGGCAGGACAGTAGAGACCAAACAGGAGCTGGGGTCCAAGGACCTGTCTGCACACCAGCGGGAGAAAATCCCCCACTTCGAGGCATAAAGCCTGCGTGTCGACAAAGTCCCGCTCAGCTCGTCCCGTGCAGGAGCCACACTTTGAGAGGCCGGCCCAGCGCAGCGGGGGCCCAGGGGATGGCCCACGGGTCCCTGACCGCCATGCGCACCAGGGAGTCTGGCGCTACCAGTATTAACCTCAGCCCCTCCCGCCTCGTCCTCCGAACTAAGGGGAGGAGGAGCCGCAGAGGAGGGAAGGCGAACAGTGGTCCGGCCGGCCAACTCAAGTGGGCTAAGGCGTCCACGCCTAGTGGGGGCAATCCGATGCCCTGAGGGAGAACCAGAGAGGACATCTGAAGTTCTCCTTGCTGGTGAAGAGGTCTGCCACCGGGTGACCAAACCGAGACCATATCTCGGCTCTCCACTGCCTCAGACAGACCACATTCGTCGTGGACGGCCCCCACCCGACGGTCTGTCCGCTACTGTGTTCAGCTCGCCCGGTACATGCTGAGCTCGGAGAGAAAGCAAGTGACTGTCTGCCCACAGCCAAATCTTCTTTGCCACACTCAGAAGGGCTGGGGATCTGGCTCCAACTTAGCGATTTATGTACGCCACGGCGGTGGAGCTGTCGGATAGCACTAGGACGTTGGACCGTGACAGTTGGGGAGAGAGGTGAAGCAGGACGTTGTAAATTGCCTTTAGCTCTAGCCAGTTTATGTGACTGTACACTGGTCTACCCCGCTGGCGTAGGCCTGACCCGAGGTGCCTCCCCAACCTGTCAGAGAAGCGTCTGTGAACACCTGAGTGTAAAGAAGGACGCAACCCAATGGAACTCTCCGTCTGAGGTTGGCTAGAGAGTCCCACAAACTGCAAAACCTGAGCGGAAAGGCACACTTTTCGACCCTGTTCCCGCTTGAGGTCTAGCTTGAAATGACCAAACCATCTCTGAAGCTCCCTCATATGCAGCAAGCACAGCCGAACTACCGTGTAAGCTGCTGCCATGAGCCCCAGAAGGGACATAACAGTGCCTGCTGTTGTCACATGACGCCGAGCTTCCAGCAACTGTGTTGTCAGTCGGAGAATGGGCTGGATACGCACGTCCGGGAGGCGCGCGTATCCCTCCTCCATGTTCAACAATACCCCCAGGTAAACTAACTGTTGAACTGGAGTCAGAGTGCTCTTGCTGAGGTTCACCGTGAACCCCAGGGTGGCAATATGGCTCAACACCTTCTGTGTGTGAGTGTAACTTTCTGCCTCTGACCGGGCAAGGATCAACCAGTCGTCCACACACTTGGTGAAGGTCCTGGGTGCCAGAGCGTAGCCAAACGGGAGCCGAGTGTATTGAAACACACGATTCTCGAGGGCAAAAAGCAAGTACTTTCGATGTGAAAGTACGCGTCGGTGAGGTCGATAGATGTCATCCAATCTCCTGGACTAACACCTGTGAGCAGTTTCTTGACCGTCAACATGCGAAACGGGCGGGTAGCTATGATTTGTTCAAATAGCTGAGGTCGAGTTGTAAAGGAGGAAGTGTGGCGGGTGTTTCCCGCCTTTATAGGAAGTGGACTGCCCCCTGCTGGGTGGCGAGTTCATTAAGCTTTCTCAGAGACGAGGCGGTGCCTCGGGGTAAACCAATAGCGAAGCCGTTAGAGGGCGGAGCACCAATATGAAGTAGAACCCACGTCTAACCAGATCATTGCAGGACAGAAAACCATGATGACAGAGAGATTCGTTTTTTATTTCATAGTTTGGGTTATGTTTGTTTGTTCCTTTTTGTTGTTTGGATGTTTTATGTAAATAAAGTTTTATGAACAGTGTGTCTTTCAGTAATGTGATTAATATACATGTGTTGTTAACATCCAAATGAATCTTCACAGCAATTCAAAAATGAATACATCAGATGAAAACTAGTGTGGAAAGTGTCTTATATTTAAGCCTTATGTTGGTTTTATTCAGATACGAAGAATGACACTGACAAGATATTGTGTACAGTGTTCCAGTGTCTGTTTGGTAAACTGTTCAGGATTTTATACCAATAAACACTCATTTATTTTTGATTTTGAGAATACGCCAAAAACTTTTATCTTAAAAAACATTAAGGGATTCTCTTTAATGGTAAAAAATAAACAAGTGAGTGAATAGTTCATAGCAATACAATAAGTACTTGTTTATGGTAACCCTTGCTGCAGGACATAAACAACGAAAACAAACAAAAATGGAACGGGTTAAAAACATGTTATATTTTATTTAAGTCACATTACGTAGCAGATATCATTAGATCATCCATTATCTGCCAGAAGTATCTTTAAAGCGCTGTTTACTAACTACTTGTGTTCTTTTTAATTATAAATTAAATAAATGCGTGTTGAACGTTCAACTCCCCGTTTAATTACATTTAATCACGATTTTTTACCATTTGAATGTGTTACAGATTAGTTTAAAAAACATGCTCGCAAACAGGTATTTAAAAATGGCGCTGTTTAAAAAAATCACTCGTCTGAAACAACTTCCTGTCTAGATTTACGTTCCGTCTGAAATTACCGGCTGCAGAGTAATTTCACCTTCTCCCACAAAGCGAAGTATTAAGACCTGGGAACAGGAAGTGACGGCATGTTGGAGCGACCGGAACGGACTCCTGTTTTGACCGTTTTAGAATTATCTATTCACAAAAAGATAATTCACAGACGCATGATTTGAATTAGTTCAAAATATATATATTTGCATGTTAAATATTGGCCGTAGTAATACTTATGACCACACGGTGGCGGCAGCGAGCTTATTGAAACGTACGAACAGCAGCAGAAGAAGAAAGACCTCACTCGACCTGCAGGCTGAAAACATTTATTTTCTCCTTTAAACTACTATAAGTTTAACCCCGAAGAGCGGATGCAGTTTGTTTAAGTTGGTTTGTCGAGCAGAAGAATATGTTGTCGGCCATTTTCAGGTCAAGCGTCACCAGATGTGAGTGATTCTGTTTTATTTGATTGAAAGAATAGTAATAAGGTCGTCACTTTTAATATAGTGTGTCCGACTCCAGCACAGCGGTTAAGTGAGCCGCAGCCGCAACTTTAAAACACTTGCGCTGTTGTGAAGGTGTTACGGTAGTGAGAGAGAAGTCACGCGGAAGGATCTAAGAAACTATCACTGATATATTCTCAAAAATCCTCTGATATGGTGACATTAAAGTATCTTTTCTCTCAATAGATTCCAGAGACACTTCTGTTCTAGATTTGATGCGACATTTGCGTGATGAGACCAGAGTCTGCAGACATGTGTGAGACTGTTGGAAGAAAAGCTGTGGAACTATTTTCTGCTGGTCTTTTATTAATTCCCGTTTATTATTTTGTTGTCTTGCAAAATAATTAAATTACGGTTGTTTAAATAATTGAAGTACTGACTTATGACGTAATTTTTCTTAGAAAGCTGTTTGTGCACAATGTATTTTATATTTTATTATAAAAAATAACCCTTAATAGTTGACAAAGCTGACTTTTCTTTCATGTTCAGCAAGTTTTTAAGTATTAATAAACAAATAATACACTGTACTAAATTGACAATAAATCAATATTTCTACAGTAAAAATACATGAAACTGTGTTTATTCATACTTCAAAACCTGCTGAATATGAAAGTAAAGTCAGATATTTGTCAACTACATTGTGCACAAACGGCTTTCTAAGCAAATATAACGTCAAAAGTCAGTATTATTTAAACAACCGTAATTTAATTATATTGCAAGACAACAAACTAATAAACGGGAAATTATAACAGATCAGCAGAAAATAAATATTTCATATTTCCACCGCAGTCTCACACACGTCTGTAGACTCTGTTCTCATTGTAACACCTTCACAAAGGCGCAAGTTTTTCTTTTTAAGTTGCGGCTGGATGGCGGCTCACTTGACGGCTGTGACTCCAGCTCTTGTGTGTTGGTGTGTAACCGTCAGTGTGTGTCAGTCGCAGGTCTTCAGGTCCACAGTGGGATCAGAGCGATGTCGACGTCCGCCTCTCCCTTCACCACTCTGGTCGTCTCTCACCCGGCGGAGTTCGTCACACAAGTTGAGCTCAACCGTCCCAATAAACTCAACGCCATGAACCAAGCATTCTGGAGGTACCTGGAGATTCCTGTCGACCTTTAATCTTCACTTAGCAACCAAATGAAGGTCATGTTGACAAACATGTTCTTGTCTACCCAGCGAGATGATCGACTGCTTCAATGAGATCTCAGCAGATCCAAACTGCCGGGCGGTCGTGGTCTCGGGAGCAGGACGGGTCTTCACCTCAGGTGAGTCTCGCTGCCTCTTGACCTTCAGCGCTCTAACCAACCCGTTGCTCCAGGTCTGGACCTGATGGACATGGCGGCCGTCATCATGCAGCCGGAGGGCGACGACGTGGCCCGGATCTCCTGGAACCTCCGGAAGGTCATCAGCAGGTACCAGGAGACGTTCACGGTGCTGGAGAAGGTGAGAGTTTGACGACCACCATGGTTTTACTTCAAGTCTGTCTTTGTTTTTGTTTCATTCTTAAATGTTTTGCTTATTTTTTTTTTCTCCGATAACCTGAACAAATATATTAAACTGCAGTGTCAACCTCCCCCCAAAATGTTGGTTTATTTCATAAGGTTACGTCTCCTAATGTCATCTATACTTTGAGGTAACATCATGTGTTGTTTAGGGTCAAGAAGAGACACTAAGAGTTTCTATCAGAGTCATAGTTGTAGATGCTGAGATCATCTGTGAAGAGTAAACTACATGAGGAAAAGTTTTGCTTCATCAGCTCTTCTCGTGTTTCTTTTAGTGTTCTAAGCCAGTGATCGTTGCCATCCATGGAGCCTGTGTGGGAGGAGGTAAAGTCCTGGTTCTTCGCTCACAAAGTTGCTCCCGACACACAAACATGTGGCATTTGCAACCATAAAACAACCTATTGAGAGTGTTGTGTTGAAGCAGCTAAACAGTGAAATTCTTCAAAGCCAGACTAAAGTTCAAATCAACATTTTGATGCATTTTAAGGTCAATTAAGTTAACAGGTGTTTGAGTCGTGGTGTTGAAGACTTTTTTTCAAGTCATTTGTCTGGTCTTAGGCGTGGACTTGATCACGGCGTGTGACGTGCGTCTGTGCACGCAGGACGCCTGGTTCCAGGTGAAGGTAAGACTCTGAATATGCAGGTCAGTAGCGGCGACACTCAGCAGACTTCCTGTCTCACAGGAAGTGGACGTGGGGCTGGCGGCGGATGTGGGGACCCTCCAGAGGCTTCCTAAAGTCATCGGCAGTCGCAGGTAAACCAGCCGCTGTCCTGCTCTGCCCACATGTGACCCGTGTCTCCTGCAGCCTGGTGAACGAGCTGGCGCTGACCGCCAGGAAGATGTTCTCGGACGAGGCCCGGAGTAGCGGCCTGGTCAGGTGAGCCACTTCCTGTGCCCCTCGAGCCCAGAACGTTTCTCTTGAACGCATTTCTGCTGCAGCCGTGTGTTCCCGGACAAGGACGCCATGATGGCGGCGGCGCTGGAGATGGCGGGGCAGATGGCCGCCCGCAGTCCTGTGGCCGTGCAGGGAACCAAAGTTAACCTGATCTACTCGAGGGACCACAGCGTGGCCGAGGGTCTGGACTACATGGTGAGACAGAAGCGGGTCGTCTTGCTGGACCTGGTCTGACCTTATGTGTGTTGTGCAGGTGAGCTGGAACATGAGCATGCTGCAGACTCAGGACCTGATGAAGTCGGCTCAGGCCAGCCTGGAGAAGAAGGATCTGAAGGAGGTTCCCTTCTCCAAACTCTGAACGTCCAAACCTCCAGCTGCTCTAGGAGTTGATTTTGATTAACACAAATAAAGTGTTTTGTGCATAAATTAAAAACTTTATTGTTAAAAAGATAAATTAAGGTTGTGGGAGTTTGGAGCGAAGCTTGTCCAGAGTTTTCTGTGGAGGACAGAGGGGATGAGGAACGTTCAGCAGCAGCTCTGATCAACTCACCTTGTGGAACTCTTGGGCCTTCAGACGGTTCCTGGCGTTTTCCTCCTGACGACTCCGGGCAGCTTTCAGGACCTTCACCTCCTCCAGCTGCTTGTAGAGTCTGGAATAAAGAAACAGATATTTTCCACAGAAGACGACAGGCTCAGGTGAAGGACACATTTGTGTAGATTAACGTGTTAACAGACACACCAGATGGTGCTGACCTCGCTCCAAGAATGTTGACGTGATCATGTCTTTTGTAAAATAAAGAAATTTACCAATCACAACACTTGCAGACTAGATTCTTGTGGGGAGGAAAAAATAAAATGTCTAGAAGTTTGTTGTGTCTTGAGAAGGTCTTGTGGTTCCTTTGATCAACAAAAAAAAAAGACTTGATACTCAAGAGCAAAAGGAGAAGAATGCTGTCTAAATCATTGTAGAGGGCGCCAAAACTAGTTATAAAAAACAGAATATGGCTCTTGCACACCGGGCCCCAATTGTATAGGTGTGTAACAATTACAACAATAGAAATCAAAATAAGGAGCCACAATACGTGTGCTGAAAGCTAAGACAGAACCAGCCGCTGCATCAAGACTGAAACTTCTCACTGTAACACACAGATGGACAATGACTACACGAGAACACCTCTGAGAAACTAGACAGAAAAAGAGGTAGAGAACTTAATTGTTTCAGGAAGTGAGAGAGAAATATCTCTAACATCATTAGAAAACATGCAGTGATACTAAGACACAGTAAAGATGATTAGGAAACACATTCTTAGACAACATTGAAAAGAACTGACACAGAATCAAGAGGCAATAGTATGTGTTGAACTAGACTATGACAAATCAACATAAAACGTGCACAAACATCTAGGCTACACAACATGGTGACAGTTGATCCTGAAAGACTGTCTGTACCTCTGAGTGCGTCTCCGACTCTCCAACACGTCTCGTTTTCTTTGCTCGGGATTAAAAGTTTTCACTTGATCAGCAGTTGACGGTGCAGAGTCACTGCAGACGCCTGGATGGGTCAGAGGTCGACAAGTCTGCTAGACAGTCTACGTAGACGAGTGAACAAAGCTGTCAACTTCACACCTGTGCTGGTCGTGTGGAGATTCTCGGGGAAACTTTTCCTCGATTTGATCTCAGTCTTCGCTCCTGCTTTGGTCCCCGATGCAGACGTTGATCCAGACGTTGATCCAGATGCATCAGTCTTCGCTTCAGCTCTTCTGGCTCGCATGTCCTCCACCCTGCGGGTCGACCTCTGGATCAGGGCGCTACGCTTCTGCTGGTATACATCCGGCTGGTCAACGTCCCCCCACGTCACTGCAGGAGACGCAGAGCCAGAAAGTTACATCCTGATGAATAATACAAACCAGATCCACATGCTGGAGCTTGACTGTATTTCCGTGGCATTGATCGATCATTCATTTTAAAATGTCTTCCCCCCCAAAAAACAACTTTTGTATTCATTTCACTGCTCATCATGGATCAACAAACTCACCTGAGAGCTCCTGCTCTTCTTTCACTCCAGACTCCTACAAGAAAAACAAAAAAAACAAAACAGTGTCATTTCAGAATTGGAGCATAGGCGTGACGTCGCCACCTGCAGGATGTTACCGACATGCGAGACATCAGCCGATTTGTTTGCTGTGACCTCCGGCTCGTCCTCGGAAAGAGTCCCGTTGCTGTCCTGTAGCGTCGTGTCTGTCAGACTCACAAGTGTGATCTCAGACTGGTCTAGAATTCCCTTCTCCTGCGGCGCAATCTGCTGCACAACCAGGATGTAAACGTCAACATGATGTCTTTGCTGAAGACTCTGAACTCCAAGGATTCAACAAACTGCTCAGAGTAGGATTAGTCAAAAAGGGAAAAATTATCTTGTAGAAATTGTGTCTGAATAAAATAGAAACTATTGTTGTTTATATTAAAATATGGAGAAAAGAAAGAGTTACTTTCTCCAAACGTCTTAGAAAAAACTGCTCATCCGTGAAAGGAAACCAGTCGGCTGCTCATTAGGTTGTGCATGTGTACTTGACCGATAAAAATATGTTTTCTGTGATTAATTGAAGGAATTGTTGGTCGAATACTGATCACTAAAATATTCCAGATTTGCAGCTTTTTTTGTCTAATCATGTGGAACACTAGTCTCATACCATCATTTCTTGTGTTGCCATATTCAGCTCAGACTGAAGTTCCTCTGTCAGAGCGACAGAATCTCGGTGCTGCTGCATGAGCGTAGCAGTGACGTCACACTGGTCCAAGTTAGACACACTTAGCGTCATGAGCTCAACGTCATGATCCTGCTTGCTGGCTCTGAAGTGCTCAGGAGACGTCACGGATGGGTCAGTACCCTCGTGGTGGCAGGCCGACTTCTCCTGCTCCAGGGGGTTAAAGGTCATGGAGGGGTCAACCGTCTCATTGTAGGTGACCTCCGGCAGGAGAGCGAAAAATGAACCTGAACCCAAACAAGGACAAATGAATACCAGGATGGATTAAAGACGATTCTAGTCAAATTAATCATTTCTGTTTGATTATTATGGTCTGTTTAGAGTTGATGATATAAACCTGTGTCCAAGTCTGACTAGTATTATTCAATTGATGACAAATCAACAGTTTTTAGCCGATCCTGTAGAACTTGAAACATTCCTCAATTGAAAATAAACAAGATTTACGATGATTTTGAGTGAGACCTAAACATGAATTACAACTAGTGTTCCAACTCAAAAATAATTAAACTCAATAATTGCTCTACAACATGTCCTAGCTAAAACTTCAGTCATTTAAATGCTGGCTGACCTTCAGCTGTCACCTGACATTCTCGATGTTGATCTTGACTTGCAGGAGCAGGACTGAGTGACGGGGCTTCAGGGGGGATGCTGGGATGTAATGGAGCCGCCGTCGTCGTCGTTGTCTCATCAGAGACTTCTAAAAGACTGCGATCACCTGAAAACATGTTGTAGGACGTAGAATAAAAATGAAATATGAAGGACCAGACTTATTTAACCTCTAATCCAGCATGTTAAACCCCAATAGACCAAAACTCAGCGTCTGAACTGGGAGAGAAGTGGAACTATTTACTTGAAGTTTCGTTCCGACCTGAAGACTCATCAAGCTCCCACACCAGTGGCCTCATCATGCTCTCCTCGCGCATCCACGAGGTCTGCGGATCAGTCTCAGACATGGGCTGACCAGTGTGAAGGTTCTGTCCACCACTCGTCCAGAGAGAGCTCGTTTGGTTGGAGAGCCACCCCATCATGTGCCCCCGAGTCGATTCTCGGCATCTGAGAACACTGCTGCCGGGGACGGGTGGCTGGCCAATCATAGATGACTGAGCGAAGGGTTGTCCGACCAGGTGCTCAAAGTGTGACTGCTGATGATCCACAGGTACGAAGGATGACAAGTCTAACTGGCCAACCAGCAGCTTGAAAGAGTCCTGCCCCAGCTCAGCACCACCTGACGCTTCCCCTGAGGCGGAAAGATGTTCTGGGATTGGAATATCGGTCAGATCCTGTAATAAAAAAAACAATCGTTACTGTCTGAGCAATTATCTATTTAAAGTTATTTTAAACAGTTTTTTTTTAAGTATGTTCTTCACCATTGAATATTTTTTTATTTCGGATAGTTTTTTACTTTCTGCTGAAAACCGGAATTTCCCCCCCGAGGGACTAATTAAAGATTACATAATATCCATTCCTTTTGAATGACAAGCAAATATTTATATCCTTATACAAAGTTTTGACTGAGCAAAAAAAACAAACTAACCGAGCTGCTTGTCAGAGACTTTGAAGAAGCAGGTTGATCAGACAAACTAGAATCTTCAACATCAGCTGGCCTTGGAGTCAACGCAACAAAGGAATTCTGGGAAACTGAAGGTCCTGGATCCTCCATCGTGGAGCTTTCAGGGTCTGAAGATGAGAAGATGTTACAGCAGAGAACTTAATTAATTGATGATTCAATCTATTTAGGCTAGTTATGCAAGTGTAACCTTACTTAGGTTGATTAAATACTGCACATATTTTAGCCTCGTTTATTATTGCAGGTTAAAAAGCTTGTTAAACAAAGTATGTCAGAATAATATGGAAGTACATAAATGCCACCAGAATATTGAATGATGAAATAATTTCAAATATTCAGTAATTTTTATATTTTAATTTAAATTATTCAATATTTGTTTTATTTTAAATTATTCAATATTTTTTAATTTGTAGTGTTTTTCATCAACTTTCTGCACTATTACTTCTGTGCACTATTAAAAAAACAAAACAACAAACATTTTATCTTATTGGTTGGATCTTAATATGGATAAAAACTTAAGTTCCAACAATGTCATTAAATGTGCAACTCACTGATTTGAAGGTCTGCAGCAGGATCTTTTGAGATGCTGACACCAGGAGATGAGTTGGAGGAGACTGAGTGAGATGATCTCAATGCAGACTAAAAACAAACATAATGATACAAAGTTTAATACAAAAACTCACACCACACTTCCTCTTCTGTGGAGCATTCTGAGCTCAGTTCAAGTGTAGAAACCCTCATTACGTGTTTTTACTTAACACATCAGGTTTAAACCATTTTACATCACAGCCAACATTAAGGGACAATCACATCATTATCACACAAACAGACACACAAACATTCTTACACTCTTGCACGCACACACGCTGAGCTCAGTTCAAGTGTAGAAACCTTCATCGAGTTTGTTAAAAACCCTCCAGGTTTGTGTAGATTTTCATCATTGCTCAATTAACAGATACAAAGCACGCACACGTTCATGCAGACAAACACACACGCACAGACCGACGGACGGAGACTGAGCAACATTCTCAATTCCAGATGGGATAATCGTGCAAGATCTTCTGGCAACAGCAAGCATGTCAAACACCATCAGACCAGCACCATGAGGGTTGATAACAAAAAAAAACTAACCGAGCTGCTTATCAGAGACTTTGAAGAAGCAGGTTGATCAGACAAAATAGAATCTTCAACATCAGCTGGCCTTGGAGTCAACGCAACAAAGGAATTCTGGGAAACTGAAGGTCCTGGATCCTCCATCGTAGAGCCTTCAGGGTCTGAAGATGAGAAGACGTTACAGCCGAGAACTTAATTAATTGATGATTCAATCTATTTAGGCTAGTTATTTAAGTGTAAACGTACTTAGGTTGATTAAATACTGCACATATTTTAGCCTTTATTACTGCAGCTTAAAAAGCTTGTTAAACAAAGTATGTCAGAATAATATGGAAGTAAATAAATGCCACCAGAATATTAAATGATGAAATAATTTCAAATATTCAGTAATCGTTATATTTTAAATAATTCAATATTTGTTTTATTTTAAATTATTCAATATTTTTTAATTTGTAGCGTTTTAAATTCATTCAATATATATAAAAAAAACACCAGACAAAACCAAACGAGTACCGAGTTACTGGATGATAATCGCATAAACGATCAGGTGCACTTTTATTTTTGTTCAACTTCCTCTCAAGAGGTTTCAAACAAGATCTTCTCTGTTAATAAAGTATCTGTGTGAATGTATGTCAAATATAAACATTTACACTCGTCACTCCTTAACAACAACAGTGTGATGTCAAAAAATATTTAAAAAGAACGATTATAAACTATTAATACAGTCTCAATTGATGTTTTCATTTAATTTCTTTCCGTTACCGTTATGCTGAATATAAAAGGCTTCAAATTGAAAAATTTAATATTGAATTTAAAACGCTACAAATTTAAACATATTGGATAATTGAAATTAAAATATAACAAATATTGAATAATTGAAATTAAAATACAACAAATACTGAATAATTGAAATAAATTCAACCATTCAATATTCTGATGGCATTGATTTACTTCCATAGAATAACTGCATTTGTAAAAAAAACAAAAAAAAAACATTATCGATACCTTTTATTATATTGAAATGTGAGCAGGAGTCATACATTTATTTCAATGTTACAAAACAACTTTGTGGTATGTACATTACCGGTGAGTCTTCCTGCAGAGCTCAGGGAAACATCCAGCTCTCTGGTGTATCTGTCGATGATCCTCTGGATGCTGTTTTCACTGAACATGGACTCAACTGACGGAGCGGAACTTCTGGCAGAAGGACTGTTGTCGGTACAGGGGCTGTGATTGAACGAAGAGACTGAATCTGGCCCGAGTCTGCTGACCTGCTCCTGCTGAGACGTCGCTTCGTCTGTGAGAATGACATTAGACAGAAGTTCAGAAGTTGACTCACAATAACAAAGAGCAACAACAAACAATTGGGATGAACCCAGAACAACTGGACTGATTCACAATAGTTAATCAAAACAAAAATCATTTTTATTTTAAATTTAATAAAACAAAGATAATGTGTAAGGTTTCAGAACATACATTATTTACCATGAACTGGTTGTCAGAGTTGTTTACTTTTTTATTTATGGCATTACATTTTGGTTGCACCTAAGAATCGACAAAATTATTTATTTATATTTTCCCAATTTATTCATTGTTCTGTGCACTTATTAAACATATTACTAACTTTCTGCACTATTAAAAAAACAAAAACAAACATTTTATCTTATTGGTTGGATCTTAATATGGATAAAAACTTAAGTTCCAACAATGTCATTAAATGCACAACTCACTGATTTGAAGGTCTGCAGCAGGATCTTTTGAGATGCTGACACCAGGAGATGAGTTGGAGGAGACTGAGTGAGATGATCTCAATGCAGACTAAGAACAAACATATCGATACAAAGTTTAATACAAAAACTGACGACACACCACACTTCCTCTTCTGTGGAGCATTCTGAGCTCAGTTCAAGTGTAGAAACCCTCATTACGTGTTTTTACTTAACACATCAGGTTTAAACCATTTTACATCACAGCCAACATTAAGGGACAATCACATCATTACAACACAAACAGACACACAAACATTCTTACACTCTTGCACGCACACACGCTGAGCTCAGTTCAAGTGTAGAAACCTTCATCGAGTTTGTTAAAAACCCTCCAGGTTTGTGTAGATTTTCATCATTGCTCAATTAACAGATACAAAGCACGCACACGTTCATGCAGACAAACACACACGCACAGACCGACGGACGGAGACAAACAAACACAAAAGCTTCTCAAGCATCTTCAAAGGCTCGGGCAGAAACTGCCAGAACACTCAGATTTGGCTAAATTCTCATCAGTGATCCACAAATGTGGACCTCAGAGGGAGAAACTGTCACACATTTCAGAACCTCAAAGATTCAAACCATCTAAAACAACTCACTCACCCTGACCCCCTCTGTATATTCAAAGTAGCATAATGGATCAACTGTACCGTGTTGCAAAGGCTCTCTGCTAGTCTTGTGACCTCGGTGGGTGACCTGACCGTCGTTACTGCAGGTCCAGAGTAGTCGGCTCCTCGTCCAGAGTCAGAGGACGGCGTCAACATTGTCCTTTCTGGAAACGCAAAGATGTGTCACAGATCATCACTCTTCTCTCTGTACTTTGTTTCATCCGTCACATACCAGAATCCGAAAGTTCTAGAGGCGTTCCTACTCCCATGAGCAAACGGTCTCTCCACGTTAACTCATCAGAGGTGCTCCCATGATGCCGTTGGCCAGACTCAGTAGTGATCTGGAGGAACCTATCTGAGGAGTGTGACGAACTCCATTCCTCAAGCCAGCGAGCAGCTTGAGACGTCTCAGCCTCCTCTTGATCTGATGGGGGTAAACATGCGTCTCAAACACGTACACAAAAGACAAACTGCAGTCGTCACTGACCTGCAAACTGGCTGATGTTGACCGGCGAGTCCACTTCTTGAATTGCACTGAGCTCGTGCCGTTTCATTTTGTCCAGTCTTACGCGGGTCACTGGAGGTTTGACTACATGGGTTCGAGCTCCAGGGGAGACTGGCATAAAGAAAACATGGTTATTTTGTTGCTGTTAGAACACTCGTTTTACACATGGCCAAACTTGAAGAGGTGTTGCCAGGTTGGAAATATTTCAGCTGAATTGGGCTTTATTAAACAACTTTTTAGTAAAATATTGTCTCTGTTGGGCATTTAATGTGATTGTAAGTTGGATCTTGCAACCACTTTCCAAGCACTCCTCCTGAGATGCTCTTATTTGAGCTGTGAACTTTGAGAACCTACAAAATGTTTTTCCTAAATCTCTACTGTGACAGAAGTTTTAAAAGAATCCTTGTCTCTTAAAACGGCCAAAATTCCCACTACATTAGTTTTGCTAAATATCTGGCCATGTGTAAACGTGACAAAGTTAAGAACAGAATCAACTGCACTTGGATGCAAACATTAGACACACAGATTTTCTCACCACTGGTTGACGGATTCTCCTGGTGGATCACTTCCTTCTGCTCGCCTTCCTTAGCCAAATGTGACAGAATTCCTCCTTCTGATTCATCGATGACCTTGAGAAGCGAGCCGAGTATCTTCAGACGAGCTTGACGGACAGAGTCTAAAGCACCCCCTGTGACCTCTGCGGTGAGCTGTGGGCGATGATCCAAGTTGTGTATGCTTCCAAACGTCTGCCCCGTCACCATTTGGGTTTCCTCATCTTGGGCGATTCCTTCACTAAGGGCTGGCACTGGACCCTTCCCTTTCTCTTGTTGCTCTCGGTCAGCCCGTCCCTCTTCCTGCTGCCTCCGAGCCTCCATCCCCTCCAGACTTCTCTGCTCCATCAGTCTACGGACCTTTTGCAGTTCTTGACTCTGCCTCTCCATGTCTTCCTTCCTCTCTTGTAGGAGCCTCTGGGCCTCTTCAAGTTTCAGTCTCAGCTGAATTTCTTCCTCTCGCTGCTCCAGCACTCTGCGAGTCTCCTGAACTACCAACTCCTGCCTCTCCATCTCCAGCTGTCTCTGCCGGACCTGAACCTTGTTCCTTTGCCCGTCTTCCAGCAGTTTCTGGGCCTCCTGAGCTTCTTGTTGACGCTCCATGACTTCTAGCCTCTGGAGTAACAGTGCCTCCTGGAATCCTCTTAGTTGCTCCTCATCCTGTTGCCTCATTGCTTGCTGGACTTCTTGAAGATGTTGAGCCTTTCTTTCCTCCAGCTGCCTTTGGGCGTTCTCTTCTAACCTCCTCTGAGCAAGGATTCTCTTGGCCTCTTCCTCCAGCTCTCTCTGTCTCCAAAGCTTCTGAAGTTCTCGTCGCTGAATCTCCATCTCCTGCTGTGTCTGCTGCAACAGTTTTTCAGCTCTTTGGAGTTTACGTTTCAGACTGTTCTCTTCAATTTGCTTTATATCCTGTGGTACTTCATCCCTTGCTGCATATTTAGTTTCATGACCTGAATGTGCAAGAAGCTGACGTGAAGAATTAATTCCACCGTTCTTTGTTGCTGTAAGATGCTGTTGAACCTTCTGGAGGGCATCAAGAGACAACTGGTCAGAGCCATGGTGAGCTACTGTCCGGTTCCTCGCCGCTTCAGCAGGAACGGGAAGTGAGGAGTCAAACATGTGGAGAGCTGAAACCCTAGAATCCCTCGTGGGAACATTTGCAGAAAATGCAGGTCCAGGGTGGACATGTGATTGTGTGGCAGAAGAAGCATGATGAGATGTTGGCTGATGAAGTACTAAACTTGGTGACAGATATGGATGTATATTGAGCTCTTCAGCTCCTTCTCTGCAGGGAACATGCAGAGATGTTGAATGTTCGGTACAGAGATGTGACCTGGAGGTCACATGTGACCGAGTCGTACCGGCGGGGGCAGCAGACATGCTGTAGCGGATCTGAAGTGCTCGCTGATAGTCCCTCAGACGTTGTCGAGCCGCTTGCACAGACATCTGGTGAACTCTACAACCAAAAATCAATTTAATCATTCTGACCTTAAAAACATCTAGTTTTAAATACGTTTATGCTCTGAGCGGACTTGAAAAGACTCCTTAATTGTCCCCAAGATCCCTAAGACACTAAGATTAGGTGAAAGAATGTTCACCTGTCCTGCTCCAGCAACCTCATCTGGTATTGTCTGACTGTCCTGGTGTGATCATCTTCACTGGTACATGGAACAATCTGTATTTCAACAATACAAGTTGGTGAAATTAATTGTTTAATTGTCTGACATGAGAAAAAAAAAAAAAAAAAAAAAAAAAAAAATCAGTGAACATGAATCACATGAAATTCAACTGTTTTTTGTACCCTTTTCAAAGAAAAGTTAGATTTTTTTTTTTTTAATCACCAAGTCTTTGGTAAATAACAGTTTTAATGTGAAAAGACAAAAATGCTGGCAAATCTGGTCCATGTTTTGTTTGTTGTGGATATATGTAGATAAAAGGTTTAAAGGCATTCAAGTTATTAAATTAATTCCATTTTTACTCCACAGATGGTCCAGTATTAAGGGCGAGAGTTCATTGAATCAGTTAAATTTGCAAAAGACCAAACTTGTCAAGTTCTACCTCTGGTGTCCTGGTTGATTCCTGGTCTTCGGCAACTGGCTCGGGACCATCAGCAGGAGCTTCCTGGCTCACGGCAGTCTTCAAGGAGTCTCTCTCCTGCTGAGCTTCCACCAGCATCTGCTCTAGTTGTGTCTTCTGCTCCTCCAGCTCCTGCAGCAAAAGCACCTGCTGCTGCTTCTCCAACTCCAGCAACTATGAGAGTTTAGGTCAGATTTAAATGACTTACTGACCCTCGATCAATCTGACGGGAAACCTCAAAATATTAAACACTGCTTAACTTTGTCTAAATGTAGATAAATCTATGGTCTTTATATTCATTAAAAAGAAGAGTGAAAATAAATTTAAAAAATAAAAGACGCACCCCCTTTCCCCTTTCGCTGTGAGAGTCAGAAACTGATTCAGGAATTCTTTCATCAGCCAAAGAGGATTCTCCATCCTCCTCCGTCAGAGCTGAAGTAGAGAGCAAACGAAATAATACAATATTAGTCTCCTTTTTTTAAACGTGCACAATATTTCTGGTCACTTATAATAGAAAACAAACGATACGATTTAATTTTGTTATTCCGACACCCTTGTATCAGCAGGATCTTCTCATGTACTCACATGGGGGGAGTGCAAGAGGTCCTCTCTCCTCGTTGCTCAACAAGCCGGACTCTATGCTTGTGTCCTTCTCTGGGATCTGATCAGCTGGTAACTCGTCCACAGGGATCAAACTACTTTGGCTGGTGCACTGGATTGGCTGGTTGGTCTGGTCCCTTATTCGGTCCAGGAGTTTTCTCAGCACTTGTCTGTGAGTCGCTCTAGAGGGATCAACTGCAGAACCACAACATTCACCTTCTCAGCCCACACTCATTTCTACAAGGGAACTTTTTTTTCCATCCATGAAGCAGATTTCAGTTTGATCAAAACTTCACTGTGAGAGTCACTGATAATGTTTAGTCACCCTCAACTTCAAGTTACCTTGTGACGTCGTTTCTGAATCTTCCCTCGGTGCCTCCGGCGCCACGTTCACCTCGTACACTGTGACAATGTCATCATGCGTGATGTCTAGCCCATTGTCTGCCAATCCAGGTGACGGTAGAAGAGGTGGAAGCGGCTCAGGTAGCAGCTGAAGCACCATGTCATCTTCAACTCCTTGAACAGGGCAGATTAATTTTCACATAAAAACTCAAACAGTTGAACACAATCACAGTCATATTTTTAATGGATTTCTAATTTACTTCCTACAATCCATCTTAGATCAGCTAATGTACCAACAAAAAAAATTAACTTGAAACTTTTTTTTAACATCCACAACATTTCAAACAGCTTTTTAAACTTTTCTCTGCCATTCTTACTTCTCTCTTTCTTGTACATGTCTTCAAAGGCGAACTCGAGCTGCATCTGGAAGTCCTCTTCCTTTTCTTGCCTCTCATAGAGCGGCTGGATGATGTGAGGAGGCATCAGTGAAACCTGCTGTCTCCTCCTCAACATGTCTGTCTGCTGCAGGTGCTCCAGTTCAACGAGAAGTCGCTCTCTGTCCTGCAGCGTCAAATAAAAAAATCATAAGCCAAGGAGCCTTCCTAAATCTGGCGAGGCAGTAATAGGAGACTGTTCTTCCATTTTAAACTCAGATCAACAGTATATAAATTTAGGAACATTAATACCTGAATGTCTTTCTCCTTCTTTAAAGCCTGTTGCCCTCTGAATCGAGCAGTCTCCATCTGCTCCTCTCTCTTCTTCTCTTCCTCCACTTCCAGATTCTCCAGCCTTCTCGCCTCCTGCTTTGCCATTTCTTGTGCATTTGGCTGAAATAAGACATTTATTTAGCACCAAGCAGACCTTGACCCAGTATTAAACAATGAATAGTTCTTGCCTGGTCAGAGTCTTCTCTGTCCACTTTAGTGGTGGACATGTGGAAATAAGTGTTGCCATACACGCCTACACCATATCTTCGTCTCACTGGCGGCCTCTTTGAAACAATGCTCTGAGAAAAAGACAATGATATTAAACAATAAAAATATTAAATACTTACACTTACTGTACACATCTGTATCTTATGTAAAAGAAATACAAGTTATGACTCACCTGAACAACATTTGGGGGTGGAGGAGGTAGACTGGACACTCTGGCAGCTCTTTCCTTTTCAGCCTGCAGGGCTTTGATCTTGGCATTGATGGTCCTGTCAAAGAATTTAAAAATAAATTAACCACCATGACTCATGTTCTAAAAATTAAATGGAAATTATGTATAAACATGTGTTCTTGGAGTCAACACCGATGTCCAGAAATGTCTAGTTTCTCCCTTATATTATCAACTGAAAGCAAGAAATTTAAATTGAACAGATTTAATTTCTCTATACATAGCTTATGTTGATGAGCATATTCACTCAATTCCAGGTTCAAATAAGTATCGCCAAATAACTGTCTGTTGTCATTGCCAGTGTGTGTGACGTGTTAGAAAAAGGAAACACAATGACACTCACCTTCTTTGATTCTCGTTGTCTTTCAGTTTTTGAGTCTGGAGCTCTCGCAGAGCTTCTCTGAAACGCTGTTCAGCTTTGGCCTGATTCTCCTCCTCTCTTTGTGCAATGGCTTCCCAGTCGGGCTCCTGATGCAGATAATTAAATAATTTAAAAGGGTGGTCACTGAGGTAATAACCCTAATATAGCAGAAGGGACATATTTAAACGTAGGATCCGAATCTCACATTTTCTTTGGCGCTCCTGTGTCCCTGGCCTACCAGACTGAGACTCTCATGATACATGTTCTGCAGCGTGATGAGTTTCTCCCTCTGCTGTTGTTCCCAGTCCTTCCGCAGTTTTTCCTCCAGCAGCCCAAGTTCACGCTGACGCTTCCGCTCCACATTCTGCCTGATCTGGTGGGCAATGAAGCGCTGCTGTTCTCGCACCTGAGCAAACACATTTGTTTAAGATAGACTATATAATGTTATTCAAAAGTCAAGTAATGTTTTAGATCCATATTTTTTAGTTATACAACATAACTTGTTTTTTTAAATAAAATTGAAAAGAGTTTGATAAATACAAAAACAAACAATACAGTGTAACGTTTAATGTGGGGTTAATTTTTAGCAATCAAAAACATCTGCGTTTCTATATGAGGAACACTCTTAAACATGATATAACTAAGACATACCTGCTGTATTCGTAGTTTTCTTCTTCTCTCTTGTTCATCTCGAACGAGTTGAGCTTCCTCGTTTGGGCTTAATCTTAGTTTGTACACTTTTCTCTGCATTGTCTCTCAAAACAGCGACAGCCGGAAGTCTGCCATCTTACCCTCGTCGGAAATGTTCAGGACCATCGTTAACATGTTAACTTTGGGGTTAACCGTGGTATGTAGTCAACGTGAACAAACAAATCGAACCTTCGGTTTGTATCTACAGTAGCCATCGTCGACCAGGAAAGACGGAACAGTATTGTTCGACGTCACTTCCTGTGTGTTAAAAAGCCCGCCATGCCCGCCGGTCCGTCACTGATAAAGTTCCCCGTTTTCTAGTCACACCTCTTTTTTCTTTGTATTTTTATTTTTATTTTTATATATATTTTTTTTGTTGCAAAAAATCAACTTTAACCGACAGAAATAACACACAAATATAATAATCCCCCATCGCGTTCCCAAATTCAATGAGTTCATATGCACCAAAAAGTAATTTCCAACGAAAGAAATTAGTTAATAAAAATATATGGAAACAAGAAAAATAAATAGATAGCGCACTCACACTGTACAGTACAAAATACTATAAAGTTTATAGCATAAACCAAGCTTTAGGTTTTAGTATTAAAAGTCATCGCTAGAGGCCAGTGTTTCCACTCGTTGTTGGAGGTCAAGCACAACAGTCCGCCAGGGGGCGATAGTGAACTTTTGTATAAACCATAGAATGAGACATTGACCGCGACAGGGGAGAATAAACCGTCATATATCACACATTTACAACCATATTTTGTTTCTGGATCATAATAGAGGTAGGTAAGAAGTGTCTTCCTCAAAATGTGTTAAGAAGTCACTTTTAATTGCGTTTTTGTCTTTTGTTATTAGCATCGTGCTAACGTTAGCAGTGATGTTTCACCATGGATGTTAACAAAATATATATATACAAAAAAACGAGAAATTCATTTTTTTTACCATCGTCGATTCCGGATGTCGTGGTCAATAATACAAATACGCGGGTTTTCTTAGGAACACACAACTGTGAACCTGGACGTTTCTGGTCCTCAGAGATGAGTTAACTGTAGTTTCTGAAAGTGTTTATTGAAAATGCAGCCATGACTGTTGGTTGTTTAAATGTGTCATGCATTCTTATCCAACCATTCTCTGGTTTATCTTCCTTCCAGCCATCATGTCTGGTGGTCCCCCGGTGAACGTCAGCATCGAGTCCTTCTGTGAGAAGCAGGTTCAGGAGGTTGCTCTGGATGGGACAGAAACCTATGTCCCCCCTCTGTCTATGTCCCAGAATCTGTCCAAGTTGGCTCAGAGAATAGACTTCAGCCAGGGATCTGACTCGGAGGAGGATGGAGTGGAGCGTGAACCTAGAGAGCAGAGAGAGTGGGGGAAGCAGGAGCCGGAGGAGGAGGAAGGTGAATTTAGTTTCATGGCGTCAGAACAGGCTTGTAAAACAAGTTCTGACCTAAATGTAATCCTGGCGCTGCAGGCACGGTTAAGTTCCAGCCCTCGCTCTGGCCCTGGGACTCGGTGCGGAACAACTTGCGGAGCGCTCTGACGGAGATGTGCGTTCTGCACGACGTGCTCAGTGTGGTGAAGGAGAAGAAGTACATGGCCCTGGATCCCGTTTCCCAGGACCCCAATGCTGGGAAGGTAAACAATCATGATCTAAATCTCCTGAATCAAGCTCCTTGTTGCTGCATTTAATGCACAACCAGACAAAACCTTTCTTTTTTTCTAAAGCTGACTCTGATCAGCTGACATCAATTGTAAAAAAGAAATTGTCTTTTAATTGCAAGAATATTAATGGGGAAGTTCGGTCGCAAAACGAGAGCAAAATTGTTACGCCAGCAATAGATTGTCAAAAAACATTTCCAAACTATAAATGTCATGTCATATACACACTTTTAGAGAAGTGGTAATTGTGTTGTTAATGTTTATTGTTGAACACATGAACTGACCGACCCAACCCCTCCTCAGACGCCGCAGGTCTTCCAGCTCATCAGTAAGAAGAAGTCTCTTGGCACGGCCGGGCAGCTGCTGCTGAAGGGAGCCGAGAGACTCAGCAAGTCAGTGGCGGAGAACATGGAGAACAGGAGGCAGCGAGACTTTAACTCGGAACTGCTGCGTCTGCGCTCGCAGTGGAAGCTGCGCAAAGTCGGCGACAAGATCTTGGGAGATCTCAGCTACCGGAGTGCTGGTTCTCTGTTTCCCCACCACGGAACATTCGAGGTGATCAAGAACACCGACATAGACCTGGACAAGAAGATACCGGAAGACTATTGCCCGCTGGACGTTATGATTCCGGGTGACCTGGAGGGGTCTGCGTACATCAAGGTGAGGAAAGAAAAAACTGTTTTTGATTGACGTGATTGTTCATTCTTACTTTATGAACTCTGTGTTTTTGTTTTCCTTGATAAGAAGCGGTTTGAGCAGCAGTGTGATGTAACTGAGTGTTATAGAGGGAATAATCTGTAATTAAGATTTTCCCAGTGCATTTGTGTCAATCTCAAGGCCGGGGACAGATTTTTTAAAAGTTGTTTATTTGGCCTTCGACAGGTTTAAGTACAAATGGTTGGATAGACATTGTGCACAAGACACATCTTTGCTGTTATTTTCACCAGTGTAGTAGTTCCTCTATGTTGATGTGAATCGATCCCTTTAGTGTCGTTGACTAAAAAGAGACGAGAACATTTCCTCAAAGTATTAGTACTTGTTATTCATCAGGTGAGTCTTATTGTCATCCAGGTCTCCATACAGAAACAAGCTCCAGACATCGGAGACTTGGGCACAGTCAACCTGTTCCGCAGACCCTCCAAAACTAAATCGGGTGTGTAGCTATAAACATGGTGGACCTGACTGCCAACAGACCTCTCCATGTCTCACTGTCCACCTTCTCTGCCTGCCTGCAGGAACGCAGCAGTGGCACCTGAAGCTGGAGGCGGCTCAGAATGTGCTGCTCTGCAAGGAGATCTTTGCTCAGTTGTCCAGAGAGGCGGTTCAGATCAAGTCCCAGATTCCTCACATTGTGGTGAAGAACCAGATCATCTCACAGCCGTTCCCAGGGCTGCAGTTGTCCATCTCGCTGTGTCACTCCGCCGGAGAGAAGAAGGTCAGCCGAGCGTCTCCAGAGAAACCAAAGCCTGACGACCACCTCTATGTTCTAGAACACAACTTGCATCAGATGATGAGGGAGGTGAGCCACTGGTCCTCTCTGTCAATCTGCTGTATTCAGTCCTAACACGTCCAAATTTTTCAGTTCCACAAGCAGCAGCTGAGCACAGTGTTGATGCCACATCCGTCCACGGCGCCCTTCGGACACAAGCGGATGCGCTTGGCCGGCCCGATGGCGTACAGCAAGAGTGATATCTCTGGGCTGCAGCAGAATGAGGGCTTGCTGGAGAAGATCATCAAGCAGGCCAAACACATCTTTCTCCGCAGCAGGTGAGAAGACTGTCAAGGAGGAGGTGACACAGACAACATGTTGGCTCTCTTCTTCCAGGACGGCGCGGACCATCGACAGTCTGGCCAGTCGCATCGAAGACCCTCAGATCCAGGCCCACTGGTCCAACATCAACTATGTGTACGAGTCCAGTGTCAAGGTCCTCATCACGTCCCAGGGCTATGAGCAGATCTGCAAGTACGAGGATGACCAACGTGACTTGTTTATTGGCATTAGAGCCTTCTGACGACCTCTCGTGTGCTTCAGGTCCATCCAGCTGCAGCTCAACATCGGAGTGGAGCAGATCAGAGTCGTGCACAGAGACGGACGCACCATCACCCTCTCACACCAGGAGCAGGAGCTGCAGGACTTCCTGCTTTCACAGGTACTACAGACACACTGTAACATCTCATACCACAAGTTAAATTCAATTTAAGACCAACTCGACTCTAATTCCTATGTTGTGTTTACAACACTTCCAATTAAAAATCATGATTATTCCAAGTATGATTGGGACTTTCACAAATGTTGCAACACCATGAGGGTGTTTCTACTTATTTTACTTCAATGTTATTGTGATTCTAAATCTGTAAAGTGTTTTTTTATACAACTTCTCCCCCTCTATTGCGTCATTCTGAATTCACATATAATTATTAAAACTATGAATTCGGTACTTTGTTTTTAAAAATAAATACTTGAGTAGTTGGACTCAAGTAAACATGCAACGAACAGGCCAATACGCCATCAAAATGAACCAGAAAAAAGAATCATTATTCACGCCAGCGCCCTCTGGTGGTCACAGATGTCGCAGCACCAGGTCCATGCGGTCCAGCAGCTTGCCAAAGTGATGGGCTGGCACGTCCTGAGCTTCAGCAACCACGTGGGCACTGGACCAATGGAGAGCATCGGAAATGCTTCAGCCATCACTGTCGCCTCGCCCAACGGAGACTACGCCATCTCAGGTAAGGCGAACGAGTACCCGGGGAGTTAAGCTGGAGCACTGACTCTCCTTGTGTGTTGCAGTACGTAACGGACCGGAGACGGGCTGCAAAGTCATGGTCCAGTTCCCCCGCAGCCAGACCAAAGAGCTCGGCAAAAGCGATGTGATACAGGACTCCAAGTGGAACCACCTCAGAGGACTTTACAAGGAGGTCCACTGGAGCAAGATGGAAGGACGGAACTTTGTCTACAAGATGGAGCTACTCATGGCGGCGCTTACCACGTGTCCATAGAGTGGGCTCTGTCGTTCTTACCTCGTCCTAGTCTGGATTCAACCATTTATTGTATGTCCGAGTCACTTTAGTATAAAATAAAAGATTCAGAACTCTTGAATGTTTGTGTAATGTCCAACCCTTCACCTGTGCTGTTTACAGGCTGAATTAGTTCATATAAATCAACAAACTCTTGACAAACTCTTGTCTTGATGTCTAGAAACATTATTTTTCTTGAACGCAAGAAGAGTAGGGACACAACACAACACTAGTGAAGACCATGAAAGCTTTTACATACAACTTTGTTGTTTAAAAGGAATAAATTAAAACTATGTACATAAAGTACACATGTTTTTCATCAGTCAGAGCTCAACAAACAGTGAACTAGTTCTTTGAACACAATTTCCAGAGCACTTGGGTTGAACAGGAAGTACAATGGATAACAAATGAAGTTTGAAAAGCACTTAAAGACGATTGAAAGAATAATAGTAAGAAAAAAAAACGGCACGACTGAACAATAAATATCTATTTATGAGCCTAATATTTACAAATAATCCAGTTGCATTGAGGTGGTGCAGAACCAGGACATGACTCAGAACAGTTGTCCACGGGAAACTTGACTGAATCCATTTGACGAGTCGAGAACCAGACGTGTTGCTGTCAGATCGCCGGCTGCAGCTCCGTGGCATCATTCTCTGCGGAGGAGAATGAAACTTCCGTGACGTCACAATCCGTCATAATATTCCCAGACCTTCGCACCCGAGACACACCCTGACACACAATAGATAACCACACACACGCCCAGAGGCCACAGCACATAGTCTGAAAGAGACTTGTTGAAGCCTCAGTTAAGAAAAGGTGACAGTACAATATGTATAGATATATACATATACATATACATTGCCCTTACCTGGCATCTTTTTCCTCTTCCTCCACGCTAAAATCTTCCGGTATAATTTCTCTATGAGCCACACCGTCAGCATCAGAAGTCCAGCCACTGCAGCGAGTGCTATCGCAGAGACGGCCAAGTACTGGAAGTCCTCGTATAGAACCTCTGAGGGAGGAGAGAAACGGTTCATTCACAAGTGACACACACCACTTCATATTGAGGACAAGGCTCTGTTGAGAAATGGACAAACTGATAGACACGGTGTATGAATGAATGATCTGGAGAATAATCACCGCCAGCCAGTAAAACACATGAGTCAAACTCAAGGCCTGAGGGTCAAATCATTTAATGTGGTTGCCAGACTGTTTAAAATCAAAGTAGATTAATGCTCTTGTTGATATTGTGGCCTATAAATAGCACAGTGTTTAAGATAAAATAAGGAAACAGAGATCATGCATGCCAACAATTATACAATAAGAGTAAAACTGATTATGAAAATAGATTGAGCCTCCAAGAATAAAAGGCAATATCAGACGAGTTAGGTAAATATACATTTTGATAGCACCCGACCTTGTTTGCTAATACATTTTGGCCCATTATGTGAATAGGTCTGATAAATGTTTACTATAATATCCAAAAATCATTAATATATCCTTGATCATTTAGAAATACCTGAAAATGTTCCACTCACAGACCTCTGCCAAGCAGCTCATTTTAGTGTTTATAACACGCCTATTTTCAGCATTTCAAATATCCTTGTTACCATGTTCTACGGGACAGCAGGTGGCTGGAGTGATACAGGAATTTATTGTTACCACCCATAGAAATGTTCTGACAGATTTTGTGGATCCAGATGGTAACTCAGGTTATAACTAAAACGCAATAATATATTTATTTTCCAATTATCAACATTTCCAGAATATTACATTGAGAAATACTCAACTACGTATAATGGATTGGATAACAGACAGCAACAACCATAAACATCATCAAACACGTTATTTCATTCGCAAAACATGACGACCGCAGAATAAAAACACAGAGTTTCTTTTCACGGTTGAACTATTGATCACATACACACAGCGCATGTTTCTGCCAACAAAAAAACAACGGAAATTTGATAACAATGGAGATAAACTACCTCTCTGTTAATCTCTCACTGAATAAAAAGGGTAACTTCTAACAATACTGTATAGCAACTTCCTTCTACACCTACATTCATTTGGTCAATGACTCACTGTAAGGCACTGCTTTAATCATCACGTCAAACGATATACAATTAAACTTTTAAAGTTTTATGATTTGCTTCGACCTGCTTTAAATCACATTTGTCGGCTCTGAAACAAGGAACAAAAGGTGTAGATTTTTTTCTTTTTAAGTCTCATGCAAGTAGAAACTTTAAGTCTCAAAGCAACAAACTAATGCAGACCTTAGCACAAAACTGACTTGACCAGCAGTGAACTCTGTGAGTGATGTTTATGATTAGTGAAAGAGGTCAAGTGAAACTTCCTTCATAGCCCCTGTTATCAGATAAAGAAGTTCTTGATTCCCTGGTTCAGCCTAGAGTGTTCAGGAAACTGACATGTTGGACCATCAGGACCAACTGCTAGAGCAGCTTCTGTACAAACACTGTGTTCAACAGTCCAAAGAATTAAATTGCACAATCTTACTGAACAAATATGGAAGCAAAGGTTGGTTAATGACATTATACAATATAAACAGCCTAATTTGAGTCAACAGATCCCACTCCGCTGATATTTACCTGTTTGAACAAATGAAGGCAAACACTCATGGCTGTATTATTGGGGAGCAAATTAAAATGACATTTTAACAATGATCTTCTGTTTAGGTCAAACAACTGTTGCCCTATCAGCCACGGGTACAAGAGGCTTGCCATGTTTGTTTAAGCTTAAGGATCATCATTCTTATCTTACTGATATTTACGTTAAACATTACTGAAATTGTCCCTGATATCAAAATACACTGTGCGTACGTACAGTTGTCCCAGTCTTAACCTTTCACTTCAACTCAACCCACAAGAGTCTTGTGTGTTTCTGTTCCTATACTAACAATGATTACCATCAAAAATGAGCCACTTTAATTCAATTTAACTCAAACAAAGATCGCAAAGATTCAACTTGTGCGTGTTTCAAATGTGGACATGTGTCAGCAAACAACAAGGGAATCAAGATTAACGATTAATGTGTGCCTGATCGAAAGTCATGGCCTGTAAGGTTTTTCCATCATGATCATGTCATGTTTACTATGCAAGTATAATTGGACTTCATCAAAGTCTGATACCTTCATCTTAAACAGCATTCTAGATTGTGTGCACTTCTGAATGTGTCAGCATTCACTTATAAATCAACATCTAACATTACGTGCCTCTCTTCTAAAAGGCACTGCAGTTGAGGACAACCCTGTCAGGCCAGTCTATATTTATCATTGGAAATTCGGAATCTACACAAAGTGTTACTTAGACATTCTGAATCGGAAGCCAAGAATTTTTTTCAATAACAGATACATTTTTACCAGAAAACAGGAGCTGCTTATACAGTTCCTCTCTGTTTGTGTTGTTCATTGGTTGTTACTGCTTCGTGACAATATCCATAGATAATCTTATATCTGCAGACAACAATGAATGGATTAATAACATCTCATCACTAATCGACTGATGAAGGAATACCATAATGACCAACTTTCAGGTTTAATTGTTTCCGTTTCCTACTGTCAACAATAAGGTTATCAAGAAAAGAAAGAGAGAAGACAGTTTTACGGGTTTTTTCTTCTGGGGAATTCAGGATGAAACTGGTCGAACCAGCTGAAAAGTCCAATTTGAGATTGACTGGTTTATGCGAACCACAGTGCTGTGAAAGACGACATATGGTGGTCTGCAGAAAAATAGTTTTGACAATTCCAAACCAAATATTATAAATTAACCATCCATCTGTTTTTAAACAATCACTTTTAAATTGTCTGCAAATGATCGACTCAGTTAATCATACCCCCTTCCATTCAGTTGTTCTCTTTATTGCACGGTATCACGTGCGAAACAAAGATCGATTGTGAGATGTGTGTCTTTCTTATCAAGGGCTAAATTGAAAAATAAATGTAGCTTTTTTTGGCAAAATGTCAAACTCACAAGGGAACTTAAAGCTAAAACCTTTTTACTTGCCCAGGACTCCAGCTTACAATTTTGACTTTTAAATGAGAAAAAGCGGACTGTGCTTTTATAGATAAAACATATCTTAATCCCGACTTTTTTTCTTGATCTTTTGCATTGACTTACCTTAAGTATGAACGTGAAACACGATACAGATTTTATATCTTAATAAAAACTAAAAATAATTCTTACATGTTCTCTTCCTATGCCATGATAAATCTAAATTGCCATACCGTTGACTTTCAGCACAAATCCAGTATCTTTACTGTTCCCCGAGACTTCTGTGACGGTGATCACGTAGAATCCTGCGTCTTGCAAACGCAGGTCCGACAAGCCCATGGACCCGTTCGAGTAGGCCTCGACCCTGCTGCTGTAGTCTTCCGTGATGTTGATGTCGCTGCCCGGCCGCCACGAGCCGATGCTCCGACTCACCGCTCCCGACATAAAAGTCCATTGTATGGTCGGGATGCCTTCACACGTAATGTCGGCTGAGAAGAAGACATCCTCCTGGACCGACCTGGTCAGGCTCCTCTGAGGAGAATGGATGGTGATGGCTGCAGCTGCGAGGGCAGAAGAATAGACGTGAAGATCAAGATGAAACCAAAACTCTAACAAGACTGACAAGTTGTCATCAAAATGATGCAACTTTTAATGCAATTTATTGTTGATACAAAATTGTTGAAGAAGTAAGATATATCAACAGCCGAGAGTCAGACAGAGAGCAAGTAAGATGGTTAGCACAAACGTCAATGATCGACAGAAAGGAAGTTAAGGAAAGGAAAAAGATAAAGATATTTATCCAGAAGTAAACAGGAAGTTAGATAGAGTTAGACAGACCAATACACTGATAAGCTAAACAATGTAATAGACGAGACAGGCAAGTGATGAATGTGTTTTTATCAGGTCATTTAAAAACATCAAAGCTAGTCATGTGACAAATATGTTGATTGACAAGTAAACACAGTGATAACTAGTGAGGCAGATATCTGTTTCTTCTCCTGTTGTAATAGATTTCAATTCAATTATCAAAAGAAGATTTTCTGGTAAGCTTCAAGAATTCAAGACAGTGTCTATTGTGGACCGAAACTGGTCGAACCAGCTGAAAAGTACCATTTTAAAATCAGCCGTCTATTAGGTCTGAGTGGGGGATCTTGTTCTGTTGCAGGTGTGTGTCTGTTGAATGAAGCTAGGAATTCAAACCCACAACTCTGATGCAAGATAAACACGGCAGTTTGGAGTTTCACCAGCCCGTCGCTACACGTCCCTTGCGCCTCATGTTTATTTAAGTTTGAGATTTTCTCACTGATATTTCAAGTTCACTCCGGGTCAGTTGGACACTTCCTCCACCATGTGTGTTGTTGATCTACAGAGTGATAGGAACCTGCGCCTAGATCACATTCAGCTCTTGCTGTCAGTATAGACTTCAGTGTTTTATATAAGGAAAGTTAGAGCTTCAAACTTCAACATGACAAGAGTGTAAAGGCTTACCTAGGTGACACATGTATAAAAAGATGACGAGAAAAACAGCCGCATCTTGAATATCCCAAGTCTTGAGAGGCAACATGAGAATCCGTCATTTGTTCAGCAGCAGAAGAATGTCTTCCAGATTATTTTAGGTTATGATGAATCTCTATCAGTCTTTGTTCTTCCAGAACAGCCATTCCAACTCTCCAGAATCTTCAGATGACTTTGTTCCTTGATTTAGGAAGAATATTTGGTGTCTTGCTCTTGTCGTCTTCCTCACTCACGCCTGTGCTGGATCTCTCGTCATACCTGAGTCTTGAGTGCCAGCCCACACTTATCCGACAGGTTGAGCCGGAGATTACTGAGCAAACACGTCCTCAGACTTTTTGTGATCTTTCCCTCCTGCACACAAGAAAAAAAGTGGGGGTAGGAGTTGGTTCCAACACACATATACCGGTGCTATCGATTTACATACAAACGTCTCTCCGACCCACTCTTAAAAAGCAACAAGGACCCTAGATACACACAGGCTGAAAATGAAAGCAGGAGTGGTCTGAAGCCTCGTACTCACACTGTGACACACCTGAGGAAACATGCCAAACAGGAAGTGTGTGTGCACAGGTATGCGCAACGTGACGATCTCGGTTTACACAATCAATGAGAATTGACAAACTAGTTGAGAATGTTTTCTTTCAACATAACTGTATGCTTACTCAGTTTCCAAGCTGGAGCTTTTAAGAACAAGAATAGTTTTGTTTTCAACTTGTTGAACAAACTCTTCCTGAGACATTTTAACAACTCAACACACAATAAGATCTCATTTGGATGGCAAACAGCGGAAATAAAGACAGACAATCTGGGTGTCTTGGATCACAAGGAGAAGTGGTTTTGTGTGACCTCCAAGTAGTGTTGAATACAGTTCTCCACTTTTCAAACAATGTTATTCAAAAACTATTGTATTGAAGGTTAAAGTTTAAAATATGTATTTCTTTTCACCATTAAATCGTATTTTTAAGGAAGGAAGTAATAATGAAATATTACTATTACTATAATCCTGAAAATACTCTGTTTAAAATAAAAAGAGAATTATCTCCACCAAGGAGGTTTTTGGGTCATCTGTGTTTTGCTTCCCGTTTGTCTGACAGTCTGTTTGTCTGACAGTTCAATTTTGCAAATTATGCAAATTCATTTCGTTTTGTCGTTTACTGGATGGCTATCTGAATCCAGAAATCTTTGAAGGATGTATCAGTGTTGTGAGACAGACCATAGACTAGAGGATGCTGAGGAAAAAAGAACACTTTTGTAATCTAACTTTGAAAAGGGAGTCAAAAGAAGTTGAAGTTTACCTTTGCGTGATGTCTTCAGGGATCGATCGCTCCTTTTTTGCCCATACATTAACTCTGTATTTTTTTTACACCGAAATTTCTTACACTAATTTACATTGATTTTTTTTCTTTTTAGTTTAAAGGACAACAGGGCATATATAAATGTGTGTAAGTCCAGTTAAGTGTTCTAAAGTATGAAACTTGAGTTTATAATCTTACTACTAATAATACTAAACTAGCTACGATGCAAATAGTAAATTCAACTTTTAAAAAATACAACGAGGTGAGAGGAAATGCATAAATATGCAAAAATAATGAATTGCAAACCTTACCTTTTAAAAGTAATAGATGTTGGTAATTCAATTTAATAACATGCAACGTTCTTGTAAAACCTTGAAGCATGCTAGCGAGTGTGTTGCTAGCCCATTGTTGCTTGTCAATAAACTTTATTAGTACATTTAAAACAACAGATAACGGATGCTGGTTGACATTTCGGGCATAGCAGTTTTTGAAACACTAACTAATGCACATGTCTAATAATTTAGACCAAAATTACTTTTATTCAAAACAATTTACCGTCTTAGATAAGCACTACAATTATTATTTCTCATGATTTAATAATGGAAGATTTACAATGTCATGTACCGCATCTATTAAAACACTGTAGGTTTAATACACTAGAAAACTATCATATCAATATTTTAAAGTTCTTGAATTTTATAGTTTGAGTTTTGGAGGCAATTTTCCTAAACAGTTTTCCGATAATGATATCAACAGTTAATGCATTAAAAAAAAACACACAATATTGACAATGAATGTCTGTTTTATTTTGGAATAAAGTCATATATTAGAGATATAAAAACAACCGCTTTCACAGACCAGAATAAACCAACATTTAATGTGGGCCTTCAAAAAAAGAATCAGACTTTATTTCTATGATTAAACACACCAAGTAGAAATATAATTACCCATGAAATACATCATTTACTTAAAATTAAGATTTTTTTCAAGAAAAAAACTTTTCCTCTTAAGGTAAATATTGTTAATGTTAATCGATCACCATCACACCAGAATAAACAGTTCCCAGGATAATATAGGCCCAGAAATCTATCCATGACCTCAGTGTCTA